>NC_142887.1:30972500-31280833 GCF_051225735.1 Oryctolagus cuniculus
CCTGGCTCTGGCTCCTGACTCCAACTTCTTACTAATGCAAAGCTATGGGAGGCAGCAGGTGATGGCTCAAACGGTTGGGTTCCTGCCATCCATGTAAGAGCACGGGATTGAGTTCCAAGCTCCGGACTTTAGCAATCTCTTTGTTGTCAAGTCTGTTTCACTCTCTCTCTGCCTCTCGAGTGAATGAAAGTAGAAAAAGGAAACTAAACCTGAAGCAAGCAGAAGGAAAGTAGTAATAAAGATTAAAGAAGAAATAAATGGGGGCCGGTGCTGTGGCGTAGCTGGTAAAGCCGCCGCCTGCAGTGCTGGAATCCCATATGGACACCGGTTCAAGTCCTGGCTGCTACACTTCTGATCTGTATATGATCTTTCCTCTGCTATGGCCTGGGAAAGCAGTAGAAGATGGCCCAAATCCTTGGGTCCCTGTACCCACACGGGAGACCCAGAAGAAGCTCCTGGCTCCTGGCTTCAGATCAGTACAGCTCTGGCCGTTGGTGGTCATCTGGGGAGTAAACCACCTTGTTTTAGCCTGGTTCAGTCTTGGCTACCCAGGGCATTTGGAAGTAAACTGGTGGATGGGAGAGCTCTATTTACCTCTCTGTCTCACTTTCTGTCTATCTCTCTGCCTTTCATATAAATACAAAGTTAATTAAAAAAAAAAAAAAGACAATGCTTTATTTATAACATCAAAAGGAACAAAACACTTAGGAATAAAGTTAACCAAGCAGGTACAAGTCTTTTTTTTGTTTTGTTTTTCGTTTTTAGCTTTTATTTGATAAATACAAATGTCATAAGTATAGTTTTAGGAATATACTGGTTCTTCCCCCCATACCCACCCTTCCACCCCACCCACCCTCCCACCCCAACTCCCATCACACCTCCTACTCCCTCTCCCATCCCATTCTTCATTAAGATTCATTTAGCTTTATATATAGAAGACCGACTCTGTACTAAGTAAAGATTTCAACAGTTTGCACCTACACAGACACACAAAGTATAAAGTATTGTTTGAAGACAAGTTTTACTGTTAATTCTGATAGTACAACTCAATAAGGACAGAGGTCCTACATGGGGAGCAAGTGCACAGTGATTCCTATTGTTGATTTAACAATTGACACTCTTATTTATGAAGTCAGTGATCACCCGAGGCTCTTGTCATGAGCTGCCAAGGCTATGGAAGCCTTTTGAGTCCATAAACTCCGTCAGTATTTACAAGGGCCATAAGGAAAGTAGAAGTACTCTCTTCCCTTCAGAGAAAAGTACCTCCTTTGATGGCCCCTTCTTTCCACTGGGGTTTCACTCACAGAGATCCTTCATGTAGATCTTTTTTGCCAGTGTCTTGGCTTTCCATGCCTGAAATGCTCTCATGGGGTTTTCAGCCAGATTTGAATGCCTTAAGGGCTGATTCTGAGGCCAGAGTGCTGTTTAGGGCAGTTGTCATTCTGTGAGTCTACTGAGGCACAAGTCTTAATCCAAAATATTGATAAAGGAAATTAAAATAAAAATAATTGCAAAGACATCCTTGTTTGTGGATTGGAAGTTTTGATCCATAATACAGCATAGGTGATCCTTGAAAATTCTGTGCTAAGTTAGGGGAGACAGAAAATTGCAGTGCAAAGGACTTTGATTTGTCAGACCTGAGAGCAGGTATGAAATGGATACTCTGAGCTCTGCTGAATGTCGAGAATATCAACACTGGTGTCTGGCTACTGGTTTGGTCAAGAACTGCAGTCTCCAGCATATATGAATATTAATATTCCACAATTTTTTTCCTTGACCATTTTTATTGAGATATACCACATATGATATAGTTTGTCCATTTAAAATTTAGTGTATTTTCAGAGTTGTGCAACCATCACTATACAGTTTTGGTATGTTTGCACCACTCCAAAAAGAAGTTCTGTACCTATTAGCAGTTATTCCCCTTTTGCCCTGTAGGGCCTGCGATCACTATTCTCCTCTCTCTCTCTCTGTAGATGTGCATATTATAGACATTTCATATGAATGAAATCATCTTCTGTGACTGACTTCTTTCACTTATATCAGTTTTTAAAAAATTTAAAGTATTATTATTTGAAAGGCAGAGTGACAGTGTCCCAACCACTGCTTCATTCTCTGAATGCCTACAATGGCCAGGACTAGGCTGATGTCAGAACTAGGAGCCTGCATTGCAGTCCAGGTCTCCTACATGAGTGGCAGGAACCAGTTGCTTGAGCTGTCATCTGCTGCCTCCCAGGATCTGCATTGACAGGGTGCTGGAGGTAGGAGCTAGAACTGGCAGTTGAACCCGGGCACTCTGCTGTGGGATGCAAATGTCTTAGCCACTAGGCTGAATGCCTACCCCAGCATCATGTGTTCTTCATGTTTGTGTATGTTGTAGTGTATTTCAGTATTTCGGTCTTTTTGAGACTAAATAATCCATGGTCTGGAGGCTGTGTCTTGTTGACCCAGTCTTCTATTGGTGGGCAGTTGGGGTTTCTCCTGCTTTTTTGGCTGTTACAACTGTTGTTGCAATGAACATTTATGTACAAGCTTTCGTGTGGACATAGGTAATCCTTTAATCCTGTTGGTCATTTTCTAGCCTGCTGCCAAAATGTCTTTGAAATTATGATCTTATTACATATTTTTAAAGAGCTTCATTTCTTTCCCGTTTGCCATTTGGTTTAAGTCCAGGATCCCTGGAATGAAGAGTAATATCCCTGATGTTTGATC
Organism: Oryctolagus cuniculus; assembly: GCF_051225735.1. Lineage (NCBI taxonomy): Eukaryota > Metazoa > Chordata > Mammalia > Lagomorpha > Leporidae > Oryctolagus > Oryctolagus cuniculus. Next base: position 30,975,213 of record NC_142887.1, read on the forward strand.
TGGCCCAAGGACTATTGCCGACTCCTGCTTGAAGACCCCAGTCTCACCTTCCCACCAGACGCCCCTGTCCTCACTCTGCCCTTGCGTCTGGAGATTGTCTGTTCTTCAGCTCAGAAGTCAGCGTCTGTGCTGAATCGTTTTTGTTCCCACTCTGGCCCTGCAGAGGTTCCTCCCTCATCACTGCCTGCACATACCCCGCACACATCCTCCCCAGAGCCAGGTTCTTTCTTAACTTGATCCTAGTCCAGGTTAGAATGTTTTTTATATTTCAAGGTATGTTCTTCTGGGATCTCTGTGTTTATATAAAACACGCTCTGTGTGGTCAGAGCGGTAGTGTACATCACTGACTGGAGTTGTCAGTTGGCATGTCTGCCAGCTTTAGGAACTGTGAGCTCCTTAGAGGGATCAGTCTTTGTCTCCCAGAATCTGGCATAAGGCTTGGCATGAGGCAGAGCTGAGGCACTGTCTGCACCTACCTACTACTCCATGTATCAGAATACTTTCACTTTTATTTTATTTGTGAGACACAGTGAGGGTCATCTACTGGCTCAGTCCTCAAATGCCTTCTGATCTAGGAACCAGGAACACAATTCACATCTCCCACATGGTGGCACGGGGACCACGTTATTGCCACTCATGGTCTGCATTGGCAGGAAGTTGGGTTCAGGAGCCAGAACGAGGTATTAAACTCAGGTACTGTGTTGTGAGTCAATGGGCATTTTAACTGCTAGGGTAAATGCCTACCCTGGAAGTTCATTTTTAGAACAGTGATTCTCAAACTTGTGTATAAAAACCTTAGCATTATGGAAAAAGTGCAGATTCCTAGGAACCCTAAGGAATTTGTTTGTAATTTAAGAGGTAAGGGTTTGTAATTTAAGGGTTTGTAATGTAAGGGTTTATAATTTAAGAGGTACAAAGTAAGAATCTAGAATGTTCCTTTTTACAAACACCCCAGGGGATCCACTTGTAGGTGGTCACAGGCCCTGCAGGAAGACTGATAGAGGAGTGGTGGGGACCTTGAGTTTTCATATCAGTGCTATTTGAATGTGAGCTCTGCTGCTTGCTGAGTGACTCTGGGCAGATTAGTCTCTTTGTGCCTGAGTTTCCTCCTTTGGTAATAGAGCATTGAGGCAGTCAGGTGGGTCTTACGATATACCACGTATTTAATAGATTTTTGAGTTACTATTTTCTTCCACGTTGCCAGGTGTCGTCTTGTAGCTTTGTATTTCCCTAGACTCCTTCCTACATTGGGTAACTAGAGATTATAGCATACCTCTTCCTTAGAAGAGCTTTGCCTTGGATCATGCTAAGTACATGGAGAGAATTCAAGCATTACACCAGTGACTTAACTAATTTCACTTGGTTCCTTCCAATTTATGTTTGCTGATTGTGTGATCTTAAGATGCTTATATTTTGATCAAATAATACGAATCAGTTGCTTCAATTAATAATTTTAAGTTTTGGGGCTGGCGCTGTGGCGTAGTAGGCTAAGCCTCTGCCTGTGGCATCACCATCCCATATGGAGGCCGGTTTGTGTCCTGACTACTTTGCTTCTGATCTAGCTTTCTGCTTATGGCCTGGGAAAGCAGTGGAAAATGGCCAAAGTGCTTGGGCCCCTGCATCCACATGAGAGACCTGGAGGAAGCTCCTGGCTCCTGGCTCCTGGCTCCTGGCTCCTGGCTCCTGGCTCCTGGACTCCTGGCTCCTGGCTCCAGTTCAGCTCACCTCTGGCCATTGTGGCCATTTGAGGAGTGGGCCAGTGGATGGAAGATCTCTCTCTTCTATCTCTCCCTCTCTCTCTAACTCTGTCTCTCAAATAGGTAAATAAAATCTTTAGAAAAATTTTTAAATTTTTTTTGTTTACCTGATCTTAACAGTGTAGGAGCCAGCACCGTGGCTCACTAGGCTAATCCTCCGCCTTGTGGTGCTGGCACACCGGGTTCTAGTCCCGGTCGGGGCGCTGGATTCTGTCCCGGTTGCCCCTCTTCCAGGCCAGCTCTCTGCTGTGGCCAGGGAGTGCAGAGGAGGATGGCCCAAGTACTTGGGCCCTGCACCCCATGGGAGACCAGGATAAGTACCTGGCTCCTGCCATCGGATCAGCGCAGTGCGCCGGCCACAGCACACCGCCGTGGCGGCCATTGGAGGGTGAACCAATGGCAAAGGAAGACCTTTCTCTCTGTCTCTCTTTCTCACTGTCCACTCTGCCTGTCAAAAAAAAAAAAAAAAAAAAAAAAAGTGTAGGAAGGACGCTAATGCACAGTAGGGCAGTTAACTCATAAAGAAAAACCTTTCTATGTACTGCAGGGTCTATTCCAAACCCAGTCCCCCTTTCTTGCTTCCATAGGATAGCTATGTTTGACTTTTGAGGATTGGGGGTGTTGGCTTTTGTTTCCTGTGAGACATGTCCGCTTTTGCCCTTTAAAAATAAATAAGATACTGGTTCCTTTACATCAGGGTCTGTGAGTTAAACAGTCTGAAATGTAGAATCTTTTCAAACTAAAAGACATAGCTGATAGAGCTGCTACTTTGTCAGGAGCTGTGTTAGAAGCGCTAGAGCCCTTTCGCTATCTAGCTGTGGATATGGGCGAGCATACCCAGTTTTGGAGCCAGCAGTTTGGGTTCGGTCCTTTCTTTGGTCTCTGACTTGTCCCAGTTTGCAGGAAGGGTGGGTTGTGACACTTGGCCAGCACAGCAGAGCAGGAGCTGTACGTGACACTTAGCACGTACTGCTCTCCAGACCCCACATGTGTCATTAGTGCTGGGGCCACGCACGCTCTGTGTCGAAGAAGCTGTCTCATCAACGGAGATAGATTCCCTAATACCCGTATTATCTTTCGTGAACTCTCTGAAGAGTCATCGTAAAATTACTGTGCTGATTAGTGTAATTTCATTAACCATCCATTACGAAACAAGCCCTCTTGAGTTTGCCTTTTATCTAACAAATACATTTTTTTGTTCTAAATTGTGCCCTGCCATTTATCATTCACTGAAGTCTGAGAATACTAGAATATTAGCGTTGAAAGGGCCTTGATGTTTTTATTTATCGTCTGGCTTACAGATGTGGGGTGGAAACCCCTGCGAGGCAAAGTGTGGAGAGTCTGTGGCCTCGCAGCCACTGTTTTGAGTTGGGTCTCTCTCTCCCTGTTTTTTTTTTTTTTTCTTTGTTCTTCTTCTCTTTTTTGGTTTAACTCAGTGCCTGCCTCAGTTTATATACCATTACTTTTCAGATTTAAATTTGAATATGGAATTAAATCTAACAGCTCTCCACCTCTGATGTTTCTGTTTTCCCATAAGCAACGCTCTGAATTCTTTTAAATTGTTTATTTATAAATAAATACTGGTAAATACTAATAATGTAGGAGTAACCAACCAGAACATAGAGTGTATAATTTATACTTTCAGCACACTTTTCTTTGCTTTTGAGTTTTTAATATGTAAGAGCCTTTGTTTCACTGCTTTCTTGCTCTGTGAATACCTGGCTACAGTTAGGAAGCCTCTGAAGGTTCATGTGAGAGAGCTTCATTCTGTGTGAGAAATCTGGTTCCCTGTGAGAAGCCAGACCCAGAAATGGATTGGTTAAATCCCTAGGAAAATGAAATCACTTAATCTAGTACAAAATAGTCTCGATAATTGAACAATAGATTTTAGAACCTGCTGAGGTAATTTAATCTCAGAGTGCATGGCTTTCCTGAGGGATGTGCTCCATTAGAAGAAAAGATGGGACATTTCTTAGTGGAGATTAGTGTTTCAGAGTGGACGGGCTCAGACGGGTCGGAGGCCATGTTTTTATGTGCTGTGCTTTACATGCATCCTGGCGGTTCGTTTCCATTTTAAACATTTATCAAGCCATAGTCACTCTGTGTCTGGTAGTGTGCTGGGTGCTGAAGCAGAAAGCAGGAAGTAGAAGTAGTTCTGTTCTCAGGAAGCTTATGGACTAGTCAGTGAAATAGATATCACTCGTTAAAATGCAGCGTGGAGCGGGTGTTTGGGTCAGCCTGTGTTCAGGTCCCTGCGCGGCTCCCCATCCATTTTTCTGCTGTTGCGCACCTGGGAGGCAGGAAGTGATGGCTCAAGAACTAGGGTCCCTGCCACCCCTGTGAGAGGCTCAGATTCTGAGTTCCAGGCTTGCAGCTCTGGCCTGGCCCAGCAGTAGGTGTTGCAGGCATTTGGGAGAATGAGCCAGCAGATAGAAGGTCTCTGTCTGTCTGTGTGTGCCTCTCTGTCTGTATCTCTGTGTTGCTCTGCCTTCCGAATAAATAAAAATAAGCTTTTTAAAGAGGACACAGTATTAAGCTGGCGCCATGGCTCAATAGGCTAATCCTCCGCCTTGCGGCGTCGGCACACCGGGTTCTAGTCCCGGTCGGGGCGCCGGATTCTGTCCCGGTTGCCCCTCTTCCAGGCCAGCTCTCTGCTGTGGCCCGGAAGTGCAGTGGAGGATGGCCCAAGTACTTAGGTCCTGCACCCACATGGGAGACCAGGAGAAGCACCTGGCTCCTGGCTTCAGATCAGCGTGGTGCGCCGGCCGCGGCGGCCATTGGAGGGTGAACCAACGGCAAAGGAAGACCTTTCTCTCTGTCTCTCTCTCTCTCACTGTCCACTCTGCCTGTCAAAAATTAAAAAAAAAAAAGTACACAGTATTTCTAAAAAGTAGGAAAATTAAGTATGGACTTCTATTTGTGACTATGATAGAAAAGCAGACCTAAAGCATGCTGTTTAAAGTAAAAAATAAATAAATAAAGATCTTCAAAGTCGTTGGGGACTGACCGTCCAAGGCAGCCAGGACAAATTTGGCAGGAGCCAAGATTGTAGAGAAAAAGCAAATACCTTGGGCTGAGGCCCGTATTTACCACTGCTTTTTTCCCTTGGGCATTTACCAACTCCTGGCATGGGGTAGAAGCCAAACAGAAAGCAGTGGTCCAGAGCTTGCTTCAGAATCATTGAGTAAGGAGACGAAAATTTGAATTCAGGGCTACTAAGGCAGCCAAGAATTGAGGGTCTCAGAAAAAAAAATGCAAAGAACACAGTAGTGAACTCAACAGTTGACTTGGCTTTTGCCATCTGAGTATTTTTCAGGCCCTAAGATGCTAAACAAGAAATTCAGTAGAAAGCTGTTGCCAAGAGGCTAAAAACTAGAGCCCAGCTTTTGTTGTCACAGTACTAGAGAAACAAGGATGGCCAGAGAGGAGTAACCAGGCAAACACACCAGGCTTTCAATGGAGACCTCAGAAGAACCATGGCCTACAAAAAGGTTGCTTGGGAGCTGTAAGCATGAAATCCAGCTTCAAACACTTCCACTGACTGGATCAAGCGAGGCCCCCCTTTCCAACTGCCTACTGGTAGAAACGTGTCATCTCTTTGGAAGGAGGTGACATCATCTAGCCCCTTACATGCTTTGAGATGTGGTGCCCTGTGTTCCATCGTAAATACCAGGCATGCCAACGAACAGGATCAGATGGCAGAAAGTTCAGAGAAATACTGAGTAACGGAAAAAAGCTTCAGATGGTCCAAATATTGGAACTCTTAGATGGGCCTTTAAAATAACTCATGATTGTATTCAAGAAAATAGGTGGGGGCCACATTGTGGTGCAGGGAGTTAAGCCATTACTTTTGATGCCAGCATCCTGTATCAGAGCATTGATTTGAGTCCTGGCTCCAACCACTGCACTTTTTGTTTAATGATTTATTCACTCATTTGAAAGGCAGAGATAGAGAAAGAGAGAGATCTTTCATCTACTACTTTACTCCCCCAATGGCCGCAACTGTTCCAGGAGCTTCTTCCGGGTCTCTCAAGTGGGTGCAGGGGCCCAGGGACTTGGGCCATATTCTGCTTTCCCAGGCACATTAGCAGAGAGCTGGATCGGAAGTGGAGCAGCCTAGACTAGAACCAGTGCCTGTATGGGATGCTGACACTGCAGGCAGAGGCTTAAGCTTCTACACCACAGTGCTGTTCCCTCAAACTGCACTTCTCCCATCCAAGTACTAGCCAGGCCTGACCCTGCTTAGCTTTTGAGATCAGATGAGATCAGACTCATTCAGATGGTATGGCCATGGACTCAAAACTGCACTTCTAATCCAGCTTCTTGTTAATGTGCCCGAGAAGCAGCAGATTTTAGAATAGATGATAACAGGAGATAAAAAATGTCACAATAAATATGCTAAAAATCAAAGAGAATAAGCAAGATTTTTAAGTGGCTAGAAAAAAACTAAAAGGAATAATAAGATTCCCACTGGTGTTTCAGTGGATTAACAGATGGAAGGCTCACCAGCAGGCCCATTCTGAAAGAAAAGGAAGTTCTTCTAGCAGAAAACCCAAGTAATCGCCTAGATAAACAAAATTTCAGGAAGGACTAAAGAGCAATGGAAGGGGGTAAATACATGGGTAAATAGGAGTACTGACTGCACTGTAATAAAAATGTCTTGTTAAAAGATACATGCAGGTTTAAAATATTTGACAGAATGGCTCAAAGGGTTAAGGGAAGGAGCGTAAATGTAATTAAGGTGTCGTAAGGTCCCGGCCTTGGCCAGCAAGTTATGAAGCTATTAATCTACAGTAGACGCTAATAAGGGATACTCGCCATAAATCTCTCTTACTGTCACATACAGTGGCTGTTGGCTGCATGTGATTTTTGAGCACTTAAAATGTGAATCTTGAATACTAAAGAACCTTTATATTAAGAATTTTTAAACACTAAACCCAAGAGAACTGAGAATTTTTGTGTTATTGGTTAGCTAACTTTTGACAAAGTGCCAGAACAATTCAAAAAGAAGGAACAGATTTCTCTGTCTCGTCCCTGATCTTAGTTCAGTTCACTAAACTTGTTTGTTTGTTTCTTTTAAAGACTGATTTATTTATTTGTTTTCAAAGAGACAGAGACAGACAGATCTTCTATCCACTGGTGCACTTCCCAAATGGCTGCAATGGCTAGGGCTGAGCCAGGCTGAAGCCAGAAGCTTTAAACTTCATCCACATCTCCCACCTGCCTTCGAGGGCCTTAGCACTTGGGCATCTTCTGCTTTTCCAGTTTCATTAACAGAGGGTGGATCGGGAGTAGAGCAGCTAGGACTTGAACAGGCACCCATATGGGATGCTGGCAACAGTGGCCCCTGTAAATGTTTTCTTAAGAGACCAGTCTATCAGAGTCTATTTGATAAAAATCTTTTTTTATCTGAAAGAGTTAGAGAGAGAGAGAGAGAGAGAGAGGTCTTCCATCTGATGGTCCACTCCCCAATTGGCCGCAACGGCCAGAGCTGGGCCGATCTGAAGCCAGGAGCCAGGAGCCTCTTCCAGGTCCCCCATGTGGCTGCAGGGGCCCAAGGACTTGGGCCATCTTCCACTGCCCTCCCAGGCCATAGCAGAGAGCTGGATTGGAAGTGGAGCAGTCAGGTCTCGAACTAACACCCACATGGGATGCCTGCGCTTTAGGCCAGGGCATTAATGCTGTGCCACAGCACCGGCCCCTCTGATAAAATCTTGTGTAGAATTTTCTCATCTGCTTGTGCTTTGTAGGTTATGTAGTCTCTGTTGTAACCATTCAGCTCTGTCATTCTATATCAGAATTAGCCATTGATAAATACTTAAATAGATATGGCTGTGTTTTAATCAAATAGACAAGAGGGCTATAGTTTATGTCTTAGAAGGAAAGCATAGTTGGTCTTTTTTATTTAGTCTTTTACTGTTAAGCATAATGTTAGTGCTCGGTTTTTTGTCAAGGCCCTCAGTCAGATAAAGTTCTCTTCTATTCCCACTTTGCTAAGAGTTTTTGTCAGGAGTGGGTGCTGCATTGTGACAAGTTTTTTCTGTTGAATTGATCCCATGATCTTTCTTCTTCAGTTTGTTAATATGATAATGTAGACTAATTTACTTTTGAATTTTAAGCCAACCTTGCATTCCTGGGACAACCTCTACTTTTGATTATGAAATCATTTTCTATTTTTCAGGGGTGGGGAGTGTCTGGCTCACAGGCCGTGTAAGGCCCATGAAATGATTTGGGCAACCCCTTTCAAGACGACCACAGGCAGGACCCAAAATTCAATAAATCTGTAGCAGGCTAATTTTTAAGTTGATAATTTTGTATGGCCCATGAATAATGTTGTAAATATCCAGGTGACGCTTGCTTCCCCACCACTGTTTGTTAGGTTCCAGCTGTTAAAATGAATTGTGTAGAATTTCTTCATCTGTGTCTATGAAGAATATTGATCTGCAATACTTTCACCAGGATTTAGTATCAAGATAATTTTGACCTTATAGGGAATTGTTAAGAAATGCTGTTGCTTTAGTTTCCAGAAAGTATATGTAGAATTGGTGTAATTTCTTTCTTTAATATTCAGTAGAATTTTCCCAATGAATAGATACGGTGAGAGAGACAGAGAAAGGTCTTCCTTCCATTGGTTCACTCCCCAAATGGCTGCCACGGCCGGCACTGCACCTATCCGAAGCCAGGAGCCAGGTGCTTCCTCCTGGTCTCCCGTGCCGGGCAGGGGCCCAAGCACTTGGACCATCCTCCACTGCCCTCTGGGGCCACAGCAGAGAGGGTGACTGGAAGAAGAGCAACTGGAACTAGAACCTGGCGCCCATATGAGATGCTGGCGCCACAGGCGGAGGATTAACCAAGTGAGCCACGGCGCCGGCCCCTGGTTCTGTTTCAATCCAAAGAAGGCAGGTGGGTAGTAGTTTTGTGGTCCTGGGCTTTTCTTGGTGGGGAAGTTTTTAAACACAAATTCAGTCTTGTTAATGGATGTAGGACTATCCAGTTACCTATTTCTATTTGAGTGAGCCAAATTTATTGGCCTAAAGTTGTTCATAATATTCTTTTATTTTTTTCATATCTGCAGATATTCTTTGGTAGTATTCCTGGTACTATAATTTGTGTGTTCTCTCTTTTCTTCACTAACCTTTTTAGAGGCTTATAAAATTTATTTACCTTCTCAAAGAACCAGGTTTTGCTTTGTTTTCTCTGTTGCTGTGTTTTTTCTTTCTTCTGACACTGTTTCCTGTCTTCTGTTTGCTTGGGTTTCATTTGCTCTTTCGTTTCCTAAGGTGGAAAGTTGTTGTCTTGATTTGAAGATTTTCTTTTTTTCCCCTGCAGACATTGATTACTATAAAGTTCTGCTGAGTACTACTTTATTGGCATACCATACATTTTTTTTTTTTTTTTTTTTGACAGGCAGAGTGGACAGTGAGAGAGAGAGAGACAGAGAGAAAGGTCTTCCTTTGCCGTTGGTTCACCCTCCAATGGCCGCCGCGGCCGGCGCGCTGCGGCCGGCGCACCGCGCTGATCCGATGGCAGGAGCCAGGAGCCAGGTGCTTTTCCTGGTCTCCCATGGGGTGCAGGGCCCAAGCACCTGGGCCATCCTCCACTGCTCTCCCTGGCCACAGCAGAGGGCTGGCCTGGAAGAGGGGCAACCGGGACAGAATCCGGCGCCCCGACCGGGACTAGAACCCGGTGTGCCGGCGCCGCTAGGCGGAGGATTAGCCTAGTGAGCCGCGGCGCCGGCCCATACCATACATTTTGATGTGTGTGTTTTTCATTCCAAATACTTCCTAATTTTCCTTTTGACTTTTTTTTTTTGGGGGGGGGGGTCCTGTGAGTTATTTAAAAGTGTATTAGTTTCTAAATACTTGAGCGATTTCCAGAGCTCTTTATGTTACTGATTTCTAGTTTAATTTCATCATGCTTAGAAGGCATACTTCACACAACTTGTGCCCTCTTAAATTTCCTGAAGGGCAGGTGTTTGGCACACTGATTATGTTGCCACTCAGGTCGTCTGCCTGCCATATTGGAGTGCCTGGGTTTGAATCCTGGTGTCAAGCCCAGTTCCAGCTGCCTGTTACCCTGGGAACAGCAGTTGATGGCTGAAGCAGTTGGGTCCCTGCCGTCTCCGTGAGAGAACCTGGATGGACTTCCCAGCTCCTGGGTTCAGCCTGGCCCTGCCCCAATCTTATGGACATTTGGGGAGTGAAAAAATGGATGAAGGGGCATTTCTGTCTTCATCTCTGCTTTCAAATAAATTTTAGAAGTTTGAGACTCATTCTGGGCTCAGACTAAGGGTCAATCTTGATAATATCTGTGTGCAGTATTTTTTTTTTTTTAAATAACAATTATTTGAAAGGCAGAGTTGCAGAGAGATCTTCCACCTGCTGGTTCACTCCCCAAATAGCCACAATGACAAGGGCGGGACAGGGTCAAAGTCAGGAGCTTCATCTGGATCCCAAGGACTTGGGCCATTTTTCTTTGCTTTTCCCACACACATTAGCAAGGAGCTAGAACAGAAGTGGGACAGCTGGGACTTGAACTGGTTGCCCATATGGGATACTGGTGTTGCAGTTGGCAGCTTTACCTGCTGTGCCATAGCACTGGCCCCTCTGTGTACAATTTGAAACAATGTTATTTTGCTGTTGTGGGGGGGGGGCTTATTTGTAAAAGTTAGATCCCATCAGTTGAGAGTGGTGGTCACATGTTCCTGTCCTCAAATATTTTTTGTCTACTTAATCTTTCAGCTGTTGAGAGAGATATTAGAATCTGTTGACTGTATTTGTGGATTTATTTCTCCTCAAAGTTCTGATAGTTTTGTGTACTTTTTAAATTGACTAAGTGTTATCAATGTTTAAGAGTATGGTCTCTTGAGAAATTTACCTCTATCATTTTGAAATGACCTTGTTTTAAAATTTATTTTCATTTAAAGAGTTAAGAGATAGATTTTTTTTTTAAAAGATGTATTTATTTATTTGAAAGTCAGAGTTACATAGAGAGAGGTCTTCCATTCGCTGGTTCACTCCCCAAATGGCCGTAGTGGCTGCAATGGCCAGAGCTACGCCAAGCTGAAGCCAGGAGCCAGGAGCTTCCTCTGGGTCTCTCACACAGGTGCAGAGGCCCAAGGACTTGGGCCATCTTCCACTGCTTTCCCAGGCCATAGCAGAGGGCTGGATTGGAAGTGGAGCAGCTGGGACTTGAACAGATGCCCATATGGGATACCGGCGCTGCAGGTGGTGGCTTTGCCCACTATGCCACGGCGCCGGCTCTGAGATAGATCTTTGATCTGCTAGTTCACTCCCTATATGCCTAGAACAGCCAGACCTGGGCCAGGCCAAATCCCAGAGCTAGGAACACCATCTGAGTCTCCGACATGGGTGGCAGGGACCCAACTACTTGAGCCATTACCGCTGCCTCCCTGGGTGTGCCTCAGCAGGAAGGTGGATCAGACGTGGAGGAGCTGGGATTCAAAATAGCCTACAGGCTGGTGTAGGCTGTCAGTGTCCCAGGTGACGACTTAACCACATGTCACACCTGCCCCAAAAGTTACTTTCTCACTCTAAGGATTGCACTGTAAACCTTTTAAAACTTATTTGAAAGGCAGAGTGAAAGAGAGAGAGGGAGAGATAGAGAATGCTAAAGGTCATCCATCTGCTGGTTCACTCCCCAGATAGTCTCACTGGCTGGGGCTGGGCCCAGGTGCTTATTAGGCCATCTTCTGCTGCCTTCCCAGCCCCATTAGCAGGGAGGAAGTGAAGGAGCTGGGACTTGAGCTGATGTGGGATGCTGGCGTTGCAAGGGGTGGCTTAACCCACTGTGCCACAGTGCCAGCCCCTATACTATAATTCTTAACACAGTTTACATAAGTTTTTCCTGACTACATTGGGTAAAATATAGCAACTTTGTTTTCGTGTAGCTCCATTTTCCTTTGCACTAGTATTGGGGTTTTTTTGTTTGTTTGTTTTAAACATTTTTATTTATTTCAGATATAGAGTTACAAAGAGAGGGCTAGAAAGATTTATTTTATTTATTTGAGAGGCAGTTTCAGACAGAGGTCTTCCATCTGCTCATTCACTCCCCAAATGGTTGTAACGGCTGAAGCTGGGCTGATCTGGAGCCAGGAGCCAGGAGCTGCTTCTGGGTCTCCCATGAAGATGCAGGGGCCCAAGGACTTGGGCCATCTTCTACTGCTTTCCCAGGCCATAGCAGAGAGCTGGATCAGAAGTGGAGCAGCCAGGACACAAAACAGTGCCCATATGAGATGCCAGTGCTACAGGCAGAGGCTTAGCCTATTATGCCACAGTGCTGGCCCCTCTATTATTGTTATGCCATTTACATTTATTTGATTATAACCCCAAGAATGTGTTTTTATAATTACTTTAGAATGGTGTTTTATATAGCTTTTAAAAATTAAAAGAGAATGGGGCCAGTGCTGTGGCATAGCAGGTAAAGCCACTGCTTGTACTGCCAGCATCCCATATGGGTGCCAGTTCGAGTCCTGGCTGCTCCACTTCTGATCCAGCTCTCTGCTGTGGTCTGGGAAAGCAGTAGATTATGGCCCAAGTGCTTGGGCCCCTGCACCCTCATGGGAGACCTGGAAGAAGCTCCTGGCTCCTGGCTTCAGATCCGCGCAGCTGTTGGCAGCCATCTGGGGAGCGAACCAGTGGATGGAAGAGCGCTGCCTCTCTGCCTCTCCTTCTCTCTCTGTATAACTCTGACTTTCAAAATAAATAAATCTTTATAAAAAAATTAAAATTAGAAGAAGAATTGAGAGCAGCTTTAGGCAAGGAGGGCCTCAGGCTCCACTGTTTACCTGAAGTCTTAGCCGCTTTTCCTGAGTCGTGCTTATTAATGTGCTGACCTTTGGTTGGTTTTAGTGCCCCCAATGGTTGTTTGTGGCAATATTGTCTAGCCTATTTATGTCTTTATTTATGTGACAAAGAAATAAGTGAGCTCTCCTCTGCTGGTTCACTCCCCAAATGCCTGCAACAACTGAGGCTGGGCCAGGCCCAAGCTGGGAGCAGGGAACTCCATCCATGTTTTCCACATGGGTGGCAGGGACCCAGTTACTTGAGCCATCATTATGGCTACCCCGCATTAACAGGATGCTGGAATTGGCAGCAGGAGCCAAGAATTGAACCCAGGTATTCTGATGTGGGATGTGGGCATCCTAGGCAGCATCTTAACTATAACCAAGCGGAAAACCTGCCCCTCCCTGCCCTCTGACTATGCAGAAACAAAGGTGCCTTTGTCCCTCCAGAATTGTGTGGCCTGGGGCATTGGAGTCACTAGACTAAGAACTAGTGGACGATAAAAATAGCTCAGCCCTTCACAGCTTCCTTTGTATTAAAAGACTGAAGACAAAGGGAGAAAAGGAAGTTCTCCTGGTTAATTGTATGAAATGCTTGGTGCAGGGCTTGCCACCGCCTTACCTAGGCATGAGACTGGCACCTTTGTCAGCCACGCTCCCTGTGGCTGCTGACACCTGTGGTTCCAGCCTGCAGGCTGGGTGGCTTCTGCACCTGACCTAGAGATTGCCCCAGAGGCTCAGGCTCTCCTGATCCTTCTTGGTCTCTGTGTCCCCCTAGCACCTGGTCCCTCTCCCCGTGGGTGGCTGAGGTTGAGGGGGTTGATTCCTGTTGATAGCCCCCCCCCCCCCCCAAAAGAGTTCAGTGTCTTTTAGGAGAAACATGGCAGAAAGCCACGCCTGCCCCATCCTTCCTCCCCTGTTTCCCCCTCCCATCTTCCTTGCGCCTCCCTTCATGGTCAGCGTCAGGGCTGGGGCAGGCTGGAATGAGAGCCATTAGGGAGAGCTGGGAGTTGTGCCAGTAGAGAGAACGCATTAGGAGTTCCTGATGGTCACAGCAAAGCTGAGTTGGTTTGTTTCCTCTTCTATAACTGGAGCCTTAGGTCACAGCAATGACTTGCCAGAGCCATGAAAGAAAAAAGGTGCAGGCAGCAGATAAGGGTTTTGACCTGAATCAGATCTAGGTTGAAAGTCTCCGTCTTTGCATTTTCCATTGTCACTGGGCATGGGAAGTCTGTTTTCAGAAAGGTCTTATTGTGTCCAAGTATCACTGTGCTCAGGGGTTAAGAATACTTGACAAAGGGGCAAAAGAATGGCCCATTTTGTAGTCCCACCCAGGCCTTGCATGGACAGCGCGTGCTCCCAAGTTCTCCGCAGTGAAGCCAGGGAGATGGTGTCTTGTCATTCTCTGGCCTGCTCACAAGATCTCCATGCAGGAGTTCTGGCGCTCAGGCAAGAGCTGTGCGGTCCACCCGGGGTCGAAGGGCACGTGCTGCAGGCTCTTCTCTCCCAGGCCTGTGTTCCTCACCACTCACAGCTGGGTTAGACGATGGCTTCTTGGTCACAAGCAGTGAGAGAACCGTTTCCTGTTTTCAGGGAATTCCTAGCAATGCCAAACACAGCAGCTGGGAAACAAACTTCCCGGAATCACTGTGCAGTCCCTGCATTCCGTTTAAACATGATTTTGACAGCCACCATTTAAATGTCTATTTCCAGAAATGTCAGGCCAGTATATTTTTAAAAATTAATTGCTCAGTACCATTAGCATAAATTTGTTTCATCAGCTTTTTGTAGGGGGTAGATGATGTTACGGTTGCAGAGGGGACGGCGGTTGCAGGAGAGAATCTCATGGGTTCTTTTCCTTGGCTTAGTATAGAAATAAAAAGCCGGGCAACAGTTTGCAAAGAGGCAGAAACTTTTATTTGACAGAAAAGAAACTTATTTGATTGGCAAGCGAGAGGAGAGCAGGCGGGGTGCCCTAGTGGGACTGGCTTTGAGGAAGTGTCCCGGGTTTTTAAGGCATTACTGTTTTTTTCGCTGGGTCAGTCTGTAGGGGTGCCCATTGGATGGGGGTTTCACATTCTGTGTGTTGATTGGCTCATGGAGATGGGTTGAGGGTCTCCTGGAGATGGCCCCCTCCTGTGCTAGCTCTGGGTGAGATTGCAGCCACCCAGGAGGTGCGATTTAAAGCCTCAAGGTCACACATGCAGCACAAGAAGCTATTAGTGGGGCAGATGCTGACCGGTCTGGAGACAGGCTTTCCAGCCACAGCTAGCAACCTGCTTATGAAGGACATGCTGCCTATGGCCCACAGACCCACCCAGCCCCACTGGACGGCCTCAGATCCAACGACTCTGTCAAGGTATTTTTTTTCCCCTTGTCTGAAACACACTAGATTTTCCTTACCCCAGTGAAGGAGTAAGAGAATGACTGACAGCGCCCGTTCCTAGTGCCGGTTTCCACTTTCTTCACTGTGAGCACCTTTCAGAGCAACCCCCAGGGCCTGCTGCCTGGTGGGGGCGTGGTCTGTGCGCAGAGGTGGCGGTGGCCCAGATGTACCTGTGTGGCAGACCAGCAGAGGGTCTCTGCGCTACAGCTGCCTGTCTGCCCATCTGCACACAGTTCTGTCCCTTTCCGCTGCCTTCTGTCTCCGTTTTATTCCCTCTGCTAACAGAGAAAACCTTCGTGGGGGCGGGGCCTTGATGGCCATTGTCCTTGCTTAGCTTCAAAATCATTGTCTCAGGATGCATTTCCATAGATAAGTCCCAAGAGTGTTGAATCAGCACCCCAAAGTCTGCTCTCACAAGGTGAGGCAGTGGGATCTGAGGTGGCCCCAAGAATGCCACGCTGAAGGAGGCCCCCATTTCCCAGGTGAGGCTGCTGTGCCTTGGGACCATGCTGTTGGGGCTCCGTGCTCCGGGCCCCAGGCCCCAGGCCCCAGGCCCCTCCTGCACTGTCCTGCCTCCCTGGCTGTGTCCTGGGCCCTGCAGTAAGTTTCCATAAGTAGGTATTTCTATTGTGAGTAATGCTGAGAAATGGAAGGGAAATCAGATAAGTAACATTTGCAAGATCTGCTTAATTATTTTGCTAAAAGTAGCATCATTAAATTGTCTGGGTCAGACCATCTTCATATGTCATCCCCAGTAGAGCACACAGCCCTCTGCTTCCTCACATCACGCGAAATCGTTTTATTCTTGTGCCTTGCAGTCTCTGGATGGGATGCCAGCGTAGCGAGACCTCTGCGGAAGAGTCCAGGTTTGGCGGGTTGATTTCATTATCCATGTGATAGCTCTGGATTCTCAACAAACGAGTTTAGCCTGAGGTCATTACGGCCTTTGAGGGTGAGGGTGACCTCTGCATTTGTGGAACCAGGTTATTTGTAAAGCCGCCCCCCTGCTGCCTCATGGTAAATCCCTGTGAGAAGGAACTAAGCCCTAGACACTAGGGAAAGAAAAACCACTTTCCTTGCCCAATGGATTCTTTAGATGCAGGAGAAAGGAGGCTGGTCTGGGTGTCTGCAGACACCACCCAAAACGCAGTAGCTTAAAAATGATGACATCTCTGTAGCTCATGAATCTGCAGCTTACGTAGGGATGGGCAGGGCCTGGGGGCCATCCTCGTCTCTGCTCCTCTCAGCCCCCTTCGAGGCAGCTTGGAGCTGGTTGACCAGGGTCGATGATGGCTCCCTGGGCCTGCAGTGAGAACACCTACAGACAGCCTGTCTCAGACGTGGCCTAGGCTTTCTCAGAGCAGGGTGGCCATGTTTCCAGGGTGGGTGTGCTGCAGCCAAGATGACAGTTAGGCTGCCCACCTCCCACACTGGCTCTGCTCCTGATTCCAGCTTCCTGCTAGTCAGACCCTGGGAGACAGCAGGTGATAGATCAAGTAGTTGGGTCCCCACCACCCACCTGGGAGATCTGGATCACATTCCCAGCTCCTGGCTTTGGCCCACCCAGTCCTGGCTGTTGTAGGCATTTGGGAAGTGGACCAGCCAATGGGAGCTCTGTCTCCTAACTAATAACAACATAAATAAAAGTAGACATATAACTGGCACATATAATAAACTACATGTATTTAGAGATCACAGTGATAACTCAGGACATACGCACCCCTGTGAAACTCAGGACCGCTTCTGAGGGCCACCAGATCATCACCACCCCTGTATGCTGCCCTCATCCACAGGCAACCATCCGTCAGCTGTCGTTGCGATTGTTCATACTTTCTATAATCTCATACACGTGGAGTCATGGGTGTACGAGGGTGGAGTTCTGGTTCCTTTCTCTTAGCATAATTATTTTGAGTGATCATGTCGTGCGTATCACTCATTGATTTTTTTTCCTGAATATCAGTCCATTGTGTGAAATCACCACGATCTGTTTAGTCATTCAGCTGTGGGCAGACACTGGGTTTTTCCAGTTACTGCTTCCTGTAAGTAAAGCTCCCGTAAAGGTTGACGAGCGAGTGTCATCACCAGGGAGAGGTCCCAGCGGCATCTTAGTGACTTTGAGCTGCCGTGGCAGAGTGGCTTATAAATGACAGGAATGTGCTTCTCACAGTCAGGTTGTTGTGAGGGCCGTCTGCCAGGTGTACCCACCCGTGGCAGAGGAAGAGCTGTGGAGGTCCCCTCTTACGGGCGTTGATCCTGTTCATGCCCTGATTACTTCCAGAGGTCCCAGGCACTCACATGGCCATGCAGAGGGTGAGGGTTTCACCATAAGAATTTTGGCCCACAGGAGCATCCCATCTGTTGAAATGGACATCTGAGAAGTGGGATGGCTCGATCATGTGGCGGGTGTAGGTGTGACATTTTAAGAAGCTACTGGGGCCAGTGCTGTGGTGTAGTGGGTAAAGCCGCCACCTGCAGTGCCAGCACCCCATATTGGCGCCAGTTGGAGTCCTGGCTGCTCCACTTCCGATCCAGCTCTCTACTATGGCCTGGGAAAGCAGTAGAGGATGGTCCAAGTCCTTGGGCCCCTGCACCTGTGTGGGAGACATGAGGAGGCTCCTGGTTCCTGGCTTTGGATCAGCACAGCTCTGGCTGTTGCCAGAAGACCGACCTCTCTCTCTCTCTCTCTCTCTCTCTCTCTCTCCCCCCTTCTCTCTCTGTATAACTCTTTCAAATAAATAAAAATCTTTATAAAAAGAAAAAAAGAAGAAGCTGCTGCTGACCAGTCTTCTAAGTGGCTATACCATCTGCCTCCCCACCCACGGTGTGTGGGCACTCAGTTCCTTCACTTCCTTGCCAAGACTGCATGCCCGCCCTCTGGCTATTCACAAGGTAGTAGTGGTTCCTCTTCATGGTTTCAGTTCTGTACTTGCCTGATAGGTCCTGCTGCTGTGCATCATCTGTGCTTGGTTGCCCTGTGTGTCTTTGGGCAAAGTGTCTATTCAGCTCTTTTGCCCATTTTCTTTTTATTGTGTTCTTTTTTCCCCCCTCCTGGATTGAACTCCTTTATGAAATACATGCAAATGTTTCTTTCCAGTCTGTGACTTATCTTTTCTCACAGAGTCTTCATCAGCATCCCATTTATAAACGTATTTTTTCTTTTATGGTACAGTGCATGCTTTTGGTGTTTATATATTAAAGAAATGTAGGGGTGCGCGTAGGTGCAGCAGTTAAGTCACTGCTTGCAATGCCTGCATCCCATGTCAGAGTTCCTGGGTTTGAGTCCCAGCTCCACTTCCAATCTAGCTTCCTGCTGATGCACACCCTGGGAGGCAGCAGGTGATACCCAAGTACTAGGGTTCATGCCAGCCTTGTGGGAGACCTGGATTGAGTTCTAGGTTCCTGGCTTTGGGCTGGCCCAACTCTGGCTGTTGCAGGCATTTGGGGAGTGAACCAGCAAGTGAGATCTGTCTGTCTGTCTCTGTCTTCCAGATCAATGAAGTGAAATAAAAAGGAGATGTTTGACTAAGTTAAGATGGCAAAGCGTTTTCTCGTATTTTTCTTCTCTAAGTTTTAGACACTTAGGTCTATGAAATGTAAAGTGTTTTTCCATGTAATGGAGTTCATTTCTATGTGTGGTGTGAAGTATGGATGAAAGGGACCTTTGTGGCCTGTGGACCCCTACTTAGGTTTCAGAGAGGTGACAGAGTAAGGATTTAAGAACAGCTTGAAGATAGTATGGTTGCAGTAAGGCCTGCAAGGTGCACGTAGCAGCAGAGAGGGACCAACGGGGCAGGAAGAAGGTGTGTCTTCTCTAGAGTAAGGTCCTGTTTATCAGGGACGGCCGGCCGTGGCTGCTCCAGGAAGGAAAACAGATTAGGAAGTGTTTTGTGGGGCTGCAGATGCATGGGTCTCTGCAGCCCTGGGGCTAAACGTGCTGCACCTTTCATCTCAGCTCTTTTGAGAGGAAATTAGATGCCAAGAAAATACAGTCTGTGGGTCTTGTTGGGCTTGGTCTTAAACCTTACATTGCCAGGAGGGCAAGAGCCACCCTGGGCCTTGTGCCAATGACAGAGCAAGGCCTTGGCCCTCCAGGCCCCCGTGAGGGGACATTCTTGGCCGTGGGTCTCCAGGATGCCTCTCAACCTGTGAAGGCTTTCCTCTTCTTTGTTCTATATCAGTTATGAAACATATTTATAATGCTTACTGTGTACATCCAAAGGAGTCTATATACAGTGAGGAACAGAGTGCAGGCTAGAACGTGACCTTTTTCCCGAGGGGACTTTCCAGATCACTTCTGAAACATGGCATATCCAGGTCTTCTAAAATTATGCTTTCCCTGGGCTTCATTTAACCTTGCTCTGACTCAGATTTGTAGTTATAAGCGCTCATTTGCTGCATTTCAGAGAAACCCAGGTTTGTGTGGCATCTCTCCTTCCACCCCCGTGTTCCTCCTGTGACCCTCACCCCTCTGCCTTGCTGCCTCCCTGTGTGTTTGGTGCCAAGAAGAAAGCAAGGAGAGCTGAGGACAACACTTATGTAAAATAAAACCAGAAACACTATGGGATCAGGAGTAAGGTACCACACGCAGGGCCCTGGGGACAGCTCCCTTGGTCACGTTGTCCCAGTGGTGGTATCGTCTTCTGTGTGGTCCAAAGTGAATGTGCTGTGGCTTCCCCTACTCATTTATTGCTCTACAGGAAAGGCAGGTAAATAAACCATCAAGCTTGGGCTCCAAGGGAGGTACGAGAGGCGGCACCACACGTGTGTTCCTTTTATAGATGTCTTGCCATTTCCCTCTGCCAAAATGGTACCTGGTAGGTGTAGAAACCGATGCACGGGCAGATCTGAAAGATCACTTCAGTTCCTGCTGTAAGCCATGCAGTAAGTTCATCGTAAGGTGAGCACGCTGTATCAAGCATCTCTCCTGAGACCGTTTCCTTCCCAAGTTCCTGCCAGACCACAGGGCATTTCTCATCCATGCTGCCTGTGCTTGGATGGCCTGGGTGGTGCTGTGTGAGACTCAGTGCATCACCTGTGACCTCAGGAAGACCCCCTTCCTTTCTCCGTGCACCCATCAGAGGTCCTGGGTGTGAGGCGGGCAGGTGGGCTACCTCTGAGCCAGGCCCCAGAGAACGTGACGCCTCCAGAGTGTGCCTGGGGTTTCACTGTCTGTGCGGTGCCCTGGATCTGTGTGCCCTCTGTTGAATTAGTAGTGTGCTGTGTGCATAAAGTGTGTTTCACAGATATTAGTATTTGGATGAATCCAAATACATCTGTGCTGTCTGTCATGGTTGATGAAGTGTCTAGCACCTCTCATTTCCTTCCTTCCTTCCTTCCTTCCTTCCATTCATTCATATATTCATACATTCATACATTCATACATTCATTTATTTGAAAGAGTTACAGAGAGTGGTAGAGACACACAGAGAGGCCTTCCATCCTCTGGTTCACTCCCTGAATGGCTGCAACGTCCAGAGCTGAGCCAGTCTGAAGCTTGGAGGCAGGAGATTCTTCCGGGTCTCCCATATGGGGGCCCAAGGGCTTGGGCCATCCTCTGCTGCTTTCCCAGGCGCATTAGCTGGGAGCTAATGGAGCTAGTGGAGCAGCCAGGACTAGAACCGCTGCCCATATGGGATGGTGGCCCTGCAGGCTGGGGCTTTAATCCTCTGTGCCACAGAGCCGGCCCAGCAGCTCCCATTTTCAGACATGAAGTTGTTTGATTTTCTTCAAACTCAGTCTCTATACGGAGGCTCTCGGATTCTTTGGACATGGTTTCTGGGTCCTTTTCTACCTGTCTTCCTAGTATTCTTACAGAACATTGTTCAGCAGACCTTTGGTGAGGGCAGGTTTTCTGTGCAGCGTTGGGTCGGGACTCAGCCCCGCCTTGAGCCTGAGGGAGAAGCAGAGTGCTTGGGTGACGCACTGTGGAGACCCCAGGACACACGTTTGTGTGGCTACTCACAGGGCCCTCATCTTCATCCCTGACCGAGGGCAGCGTCTCCTTCAGGGGCACCGACCAGAGAAGGAGGGGTTCAGGAGCCGACACCGCTGCCGTCTTCTGGTACCCAGGGGGTGCAGTCTTGTTAGTTAGAAGGTGGAATAGACAGGCTCCCAGGGAGAAGCACAGGGGAGGCAGGAGAAGAGGGTAGGACGGGCGTGGCTCAGCCAGAGGAGCCGTCCCACCGCCTTGCAGTAGTCTCGGCACAGCACCCTGCACGTTGTGCATCTCGCAGAGGAGAAGCGTTAGTAAAACTGTGCCCTTAGCCGGCGCCGCGGCTCACTAGGCTAATCCTCCGCCTAGCGGCGCCGGCACACCGGGTTCTAGTCCCGGTTGGGGTGCCGGATTCTGTCCCGGTTGCCCCTCTTCCAGGCCAGCTCTCTGCTGTGGCCAGGGAGTGCAGTGGAGGATGGCCCAGGTGCTTGGGCCCTGCACCCCATGGGAGACCAGGAAAAGCACCTGGCTCCTGGCTCCTTCCATCGGATCAGCACGGTGCACCGGCCGCAGCGCGCCGGCCGCGGCGGCCATTGGAGGATGAACCAACGGCAAAGGAAGACCTTTCTCTCTGTCTCTCTCTCTCACTGTCCACTCTGCCTGTCAAAAAAAAAAAAATTTTTTTAAAAAATAAATAAAACTGTGCCCTTAGTCCTGGAGCCAGGTGGCACCCGCATCATAGCCCAGGTCCAGAGGCCTGTGTGCCTCGCCCACACCACCTGCCTCTCGGGGCTAGTCTGCAGAGCGGCGCCTTCCCGCCCCACACAGGGAATTCCCTAAGACTTGACGTGGGGCTGTCAGAATGTGCCCCAGACTGGAGAATTCTCGCGTTAGCTTTCGTCAGAGCAGGGCTTCCGTGGCAGACAGCCCTCAGATATGGGTCCATCTCCTTAGGAGCCCGAACACAGCAGCGGTGACCTTGGTCCTGGGGGTTAGGAGGAGGGCGTGCCTTGTGCCCCCTTGTCCTCCCTTCCTCACGCCCGGGTGAATGTTGCTTCGGGACTGCTGTGAGTGTCCTCGTTAGAATCGGCTTGTAGGGAGAAATAACCCCCGCCAGAGCTGAGCCAAACCTGAGGAACGCGTTCCTAGGCTGCCGCGCACCAAGCTCGCCGGTCAGCTGCGCCCCAGCCCGCGCGCTCACTGGCCGCCTGTCTCTCCCTGGCTCAGAAGGCAGCTGCTGTGGGCCTGATGGGCTCCTCCCTGAAACGTCTCCCTTTGGAGGGCTTGTGGGACTTCAGGTGACACCTATTTATTCTGCACTGTTCCCTCAAAATCGATTCATTTGCCTTTAGAAAAAAAAAAGTCTCAGCACATGAAGCCCAGACCAAACTCTACAGCTGAGACTACATCCCTGAGATACAGCGTCAGGAGAGTTGACGCTGCAGCCTAGGGGGTGCTGCCACTGCGCATACCGGGCAGGGTCACCGTCACTCAGTGAGACCCTGTCTCAGAATGAGGCCCGCTCCCCTTCCCCGGGCTGGGGCGGCAGCCGAGGCCTTTCGAGTGATGGGAGCTGCTCTGTGTTTCCCTGTGCTAACGGAAGCCACCTGATACCTGCTTCCTACCCTTAGTGCTTGCTTGCTTGTTTTTGAGAAAATTTGAAAAGACTTTTTATTTTATTTTTTTTAAACAGAACCCTAATAAATTCCTGCAGACCCCGCTTGTGGGCCATCTGAGTGTACCTGGGACAGTGTGTCAGGACACGCCCTGGGATCTGCGTGCTGTGTGGAGTTACTGAGCATAAACTGCTTCAGAGACCTGCCAGAGCACTCCCATCCACCGCTTCTCCCCCCCTGAATGAGCAGGAACTCAGTCCAGATCTCCCACGTGGGTGGCAGGAACCCTGGAACTTGAGCCACCTGCTGCCTGCCAGGGTCTGCATCGGCCAGAGGTGGGAATCAAGCCCTGGCTCTTTGACGTGGGCTGTGTGCATCCTAACTGCTGGGCCACATGCTCGTCCTTCCAAACTTTTTTTTTTTAATTGAGGTAAAATGTATAAAGACATTTATGATTTAGCCGTGTTTAAGTGGTGTGAAGCACTGTGCATTGATCACTACCTCCTGCTGCCAGAACTTTGCATCACCCTGCTCACTGTAATCCACTTCCTGTCTCTGGGAACTTCATATGGATGGACCTGGACACCCTGTGGCCTTTCGTGTCTCAGCATGAGGTTTCAGGGTACGTCCATGTTAGCAGGGGTCAGTGCTTCATTCCTTCTGTTTATTCTTTTAAAGATTTGTTTGTTTATTTTAAAGGCAGAGTTAGAGAGGAGGAGAGACAGAGAGATCTTCCATCCGCTGGTTCACTCCCCAAATGGCTGGGCTGGGCCAAGGCCAGGAGCCCAGAGCATCTTCCGGGTCTCTCACATGGATGCAGGGGCCCATGCACTTGGGCCATCTTCCGCTGCTTTCCCAGAGGAGCTGGATCAGAAGTGGAGCAGCTGGGTCTTAAACTGCTGCAGGCGGGGGCTTAACCTGCTGCGCCACAGCACCGGCCCCGCGTCATCCTTTCTTATGGCTGAAACACCACCCGCTATGTGGTAGCCCACACATTGTTCGCTGGTTCCCCCCTGGTGGGCATGGGGGTTGCCTCTGCTCTTGGCTGTTAAGGTAACGTTGCCATGCACATTCCTGTAGAGGCCTCTGTGAGACGTCCACCTTCACGCACAGGGGACGGACTGCTGGGCCCCACGGTCACTCTGCTTCATTCTCAGAGGAGCTGCTAGACTTTTGCTGTGTGGCTGCCTCACTTGATGACCCCACCCACAGCATGCCAGGCCCCTCACTTCTCTGTGTCCTAACACTTAACATTTGTTCCTTCTGGGGGCCAGCGCCACATGTGCCTTGCCACATCCCATGTGGGCACTGATTCGAGTCCCGGCTGCTCCACTTCCATTCCAGCTCTCTGCTATGGCCTGGGTATAGCAGTGGAGGGTGATCCAAGTCCTTAGGCCCCTGCACCTGCAAGGGAGACGCAGAAGAAGCTCCTGACTCTTGGCTTCAGTCAGCCTAGCTTCAGCCATTGCGGCCATTTGGGGAATGATCCAGTGGACAGAAGACCTTTGTTTTTCTCTCTGCCTCTGCCTCTCTGTAGCTCTACCTTTCAAATAAATAAATAAATCTTAAAAACAAACAAACAAAAAAGATTGATGAAGGAATATTTAAAAAAAATTCCTTCGGTTTTTTAAAAAAACAAATGAGCCATCCTAGTGGGTGTGAAGTACTACCTCATTATGGTTTTGAATTGCATTTTCCTAATTACTAATGGTGTTGAGCCATTCTTTTCTTCTTTTTTAAAAAAATGTTTATTTAGCTTCATTTCATTTGAAAGAGAGACAAACAGAGATCTTCCATCCACTGGTTTATTTCCCAAGTGTCCATGATAGCCAGAGCTGGGCCAGGCCAAAGCTGGGGACCAAGAACTCAGTCTGGCTCTCCCACGTGCCTGGAAGGGACCCCTTCCAAGCAGCCACGTAACTGCTGTGCCACGCGCCTGCCCATGCACCGTCCTTGTCCTGTGTGTGTAGGCCATCTGCACGTCTTCCTGAGAGAAACGTCCGTATGGGTCCTTTGGCCGTTTTTGCACGTGGGCAGTTGTGTTGTCTGGTGAGTTGCACATTTGTAATGGAGATTTTCGTGTATACATGGAAGTGGCAAGAACAGTCGCACAACACTCGTGCACACACCGCCGGCTGAAGGACGTCAGCACGGGTACTCTCACTCACCCCACACCCACCCGCAGGATCCCGACACGAACCTCAGCCTTTCAGTGTCTTCAGACTTCCCAAGAATCACAGTTAGGACTGGTTGGCTTGAATTAAGTTGCAAATGGGACTCCCCTATTGCATTCCCCCATCAGCCCACAAATTCCCTTCCCTTGTCTTTTCTTCACTTTCCTTTTGAAGGAACCACAGATCATGTGTCTTGCAGGGCGCCCACATTTGAGGTTCCGCTCTTGGTGCCCCCATGGTGTTGCCGCTGGCAGATGGAGCTGTACGGTACTGTGACCCCTGTTCACAGTCCGGGCAGAAGAGCCTCTTGCGGCGCTGTGCTGTCCACGGCAGTCTTTCTCTGTTGCAGTTCTGCCCTCCCCACGGCCCCCAGGCTTCCAGGGCAGGAGAGTTCCCTGGGTGCTTGGTTCCCAGCACCCAGGGTCCCACATGGCTCTAGGCTGGGCCAGGAGCCTCCTCAGAACTCACACAGTTCTCTCTGAGGCCCTGAAGGTCACTGCTCCTCCCTCTTATCTGCGCACGCGGGTCACCTGGGGCCCTTCAAGGACGTGATGGCCAGACCTGCTCCAGACCAGGGACCAACGCCCCCGGGGATATACCCGAACAGGCAGGTGGCCTGGCGCACGGTGAGGGTTGCGTGTCCTTGCTGGAGCGCCTCCCAGAAGCAGGGCCCCGGCTTCAGGGGCTGCCTCAGCTCTGGCCGCCTGCCCTGGCTTCCTCCTCCGCTTCACAAGTTGGTTACCAGCACCTGGACTTCAGGATGGAGCCTGTCCTCCCCACCTGGAGCAGGGCATTGCAGTCCCCAGGCCACACGCTCAGGTCTGCAGTCAGAGTGGCCTGGCTGCCCACACCGCAGGCCGTCCCAGCGCCCAGCAGGCTGTGTGCGCCTCTCCAGGAGCTCCGGGCCTGCGGTGTTTATAGGTATTTGTCGCCTTCAGGTTTGCCTCTGCGCTTGGCCGCTGTCCTCGCGGGGCCCATGCCATGTGAGCCCTGAGGAAATGGGGCTGCGCGTGTCGCCAGAGGTGACTCACACGCTTGGCTCCTTGCCCTGCTCCCATAGACGTGGTGTTTCCTTAAATAGATCAGATCAGAACTTAATAGCTGTTTAAGGAGTGTGTGGTGTTTGGAGGTGTACTTTATGGTCCTTGAGTAAACTTCAGAGAAATTAAGACATTTGATGACATACTTACAGTTTTCTTTATGGAGATCATTTCTTGGCTTTCCTATTGCGCCCCTCGACTCTGAGTGCATGCAACAGAACCCCAGCACAGGGCGCATCTGAGGGTCCCCCCAGACAGGCGGGCGGGTACCCGGTGAAGCTGGAGGAGCTGGTGGGGACCGGGACCTGCTTGGCCTCAGTCCCTGGAGGGCGAGGGTGCCAGAGGCGATTTTACGGCCACGTCGGAGTCTTTATGAGGGCGGAAAGGACCGTGAAACAGAGCACATCTGTCCTCCGTCACATCACCTGGTTGACTGTTCCCAGGCAGAAGGACGCACACCTTTAGGAGAAAACGGGGCTGAGCTCCCCCGTGGAAGCTGCTGGGGCTTCTTTGAACTTTGTTCTGGCCGACTTAGTGCTTGTTGTCCTAGAAGTAGCCCAGCGAAGCCCTAAGTCAACCTGGGCACTAACCAGGGATCCATCAACCGTTTTCTCTCTCCTTCTCCGAGGGGCTGGCACCATGTCCTGTGACAGCAGAGTCCTTGCGGCAGTGTGCGTCCCCTCCCCCCACCCTCAAAAGTGAGCTCTGGCTTGAGTGAGAATTGACTGCGGCACCTGCTGCCTGCCCCAGGCGCCGTCCACATGGGGACCTGGGAGCTGGCCGTGCCTGCAGAGCTGCTTCCTGACCTCAGGGCCAGATCCCTGTGAGATAGATGTCCCTTAGCGCCCAACCGCAAACAGCGGCTCCACTTGGGAAAGATGCCGGGCCGCCGTCAGCCTTTCAGCCTGTGCTGCCCTGCCTCCTGGCAGCCTGGCGTGGGGCTGCCCTGCTCCATGTAGTTCTTGGAAGCCCCGGGCAGCCCTGAGTCCTGGCCTCGGCGGCACTGCCGTGCCGGCCCCGCTCGGCTCTTCCACACGCTGTTGCTTTGCCGCCTGGTCTCCCTCCCCTCACTGACCTTGCCCTCTGTCCGTTCAAGACTGTCCCTCTCGGTGCTGCCTTTAGTGTGAGAGTTCCCAGGGCCTCTGTCTGCTTCTCACTGCCTGCTGCATTGTTCCTGGGGAGCCCCAGCTGGAGCACTGGGACACTCTGGCCTCTGTTACCTGCCCTGAGCTCTGCCCATGGGCCTGGCTGCCCCCTCCCCAGTGGTGCACGTGCAGAGTCCGTGCTTGCTTAGGCCGCAGACCCGAGGGTGTCGCTCCCTCCCCCTTCCTGTGACAGGGACGCTGCTGCTCTGGGTCCTTCCCTCTGTTTACTTGCCGATCTCAAGAAGCCCCTGCAGGCCTGCGGGAAGCAAATCCTACCAGGGCAGCCGGTTCTGCCTCGGGGCGTTTGGATCACTTTGAAATGAGATCCTGTGTTTGGAGTGGATACTTGGAGAGTTGGGATTGATTCATCACTTGAGAGACAAACAGCACGCCCACCTGCTTTTCAGATGCCTGCGCCTGCCCAGCCAGGAGCAGCCACTGCAGGCTGCAGCGTAACTGAGGCCGGACACCACCCTGAGGGCTGGGAGTTTTGAAGGGTTTGTCTGGTTCCCATCTAATCCTGAGACAAAGGACCCTAGCCCAAGAGGTCATGTGGTTTCATTTCATATTTCTATTTTTATTTATTTATTTTTTCTAAAGATTGATTGATTTGAAAGGCAGAGAGACACAAGAGATTCCATCTGCTAGTTCACTCCCCTGATGGCTGCCACAGCTGGGCCTGAGCCAGGCCGAAGCCAGGAGCCAGGAACTCCACTCTGGTCTCCCAGATGGCAGGGGCCCAGGCACTCGGGCCGTCTTCTGCTGCCTTCCCAGGCGCAGTAGCAGGGAGCCAGGTCAGCAGCAGAGCCGCCAGAACGCCAGCTGTCGCAGGGAGGATGAACAGAGTCGAAGGTGCCCAGGCGCTCAGTGAGAGAGAGCAGCCCGAGATGTTCCGGGTGATTGTGTGGCTTGGTGCCCTGCATGGGAAGGTGCCCTGAGCCACTCAGCACTGGTCTGCTCTGCAGCAGTCCCTGGAAGTCCTGATGTGTATAAAGCACGTCCCCACGTCATCTCCTGTGTCTCCCTTTACGGGAGCCCTGGACCCCATCCCAGGCACAAAAACCAACTTTTTCTCAGTTGCCAAGAAAATCCAGATTGGGCACTCTTCTGACCCACAGTGCAGGGGCCAGCAGCCCTGGGGCAGAATTAAGTGGACCCCAGGCCCAGACCAACCGCAGGATGGCAGGCTCCAGGCAGGGAGTAGTGGGTGAGGCGGCCTCTGGTGGCTGCCTGCAGCCACATGGTGAGGACCCCAGGACCCTCACCCACTGCTGCTGTCCCTGGCAGTCTGGGAGCAGCTGGCAGTGTGCGTGTGGTGGTGCTGTCCCAAGACTTCGGGACGAGAGGCCGTCCGCGGGTAGGGATGGGAGAGACCAGTTCTGTTCATCCAGTACGAAGTCGCAGCTCTCTGTGTATTTCTTCTCCGAGATGCTTACTAGTCCTGTTGTTAGATGAATGTGCGGTGACAGCCAGAGGGGAGGGGGTGGGGCGCTTTCCTGTCTTCCTGCCTGGCTTTCCCGAGCCCTGTGTTTGCGCCCCAGCGAGCCCAAGCCTTGCCCTTTGCAGACCCTTGTGTATTCAGTCAGCGCTATTTGTTTCTAGTTAGACTTTCAACCCTGGGCGATAAAGGCAGCACAAACGCGGTGAGATGGGAGAAGGCCTGCTCCCTCCAGCGACAGCCCTGCCGTGTGCACAGAGCATGAGCGGCTGCTGCTTGCTGACCCCTCGGGGCACCCTGGGGCTGGGTGGCCTGCCCCGGTGGCCCCTAGCCAGCCTGCCTGGG
Organism: Oryctolagus cuniculus; assembly: GCF_051225735.1. Taxonomy (NCBI): domain Eukaryota; kingdom Metazoa; phylum Chordata; class Mammalia; order Lagomorpha; family Leporidae; genus Oryctolagus; species Oryctolagus cuniculus. The sequence goes on from NC_142887.1 coordinate 31,003,850, forward strand.
TTTGATCTTCAGTGGTCTCATCGTCAGGTGCCTCGCCTGGACTCAGTTTGCAGCGTGCGGCCGGTTTTGTGAAGGAAGTCACTCTTCCTGGAGGTCCCCGCCAGCGTCGAGGTGCGGGAACGGCGGCCACGCCCCACACGGGGCCAGCTCTGTCCTGAAGAAGGCGAGACTCCCCAGCTGGGCGGCTGGAGCTGGCACTGCAGTGAGGCCAGGCACGTCCGCCTCTCAGGGAGCCGAAAGGGCAGCCGGGCAGGAAGCAGAGGCTGGTTTCCTCCAGAAGTGCCCGTGGCCTCGCACGGAGCTGGCGGTGTTGTGGAGGCCCTGCCCGCTCCCACCCCGACGCCCGCGTCCTCGGTTCTGAGCCCCCGGAGGGCAGGGCAGGGCAGGCGGGGACTCGGCCTGACGGTGGTTCTTGTTTTGTTTTCAGTTGAGGACTTTTTCTTCTGCCTTTTGAGTGAGGGGCCCCACGTTTCGTTTTCCACGGGGCGCTGCCGATTACGTCGCTGGTCAGCCGGGCCCATCCCTCACTCGTCCTGCTTGCTTGCTTCCTTCCGGCATCTCCTCCGCACCAGGCGACTGAACTCACGGGTTGAGGCGCCGCCACAGCACCAGGAAATCTCAGCAGACGCCCGCGGGTCCCTGCCAAAGCCTCTCTCAGCCTCCTCTGAAAATGCTCCCGGGAGACAGGGATTAGGGTGCTGGGCTGCCCTGGGGTACCTGGGGCCAGGGTGCCTGTGGAGCACCTTGGACAGGTCCCTTCCCACTGCTCACTTCCTCCCGGATGTGTGGCTGCTTCCTGAGATTCAGAAGACATCAAAGCAGCCAGTGTGTGTGTGCGTGCACGCGTGTGTGTGCTCCGCAGGTCACTGTCCAGCACCGTCATGAGGTCATCAGAACGCTTCGGGGGAGGGTGACCCGGGCTGCTCAGCTTGACCTGCGAGAGGGTTGGGCTGCGCAAGGCCTCCAGGGTGGTGCTGGGGGCAGGTGCAGCAGCGGAGGAGTCAGCCCCAGGCTCCACACTCGCTGCCGTCCAGCACGGGCGCCCTCACAGCGGTGAGGCCAGGAGCCGCCTCGGGAGGGCTGTTGGCACAGACGTCCTCTTCACACCTCTGCCCCACCTGCTCCTTCCTGTCTGTGAGCCCCGGGTCCCCGTCTGCCTTAGGACCTAACTTGGAAGAGGGCTGGATGGCAGGCGCTTTTGGTAACAGCTCTCTACCAGGCTGACCGGGAGTGGGAGTCACTCAGCAGATCCCTCGCCCTGGAGGAGTGAGGCCCACCCATGAGCCAGTGCTTTGCTGTACGTGAGAAAACCCAGGACACGTGCTCTTGGGCGGGGCCTGGAACCCAAGGCGTGAGTGTTCCTTCCCAGTCTGTGCCATGCACTAAAGTGTGTAAATCAGCAAAGCCTAGAACGTGCGTAGTTTGCTCTTTCCAGAGGCACCGCCGCTGAGGCTGAGGCTGAGGGCGCCCGGCCAGCCGAGCTGCTGTGTCGCACGGTGGAGTGTCCTGAATGGCACGCTCCTGTTGTGGGTGCAGATCCGTTTTAATGAGGCGCCCCTCCAGACAAAGGGGTGAGAGGAGGAGACAAGGCCTGGGTGGAGGCGCCTGCATTCCATACTGCTGTGCCTGGGTTCGAGTCCTCGCTCTGCCTCTGGTTCCAGCTTCCTGCTAGGAGGCAGCAGGTGATGGCTCAAGTGCTTGGATCCCTGCCACCCGTGAGGGAGACCTGGATGGGGTTTCTGTCTCCCTGCTTAGGCCTGGACAACCATGGCTGTTGTAGGCATGGGGGAGTGAGCCAGTGGACAGGAGGTCCCTTGCTGCCTCTTAAACAAGTATATCAATAAAAAAATAGGTTTTAAAACTCAGGTTTCAGTTACAGATGCTCCCAGTGAGGCCGGAGGAACCTGCTGCTGTGACTTACTGACCCGACGCCCCTGTGCGTGCACCTCGTTGGTGTCCTGTGCGGGCCAGTGGGGAGCCCCACGGGCTCCGTCTGTGAACCCTACCTCCCCCGGGAGCCCCACGGGGCACCAGGCAGCAGCAGGAGTTAGGCCTCAGCCTGGCCTCACCGACTGGGGGCTCTCTGCAGAGGTGTGTGGTTCACATCAAAACTCGGCAGCTGACAGCTGCTGTCTTGAAGGACGCAGGTGCCCCAGTCGGCCTAACTGCGGCTCCAGACGCCTGCCCCGTGGCTGTTTGCTTACTGCAAGTGGCAGCAGTCACCATTAGCAGTGTGTGTGGCGCCAAGGCCTCCACCCGTGCTCGTGCAGCCACCTCACTGTCCCCTGCCTTCCACCGTCAGTGTGATGTCAGCTCAGGGAGGAGAGCAGACAGCGTCCCTGTGTGTGCACGCCCAAGACCCAGGCCGGGAGCTTTAAAACCCATTGTTTATTGCCTGCGCTGTCCAGTCTGCGCTGCCGCCCCAGGCGGCCAGGGGAGAGCCCGAGCCCAGCAGTGTGGAGGCCCCTCGCGTGTGGGGTGGCACGTGAGGTGTGTTACAGGCCCTGACTGACCCGCGGGGGCACGGTCAACAGCTGGGGCTGTGGCGGAGGGCGGTGGCCAGGTCGCTAGAAGTCTCAGGCAGCAGGTGGATCCCAGCCACGGCCTAGCACACGGTGGTTTGTGCTGAGTTTGCCCCGCGGGGGTGTGGTTTGTGTTTGCAAGGCCACGCGGCATCTGTCTGGGCATCTCGAGAGCTCACCTGGTTCCTTCTTTCTCCCACAGAACATCGACATCACCAACTTCAGCAGCAGCTGGAACGACGGGCTGGCCTTCTGCGCACTCCTGCACACCTACCTTCCGGCCCACATACCGTATCAAGAGCTCAACAGCCAGGATAAGGTCAGACAGACACAGGGCAGACGCTCTCCCAGCATCCTCCTCGCAGGGGAGAGGTGGGGGTGGGGTGGAGGCCACCGCACTGGCTCTGTCGCCTGGGAATCAGGCTGTTCATGTCCCTGACCACTCCGTGCCGGGCATTGGCCATGGCAGTGTTGGCCGGTGGGAGCAGCCAGTCCTTCCTGGGTATGACCGCGAGGACCAGGGCTTCATCAAGACATGGCCAAGATGGGTGTTCACGGCGTGAGTGGGGGGGCCTGTCCTGCACTGCAGGTCAGGATCCTGTGCAGCCCCATCCAGGGAGCTCTCGGTCAGGGTCGGGACAGGCCCAGGATCCAGCCCTGAGCCCCTGCCTCCCCAGTAGGAGCCTCCAGCTAGGCCTGCAGATGATACTTGGAGGTGCCCACGGGGGAAGGGGGTTCCCCTCTAGTTGACCGGGAACGTGTCCAGATGGCCAGGGCGATGTTCCTGGGGAACCCTGGTGCGGGGTGGGGAGGCACGGGCAGGCCTGTGGGCGCGTGCTCTGAGTCTGGGGGCCCTGGCTAGGATGTGTTGGCCCAAATGGAGGTGGCAGTCTTTCCCGGGGCAGCTGGCAAGGCCTGGCCGCCTCCCTCCCTGCCTCGTTCTGTGCTGCAGCGACACGGTTTCTCTTGCAGAAAAGGAACTTCACGCTGGCCTTCCAGGCGGCAGAGAGCGTGGGCATCAAATCCACACTGGTGAGTGCCCAGGGGCAGCCCCAGTCCCGCTGGAAGCTGCGGGTGCTGCTGCCCTGTAGCTTGGATGCAGGCTGACGAGGGCCTGTCGGGTGGAGCCTGTGTGGGCTTTGGCCCCTGCCCGTGGCGCTTCACGCCTCCCTGGAAGCACCCGAGGACGCTTGAGTGGCTGGGTGGCCCCGGCTACAGGCCCAGCAGAGCCGGCCGCCCGTGTGCACCCAGGCTTGGCCGTAGGAGAGCACCACGGCGGGGCTGGCCAAGGCGCTCGCCAGGGCCAGGGCAGGGCAGCTCCCGGGCTTTGAGGGGAACTGCGCAGGGGTGAGAAGTGAGGTGTGGAGTGCCCACGTGTGCTCGGGACCTTCCTCAGGTCTGCCCAGCCCCTGCCGGGGCACAAGCTGATGTGTGGCTGCCAGGGTTCCCAGCCGCAGCAGCGAGCCCAACTTGCCCGGAGGAAATGCTGTGTGCAGACCCAGAGCCGGTAGCCCTGCCCCGAGTCAGCAGTCTGTGGGCTAGTTCCCCACTCTTGGATATTTTCCATCACGGGTCAGGTTCACGTATATAACCCGCGGGCTTCTTCCCCGCTGCTGAGAGCCTTTCTCATCAGGAGTCGCAGTGCACGAGTGGGCTTTTCCACCCTGCTCCTGTGTGCTCGGCACCCACCGGGCTGCGACGCACCGGGCCAGGTCCATGGTGTCCCACGTTTGTTTTCCTGTGAGAGCTGCCGCTGGTGTCCTGCAGGACCAGCCCTGGGAGTTCAGACCCCTGCCTGGGTTTCTGGGAGCCCCCGGCACAGGGACACCTCCCGGGCCTGGGCCAAGCAGGGCTCAGGAGTCCCGCGTGAGTGGTTTAGGAAGAGGGGCAGGTGGGGAAGGAGTCCATGGCCCAGATGGAATCTTCCAGCCTTGGAGAGCTGTGGCAGGGAAGTGACCCCGCCTGAGGGCAGAGATGGGGGAACCGTCCTTAAACGAGTACCCTGGCTTAGACTAGAAACGGCTGTGGTGCGGAGCCCGCTGGGACCGGGCAGGCGGGACCTGCAGTTCTAACAGGCCTCTTCTCTCCTATCAGGACATCAATGAAATGGTGCGGACCGAACGGCCAGACTGGCAGAATGTGATGCTGTACGTTACAGCCATCTACAAGTACTTTGAGACCTGAGCACGCCGGGAGGGCTGCCCGGCGCCGGGGGCCCTGCAGTTACCGAGAGACACCAACACTATTAGCTACGCACCCCCGAAGCTTTCAGCGACTCTGGGCTGCCTGGGCTTCTGCGTCGGGAGACCTCGGGCCGCTCTGCACACCGGGGCTCCCTCCACAGAGAGCATGGAACCAGAGCAGTGCTTGGGGCTGTAACGAGGGCTTGTGCGGGGCTCGACTCCGGGAAGGGCTCACATTTTGTGGGAAGCCCACGGGGCGGTGAAAGCTCTAACCACAGTGCCCCCCGACCTTTGCCCTGTGCAGGTTCCCGCGTCGCTGGTGAGAGCCGAGGAGGCGAGCCTGCGTGCGGCAGAGGGCTCTGCTGCCCAGTGCTGGGGGGGCGGGCCTCCGCCCGGCACACGGGCCAGCTGTCCTGGGACGTGTCACTGCAGAGGTGGGACAGCCACCCCTCCGCGGGACAGGGCCGTCCCAGCCCACGCGGCGCGGGTGTCCCTAGCTCGGAGCTGCCGGAGCTGCCGCGGAGCCAGTGCAAGCTGCTGGCTGCTGGCGGCTGGGGGCTGGGGGCGGGGAGCGGGGCCAGGCTCTTGCGGGTGCCCGGCCCTTCCTGCAGCCCAGAACGGGCTTCAGCGCCAGCTCTGGCTTTAGATTTCTGGACAAAGAATTGGTCGTAGGGAGTTCTCCTGGTTAAAATCTTTGTTTTCTTATGAGCAATATTGGGAGAATTAGTTCCTGTCTATTAGTACCAAAGTTAAATTGTTTTCATAAGCATAGAAATAAAACCTGGACATGAGCGCGGTGAGAACGAAGATGAAGTAGGAATTAGCAGGAGAAAAAAGCGCACAGCCTTAGGAATCGCAGCCGCATCTGAGTCACTGTGCCGCCGTCCCCCAGGCGAGAATCCGAGAAAGTGCCTTAACCCCTCGGAAGGCCTCTGCCCCGCTCGGCCGCGGGGAGCAAGGCCCAGAGACCTGTGGAGATGGCTCCGCCGGGACGCCCGTGTCTCGCGTGGGTTTGAGGTCCGCACCCTCTCCGGAGTCCCGCCACAGCCGCCTCAGAGCACCTGACCCCTGGGCTGGGGACCCCGCGCTTCGTGTAGAGCTGGAGAGAACGTGGTTACCAGGAAACAGGCCGCTGTGTGCAGCCTGGAGACGCCATCGCCAGGGGCCCGAAGCGCCCCGGCCTGGCCCTGTCCTCCACGGCCATTCCCTGGCGTTCCCATCGGTGGTGGCCGGGCCCCCATGCCCGCGGGGCGCTGACTGTCGGCAGGAGAAGCGTCGTGGTCGGCAGTACCTCGGCCCTGCGTTTTTCCACATTCCTGCTTCTTAGCTCACCGGCCTCAGGGCCCTGCCAGGCACCTGCGAGTGTGCGTCCAGGCCCCCCTGCGGCCCACAGCCCCGCCTTTATTTATTACTCATGGGGGTGGGGTGGGTGGGCTGCCTCTTGTCCTGTGGGTGAGGAATCCTCCCGGGCCCGCAGTTCAGTCTTGTCCTGGCTGGCCGCAGGAGCCCAGGGCAGGTGGCTCGTGCTGGGCGGGGCCGCTGGAGGGAGGGAGGGAGGCCCCTCCTGGGGACCCTGGGGCGCTGGCGTCGGTGGTGAGGACCCCACCAAGGCTGCCGGGGCTGCGGCACGACGTGGGCGTGGCCACGCGCCTGGAGGCCGTCCTCACTCAGCGCTTGCCCCTCCTTCAAGCACAAGCTTCGCCGCCACGGCCGGACGCGCTCCTCTCGCTCCCCGGCTTCGGCTGCCTGGCGATACTTTCAATTTTGTTCTAGTATATAAATAATCTTGAATATATTAAACTTGCTGAAACACACCAGGCTCGGGCTGTCCTGCTGTTCCTGAGGCCGGCTGCGGAGAGGCAGCACCCCCACCACCACCCCGGTGGGGACCAAGGGCTGAGCAGCTGTGGGGGAGGGGCCCTGACTGGGAGTCAGGTGCGGTGACCGCTTCCCCTGGGCCCTGGGCCTGAGACTCGGGGTGGGGTGGTGGTGGTAGTGCCGTGGCCACCCTGTGCCCGCTGATTCTGAGGCCCCGGAAACCATCAGCGCTGCCCCAGGAGTGGGGCCCCTGTGTAGCCCCCACCAGAACAGCCCGGGGGTTGGGTTATGTTTTTCAGAAAGGTATCTTGGGGAGTAATTAAGAGTGCATAAAATTATAAAGGATCCCCTCCAAAAAAAAAAAAACCAGGATAATTCCGAGCACAGCCCAGACAACGCTGACTTGTCCCCTTGCACGTGTGCTGCAGGGGGGAGGGGCACCGCCCGCCACACACCAGGCACCCAGCTTGGGGAGCCTGACCTCTGCAGGGCCCGTCTGAAGACTGCCGCCTCAGGGGTATCCTCTGGGGCGCCCCCCACGCCAGCTGTGCCCTCAGGGCCAGGCCCTAGTTGGATCCAGCCCCCACCACCACCACCATGCTAAGCTCCGCCTCCTGGAGCACCTGGCCCCTCAGCCGCCCTGCTCCCAGCTTGCTCCGCCTGCCCCGGGGCAGCACCTGTGGGGAGGCAGCGTTTCCACCCAGAAGTACTTTGAGGGGTAGATTTGACACAAGGGAGGAGGAAACCCCAAGTTCCCAGGAGAGTGGAGAGATCCAGAAAGGACCCCTACGCCCCTCCATCCACAGCCTTGATGGGGTGGCTCCCAGGGACAGACGCCTGCAGCCCCTCGGTGGGCAGGGATGGAGTCTCAGCACCCAAGACTCCGGGCTGGATGAGGACTGCAGTGGGCTGCGCCTGGCGCCTCTTCATGCAGTGGGCGGGGCCAAGGTGATGGACCACCTGAGTCTCACCTGGCCCGGAGCAGGCCCTGGACGGCCAGTTCCGAGAGGGCCGCCTGAGAGTGAGTGAGACTGGAGAAGGCGCCACACCCTGCGAGTGAGTGAGAGCTCCCAGTTAGCACTTCGGACGTGTTGGGGGGCTGTTCCACCTCTTCGAAATGGTGACCTCAAGAAGGGGTCTCATCCTTCCTGCCAGCCCGCTGTGATGGTGATGTAGGGAGGCCTGGTAGGGCTCAGGGCTGGGGGCTGCAAAGCCTGTCACTGCCCCACCCCACCCCAGAACCAGGACAAGCCCCACCTGCCCTGAGGGACCCCTTCCCGACCACTGTCCTGTGCCCCAGTCAGCTCCGAAGTGTGGTGCCATCTGTTTTCAACCTGAGCGGCAGACAGGGGTGAAGAGTGGGAGGCGGGGGGTGGGGGCCCGGGGCCCGCCCTGCACTGCAGGGGTCTTGGGGCCCGCCTCCTGGCCTCAGCCTTTGTGGGGCCTCCCTTAGTCACCGTGGGAGCCCTGGGAGGCCTCCCCCGCTCCCAGGAGAACAGTCCGGTGTTTCCGGGGCTCCTGGGTGCTGGGGCCGGGCCTGGCCATCTTCTCCCTGAAGCAGCTCAGCTGGCCCCAGAGCAAACAAAGGAGGCCAGAGGCCGCCCAGGTGCATCCTGGGCAGGAACAAAGGGCCGGGGGCGGAATCTGTCGGCGGAGAGGCCCTCGAGGTCCGGCCGCAGAGTCTGGGCCTGGACGGAAGGAAGGGCGGCCGCCCACAGCCTTCAAAGGCTGCCAGGGCTGGGGGGGACCAGGGTGTGGAGCTGGAAGTCGGGGCCCAACGGGGCATCCCCATTCTATGGGGGGCAGTGACCACATTCGGGGCAGGCCGGTGCCTCTGCCTCTTTGGCCTGGAGGGCAGCCCTAGACCGAGGCACCTGCCCACGGGCCTTCCCTGGCCCACCTGAGGAGAGTTCTCATGGCTGGGGTCTGCAGCGCCTAAGGCTCGTGGTGCCATGGCTGGGGAAGGATGGGGGGCTTGGAGAAGCCACGGGCAGGCCATGTGTGGCCACTCCCAGTCACCCAACCACAGGCACCGGCTCCCCTGGCGACCTGGGCTGGCAGGACCCCCTGCATCCCCTCCCCTCGCCAGGGCTGGCGGAGCTGGGGCTGCAGCTAGCCGGGTCAGCCTGTCGACCCTGCTCCCTGCTCCCTGGGACCCTGAGGAACGAGCTGTGGGGGCTTTGGTGCTGTGACCCTGAGAACCTGGGGGAGGCGCTGTCACCGTGCTTGTGGCCAGGCCACCATGGGGAAGGGGGTGTCCTGGCAGGAAGGGTATGCTCAGGGAATCCAGGGAGCTGAGGATGAGAGACCCCAGGAGGGACCCCCACAGCCCCGCAGGGCCACTGTGGAGACACTGTCCCTTGCGTGTGGAGCGAGGACTGGAGCCCAGGTGGGCAGGAGGGGCTGTCCCTGCCGCAGGAGTCTGACAGCAAGGTGGGGGCCAAGGCCTGGGCGAGGGTCCCCAGCCGGCAGCTCCCGGGCCGCGGTCTGACCCTGGCTCAGCCCAGGAGGTGGCAGGGCAGGAGAGGGGCCTTCGGGAAAGTGTGCATTCAGAAAAATGGGGGCGCCATCCTCCCAACTGGTTTTGGCCCCAGGATTGAACCAGGGAGGCTGCCAGGTGAGGCAGAGTCCCCAGAAGTCAGGGTCACCGCCTGGGCCCCTCCCTGCCCACTCCCCACCCTGCCTTGGGGAGACAGCAGCGGCCCCCACCCGTCCCAGGGCACTGAGCGACCCCTCCACCCTGGGCCTCCTGCGCCGCCTCAGCAGGTTTTAGAAGGTGAGGGTTGCGCCAGCCTTGGCCACCCCCCCCCCCCAACTTGGTCCGCATCCATTCAGATGCACAGGCGGGAGGCAGGGCCCCTGCAGCGGCTCCTGAGGTTATAGGCCAGACTGTTCCCAGTTAGAAGCTTCCAGAACTTGGGTGGGAAGCAGAGGGGGGAATTCCCAGACCAAGGGTTTGAGATCCCCGGGTAGTGCGCGGTGCCCAGGGGACTCCCACTTGATGTCAGGACGCCACCAGGGCTGTGACGACGCGGGGCACGCGGGGAGAGGCACAGGGGGCCCTGGAAGTTGGGGCCGGCTGCCCGGGAGGCGCACTTGGAGCTGACAGCACCACCAGCCGGGGCAATGCTCAGGACCGGGGCTACAGACCCGGGACCCGGCGGGACCTCGACCACCGACCGCGGTAAGGGCGCTGGACTTCACGTCTAACTGGGGAGCCATGGAGAGATGAGGAGCGGGCCCCTGGGCACTGGGGAAGGGGTGACACGGGGCCACCGGCCCGGCCCAGTACTGACTGGCGACGGCGGATGACCAGAGCGGCAGAGGCGGCCCTGGGGTCTCTCGGGGGAGAGGGAGTGCGGGGGTGGGGCCGGGGAGGAGGCCAGAGGAAGGGAAGGGGGTGGGCCCTTGAGGGAGGCGGCCCGGGACAGATGCGAGCCCGGGAGAGCCACGCTGCGGGGCTCTGGCGCGGCCCCGGCCCCTGGTGGCCTCACCCTGCCTGGGCATCGCCTCGGGTCCCGCACTGGCCGCGGTGGCCCCGCGCGGCGGGGCGGGGCGGGGCAGACGCAGCGCGGGTCTCGAAGCCGCCTGCAGGGGGCGCCCGTGAGCGGCGCGGCCGGAGCCGGAGCCCCAGCGGCCGCCGAGACAGCGGGAGCCGGCGCGAGAGCCGCAGGTCAGCGTGGGGAGCGGGGCCGGGGCCCCGGGGGTCCCGGACGGCGCGGGCCCGTCGGAGGCTGCTGGCCAAGAGGGCGGGACGGCTCGGGGCGCCCCGCCGCGCAGACGCTCTCTGTGGCCCCCAGAGCGAGTGCCCGGGTGCGGGGTCCGAGCCCGCCCCGGGCAGCCCCGGCACAGGAGCCGCCCCGGCGCGGTCGGGGCCGGAGTGCGGACCGTCTGAGCGCCCCGGATGGGCCCGGAAGGTGCGCGGCGCTGGGCTGAGAGGGAAGGGGCGCGCGAGTGCGAGGAGGGCGCGGGGCCGGCGTCTGCACCGCGGGGAGCGGCCGTCGGGCCGGCCGGCTCCAATGCGCTCGCTCCGCTGCACCTTCCGGGCGCGGCCCCGGTCTACAGGTGGCCGGGCTGGTGCTGTGGCCGAGGCATCCCGAGCGCCCCAGGCGCGGCGCGGCGGGGCTGGACCGTGGGCCAAGCGGGCATGTTTGCCCTGGGGGTGGTGGGAGGCAGTGGTGGCGGGAACCAGCCTTAGGGGACCCGGGAGGACGGGCGGGGGCGGGCGTGCGCTGAGGACCGGTCCTGGCCGTCCATCGGCTGCCCCGAGTGAGGTAGGAATGGCGGGAATGGTGCCGGCTCTCGAGGGATTTGGCGCAGCTCGGCCCAGGAGGGGCGGCGGGCCCGGCTGCGTTCCGGGCGTTCAGACTTGAGTTTCTCCGACTGCGCCATGGGAAGAAGGGGGTGACCGAGCGCTCCGCGGCGGGAATAGCTGGAGGACCCGTCTCCCGTTTGCCCAGAACCGCGCGGGGAGAGAGCTGGGCCCCTGGAGGAGCAGGTGTTCTGGCCCTTGGAGGAGGCTGAGGCCAGTCCCGTTCCACTGAATCCCGTAGCCCCCTTGGCCTGGGGCTCAGGCCTGCCTTGGCGCTGGCTGGCTTTCCTGGATCCCCGGGTCGTGCACCCTCCGCCAGTGTCCCGTGCCCGGCCAGGGCTGCTCCTGGGTGTCCCCAGCCTGAGGACTGTGGTGGAGAGCCCCTGGGAGCACAGAGCTGCCTCTGCGACCAGTGGGGCTGGGGGTTGAGCCCCCATCTGAAGTCCCTGCAGGTCCGGGGTAGGGGCTTCTCACACGTGTGACCCCTGCTATGGCGTCAGCTCTGGCCTCCCAGAGCCTCTAAGGTCCCCCGGGCCAGTCCCAGCCCCTCCGAGCTGGCCGGGTGCTGGCCCAGGCCAGCCTCTGCTCGCTGCCTGGAGGTGGCCGGGGACAGCCCACACACATCTGGCAGGAGACAGGCTTTGGGCCAGAACTGAGCAGGCAGTGGTCGGCCTCCAGGGCAACCTGACGGGCCAGATTTCCGTGCCGCAAGCTGGCTTCTGGTCTGGTCCCCTGGACTCCCGTGAGGGCTGCCCCACGCCGTTCGCTGCTGCGGGCATGGCGATCCCCCTGATGTGGGGGCTGAGACATCAGGTCCTGGACTGAGCTGAAGCCGGGAGGGAGGGCGGGGGGATGCAGCGGAAGGTGAGCCCTGGAAGCGGTGTGGGCGCAAGCATGTGTCCCGGGGCGGCACGGCCTGCTAAGTTCAGGGCTTGTGTGTCGGCTCGGGGCAGTGACCTCAGCCCCCCAATGCCAGATGAGCCGTGAGGCCTGTTGTCCGATGGTGATGAGAGCAGAGTGGGGAGGATGCATGGTAGGGATGCCAGGGACAGCCGGCTGCACGCTCAGGTGCTGAGGTGATGAAATGGAGGCGCCCGGTCCACGGAAGGGAGGGGTTGCCCTGAGGGACTTAGTGGGAGGTGGTGAGTGGTCAGGAGGTTGCAGGGAGCAGGGGGCTGCAGTGCTCAAGGGATGGGGTGGAGCTGGGGTGCAGAGGGGAGTCCCCAAGACTGCGCCCCTCCTGGGCAGAGCCTGGGGCTCCGGGTGGCAGGAGGGTTTAGTGGGAGACAGGCAGACAGCCTGGAAGTCCTGAGTTCTGCTGGGTGGGGGGTTCTGCTGTTCTTCACCCCAGGGAGGGCGGGACTTGCTCATTCCCAGGGCCACCGCAGTCCTCTCTGCACGGGCTGATTTCTTTGCTAAAACTTCCGTCCACTTCTCTCCCTTTCCCTCCTGGTCCCCCAAGTCTGGACCAAATGTCCCCTTCTTACGAGAAGCCTCCAGGATTGCTTCTGGGCTCACGTCCCTTCCATAAGACCAGCCTCTTTTTAAGATTTTATTTGAGGCAGAGTTGAGAGAGATCGCCCATCGCTGGTTTACTCCCCAGGTGGCTGCAATGGCCGGAGCTGGGCCAGGCTGAAGCCAGGAACCCGGAGCTACTTCTAGGGTTCCTTTGTGGGTGCAGAGGCCCAGGCACTGGGCCATCCTCCGCTGCTTTCCCAGGCACCTTAGCAGGGATCGGAGGTGAAGCAGCCAGGTCTGGAACCTGTGTTCCATATGGGATGGCTGTGTCACAGGCAGCAGCTTAACCACAGCGCTGGCCCCAGGCCTGGCCCGTTTCAGAAGTTGCGGGGCAGGGGCAGGTGCTGTGGCTCCCCCTGTGTGGGTGCTGTCGCTGTGCTGGGGACTGTCACTAGGGAGAAGCCTGAGCCCGACAAGGAGAGGCGAGGGTGCCACTGGGTGTCTCATGTCTCTGAGTGGTCTCTGCAGGCCCTGAGCCTCAGGGGGAGGAGAGCCACTCAGTGGGTGGAGGAGCAATGGCAGGGCGCTGGGGGACTTTGGCCATATTCACTGTCTCCCAGGGGCCCCAGCACTGGGTCCACGTCGCTGCCCTCCTCGGGGTTCCTAGCCATGCCCCCTCGAGCGGCCAGCCTCCCACCAGGGTCTACGTGCTCAGGGTACAACCCCACAGGTGTCACAGCTCCCAGCACCTGCCACCCGTGGGAGATGCAGGTGCTGAGCCTTCCACGTGACGCTGTCTCGTGGGCTGTGCATGTGAGCAGCGCAGGCATGGGCAGGGCCTCAAGCCCATATCTCGAGGAATGTGTGATAGAGCAGGGTGGTCCCCATCTCAGCTGCTCCCCCACTGGGCGGGCACCCGGCCCCTCTGTGTGAGCTGGGGCCTCTCGGAGGGGGTTGGCGGGTGAAGGTGCCTGTTGGGGGCGGTGAGTGGCCACATTTGGCAGGGAATTTGGGGGCTATGGCCTTTCTGGAACGTGGCCTGGACACGTGGGGATGGGAGAGGCCTTTCTGGGCCCCCAGGGAGCTGAGGGACTGAGGTAGGAGCTGTGGCCCTGGAGGTGGAGGCCGCTTCACCTGCTGGCCCAGCGCCTTGCCCACCAGCTGCAGGGTGCTGCCTCTGCACCCCGTTCCTGCCCACATCCTGCCCGAGGAGCTGACAGCAGCAGCCTCGCGGCTGCAGGTGAGAGGTGACGGGCACCGCGGGGCAAACTCTGATGGTTGCTCAATGCCCAGCAGTGCCAGGAGGCACCTGATGCGCTCTGACACCCTTGGGAGGGTCTGGGGGGGGGGGTCCTGGCACCCTGGGCTCGTGGCGGAGTCAGCAGAGGCTTGTGGGGTGGGGGCAGGGGCCCACCTGTCCGTCTTTGCTTGTCGCCCCTCAGCCGTCCTGCTGAACTCCACTAGGCAGAGGTGGGTGCTCTCGGTCTGCCTCTTGTCCCTTGGCCCCCCTCTCTGACCCTCCTGGTGAGGCCCTGTGAGAGCCCCTCAGTGCCGTCTCCGATCCCTGGCTGTCTTTCTCTACCTGCCCGAGGCCTGTCACATCTGCTGTGGCCTTTATGCCAATCCACTTTTCACTTCGGGATTTTAGTTACTCCTTGTCCAGATTCTCCTGTGCTTGTTTTGTTTCTGCTAGTTGATGCCTAAGTTCTCATTCTTGCTTTTGGATGTTATTCCTTTATCTTTGAAGTTCTTTGTCTTTAAAAATTGTGTTTTTACTTCTTGTTTGGGAGGCAGAGACAAGAGATTGGCTTTTCCATCCCGTTGGTTTACTCCCCAAATGCCTGCGATAGCTGGAGCCAGGCCAGGGTGAAGCTGAGCCGGGATTCAGTCTGTCTCCTGTGTGGGTGGCAGAGGCCCACGGCCCTGAGCCATCACCTGCTGCCCAGGGCGTGCAAAAGCAAGCAGCAGTATCAGAAGTGGAGCCAGTCCTCAGAAGCAGGGACTCTGCTGTGAGAGATGGGCCTCCCAAGCTGCGTGTGTGTGCGACATTTGCTTTATGTTGTGATAGAGACGGAGGAGGAAAGAGATTTCCTGGATCACTCCCCAAATGGCTGCGACAGCCGGGACTGTACCAGGCCGCAGCCAGGAGCTCCATCCTGGTCCCCCACGGGTGGCAGGGACTTAGATACTTGAGCCCTCTTGCGCTGCTTTCCCAGGTGTATCATCAGGGAGCCGAATCAGAAGCAGAGCAGCCCGGGGCTCACACCAGCGGCACTGTGAAACGAGACGCTGCCCTCGCAAGCGGAGGCCCAGCCTAGGCCGCCATGACACCGGTCCCCCGGGCAGCGTCTTCACCGCTGTGCCACCTGCCTGCCCCAGAAGCTCCTCCCCGGGAAGTGTTACTAGATTCCCGTCACCTCCTCTTCTTTTGTATTTGTATTTGTGATCTCCTGCTCATCGCTCATCATAGCCTTAACTTTCCTCCTGTGCGTTGTTGTGGTTTGCAGCTCATCTGGCCTGGGAGCTGAGGGCTGGGGAGCACCTGCTCCTCGGGGGTTTCCTGGGCTCTTTCTTCCTTGAGACCCCCCCTCCCCACATCGTGGGCACGGGGCCAGGCTGGGCTGAGCACAGGAGCAGGTGGCATGGAGCTCCCTGTGGACCAGCAGTTGGGGTGGTCCCCGCAGAGTCGGTGCTTGGCAAACTTGTCACCGGAGGATCCTGAGGCCTGAACACAGACCCCTCCGTCCAGCAGGCTCTGGGAGGTGCTGGTGCCAGGGCATGTGTTCAGGGAGCCAGGAGTGGGCCAGGAGATGTGCGGGCTTTAAGTGGAGTTTTAATTAAAGCGGCCAGCAGGCGGGCGCGGCGGTTTGGAGTCTGGACTGCGGAGAACCCTGTGGGGCGGCTCTTTCCAAGAGCCTTGCGCACCTTCGCAGCATGTCTCTGGTTTTTGTAGGACAGTGCACGCCCTCTGCCCCGTCCCAACAAGGGACAGTCATGGAGAAATATCACATTATTAATATTTAATTTCCCCTCCTGGCTAGCAACAGATGACTCAAGGATTAATTAGATAGCGGCAACAACGAAGAATAGGAAATTGCCAGGCCGTGGCCCCGCCCTGGCCCCCTCCCCGGCCACTCCTTCCTGTGGCTCTGGGAGGCTTTGGGAGGGAGGGAAGCCGGAGGAGCCAGGCGGCCTCAGGAAGTCGTCCTGCTGCTGCATCCAGCATGACTCCCCTTGTCCTGGGCTTCCTGATGGTCATGCTCTGTACCTTAGCTTCCTAGGCTCAGAGTGGGGCACAGGCTGATACAGGGTCCTGGCATCCAGGCAGGTAGCCTCTCGGTGAGCACGGGGCTTGGCAGCTCTGCGGTAGCCAGCGGACTGTGTAAGGCCCCAGTTCTTGTTGGTGACACATCAGTAGCTTGAAATTGGCCAAAGTGCGAACATGGACACCTGGCTGAGGCCAGGGCAACCCAGGCAAGAGCCACTGGCCAGCCTGCAGTTGAGCACCTGCCGCCTCCTGGCCCCTCTCTCTGTCATCTGCATGGCTCAGGGCTGGGGAGTGGACTGGTTGGGCAGACAGGCCCTGGCACTGACCATGGGCAGGAGGGTCAGTGCCACCAAGACTGCCAGCCGGCAAGGAGACGGCTTCATGTGCATGGGGAGGATGCTGGTTCCAGTGTTGCTCAGCGGAAGGTGCTTAGGGGAGACCCTAAGAACTGGGGATACACAGGCACCTGTGGCTGCTGGGAGAGCTTTGCTGAACAGTGGTCTGGGTCAGGCCCTTGAAGGCCCATTCCACACTGGGCGTCCTAGATGACATGTGTCAGTCCAGCCCTGGGCACAGGTGCTGGTGGTGTGGGCCCCATCCGCGGAGCTCTAGGGCGGGGGAGCACTGCCCTTCCCTGCCCGCCCCTCCGGCAGAAGCGTTCCACCTTGTCAGCCCCTAGCAGGGCATCAGAGGACGGTCCTGGACAGTGTCACACTGGATACTGACCCCGTCCCGACTATACTGCACGGGCCTGGGCCGGCAGGAGGCTGTGATAGCCTCCAGTGCAGACTCCCAGAGGGCACTAGAGGTGGGAGAGATGGCTCCTCCAGGGCTCACTGGGCCTGGGTGGTCCTGGCTGGACAGTGGCTGCCTGTTCCTGCTGTTGGTGCTGGGCCTGGGAGCCCACCCTGAGGCACCTGGGTGGGAGGCAGACTGGGGCCAGCACCAGCTCTGGCAGCACCTGGTAGACCTGGGCCTTGCCGGCAGCTGGGTGGGCCCCGGGTGATGCTGTTCTGGGCTGTAGGGACCCCATGCGTGTCTGAGGATGGCCCTAAGAGCCTTGGTATGGCCTTGTCTGCGATGTGCTTTGGGAGCAACTGGCTAACAAGTGTCTCCGTCGCTGCTCCCTTAATGGACTTAGTGGGACTCAGGCCTCTCTCTGCCAGGCCCTGGCCTTCTGTCAGGTGCCCCATTGCGAGCTTCCTAGTGGAGAGACTCCTCAGGTGTGGCTGCAGCCCTTGCTTAAGCCACTAACAGCTTTACAGTTAGAAGGAAACTTGGGGTCCATCTATTTCAGCCCTCCTGTCACTTCCTGGGGGAGCGGGTAGGGGCAGCCTGGCCCCTTCAAGGAGACCAGGAACTAGGAGTGACCTCCCGAGGTCACCAGTCCTGCTACACTCACCTGGGGCCGCTGCAAGGCCGTCTCGGCCCCGTGTCCTCAGGGAGGCGATGGCCAGGCTTGAGGGGAGCCCTGGGAATCGGGGCTGGGTTCAGGCCTGCCGGGGAGACCGAGCTTGCTGGTTTTGAGGGGTACCACTAACGCCTCGTGTTTTTAAGACCTCTTGGCGCTGGGGGAGTCCTTTCACACCTGTTATTTCCTTCTCATAGGCTCATGGGTGAAAGGCAGGATGGCCCCCAGGGGTCCTCTGGGTCCAACCTCCTCACGGTACCAGTGGGTAACTGAGGGCCAGAAAGGAAGGAGCGCTCTTGTCCGAGGTCCCCCAGCTCTGAGCACCTGCTTTCTGCTGGGGACCAGACCCGTCAGTCACTCCCTGTCAGCCAGGCAGGGGAGCAGGTGGGGAAGAGGCGTGGGAGGAGGTGGAGGGAGCAGCTTCCTCCAAGGAGGCAGGCAGCTCCAGCACCTGCCCCGCCCAGAGGCGGGGACACCCGGAGGCAGCGGGTTCAGGTTTGTGGTTGCTCTGCTGCTGCAGTGGAGACGGGCTGGTGGCTCCCCGGGGCTCTCCAGGTCAGAGCCCCAGGGTCCCTCTGGTGGGCACTTCCTTCCTGGGAGGGCTTCCTGGGGACGGAGCGGGCCAAGGCTGGCCGAGAGGCTGGCCTGGCAAGAGAAGGTGGCTGAGAGTGGGAGGTCCCGAGAGGTGAGGGGCTTTTCCTGGAGGGAGGGAGTCGGCACTGTGGGGCAGATGGTGAATTCGGGGATCCTGGAGGCTGGCTGGGCTGCCCCAGGAGCTTTGGGAAGCTGAGCGGGGGGAGCCAACTGGAGCGACTAAACTGAGATCTGTTTCCCCTAGAAAAACCAAGAGCCTGGCACTGGCCCTTGGTCCTGGGTGGAAGGGGCGATGACCAAGGGTCTCGCTGAGGGGTGAGAGGGTCGTGGCAGCGCCCAGACAAGGCTCTGCTTGCGGTCCCCCCGTGCCCTCCCTGAGAGGGGTCTGGCAAGGTCTCAGCAGGGTGGGGAGTGACCTTTCTGGGCCGCTGTCCTCTGCAGTAGGGGCCAGAACTCTCCTGCCTCCTGGCTGCGACCACGGCAGACTGGGCAGGGCACGGGGTCGTCCTTGGCCGGACACCAGGCCTGCGGGTGGGGTGGGTCCAGAAGCAGGTGCTTCTTCAAGGTCCTGGGGTGGCGGTGAGCGGCTGGGGCTGCTGCTCATCAGGGCTCTCCCTCTGCAGGTGCCTTGGGAACGCTGAAGCTGAGCTGGCTATGACGCTGCTGCCGGCGCCCCTGCCGAGGGCCTGGTCTGGGGAGACTGGCCGGCATCCGGGAGAGCCGCCCCGACAGCGATGCTCTTGACTCTCCTGTGAGGAAGGGGCTCGGGGGCCTGGGCCCCTGCACCTGGGCTGGGCTGGCCAGGAGCTGGGTGGGCAGACAGCTGGGCTGCAGCTATGGACCGTGAGCTGGCCCGGCCCGCGTCCCCGCTGAGCCTGCCTGTCCGCGGCCGCGCCTACCATGGGCTCCTGGGTGTACATCACGGTGGAGCTGGCCATCGCCGTGCTGGCTGTGTTGGGCAACGTGCTGGTGTGCTGGGCTGTGTGGCTCAACAGCAACCTGCAGAACGTCACCAACTACTTTGTGGTGTCGCTGGCGGCAGCCGACATTGCCGTGGGCGTGCTTGCCATCCCCTTCGCCATCACCATCAGCACCGGGTTCTGCGCCGCCTGCCACGGCTGCCTCTTCATCGCCTGCTTCGTCCTGGTCCTCACTCAGAGCTCCATCTTCAGCCTGCTGGCCATCGCCATTGACCGCTACATCGCCATCCGCATCCCGCTGCGGTGAGCTGGGGCCTGGGCCGGGGTGTACACTCACGTGCAGGCTGCGTGGGGCCGGGATGAGCCCAAGCTCCATCTGGAGCTGCCCAGGGCTGAACAGCTCCTTGGGCACAGTGCACCCTGGTCCTCCTGAGCTCTAGGCTGCGCGGCTGAGGCCACCCACATTTGCAGAGGGTGGCCTGGGCCTAGGCATCATGTGAGGGAAGCAGACAGGGCCTGGTGACCTGTGTGTGACCCATGGGGACATCTGGGCATCATTCATGCACTAGCAAAACTCCCTGCGTGATGCTGGAGTGGGTGGAACCACAGGCTCCAGAGCTAGAGGCCTGCCCCCAGCGCCTCGGTCAGCCTCAGAAGGGCGCATTAGGAAAGTGACCCCGAGAGGGGAAGTGACTTGGCTGGACGCCACAATGAGTCACTGGGACCTACATGAAGATTCTCGTGTTCCCCAGGTCACCCAGGACGCAGGCTGCAGGCTCAGGGACTGGCTGTGGGAGGGGTTTCACGGTGGTTGTGTAAATGAAGACTTTCCTGGAAGCTGAGCTTCCTTGGAGGGGAAGCTAGAACGTGTGCCGCTCCCCTGGGGACCTGGGGGCCCCGGGCAGCTGCAGACCCTGAGAGGGGAAATCGACCAGATAGTGGGAGTGCTCGCCAATGGAGGGGGCCCCATCGGAGGGGCTGTGGGCGCCTCGGCAGGGAGGAGGACCAGGCTCGAGGAGCAGTGGAAACTGAGTGTCAGACACAAGGGGCCCCTTCTGGGTGGAAAAATGAAGTTCAGAGAGCCACAGCAGCTTTGTCAGGGCCACAGAAGTTGGTAGCGGAGCCGAGGCAAGGTCTGGGAAGGAATGTGGCCTGATACCCACTGTGTCTTCAGTCTTTGGGGGAACAGCCTTGGGTGGCCCCAGTCTCCCAGAGGTTGTTCCAGGTACCCATGCCTGTCACCAGGGTCTCACGGGGAAGGAGACATCCACAGCCGGCTGCCCTGTCAGATGCTCTGCATCTCGGGAGGGCCTGGAGCCCTCAGTAATGAGCAGGGGCCGAGACAGCTGTCTGTCTCCCAAGACTGTGTCTAGGGACAACCTTGGCCCCCTCTGCCCCCATCCCTTGCTCCCTGGCAGAACAGGGTCCAGTGCCAGCTCTGAATGCCAAGGCCTAGGAAGGGGGTCTATCTGTGAGTCCCGGGCTGGCCAGAGTAGATGCCTGGAGGCCACCTCGGGCCTGGCTGGGCCCATGTACTCGTGGCAACACCGAGGAAGCAGGGGCCTGGCTGTTTCTTCTCTGATTCAAAGGCAGCACCGTGCTAGGCTGAGATTGGGCTGCTGTCCTAAGTTGATGGACCTCAGCTTTTTTTTTTTTTTTTTTTAAGGCAGGGGAGGGAGGGAGGGCAATCTCTCCCTTTCCTTGTTTTCTGAGTTGAGAGAACGAATCCTTGATGCAGAATGGGATGCGCTCTGTGGCCACGGAGGGTTAGCTGTCCCCTCAAGGCCCACCTCCTCATCTAGAGAGCTCACAGAACTGGTGTGAGGACCCCTGAGGAGGGCAGCAGAGTGGGGATTCAGTTCTTTCTTAAGCCACTGGAGGCTTGGAGCCCTGGGCCTGACCCCTCACACACACACACCCTCCCCACCCTCCCCCACCCGATCTGCACGTCTGAATCCCGTGACCTCCAGAGCCGGCCTCGGGCCATCCGAGCCGTGCTCGGCGAGGCCTCTGCTGGGCTGATGACCGTTCTCGTCCCCACCGGCAGAGTGGTCGGAGGCTGAAGGGTGTGCGAGCAGTGTCTTCATCCTCACAGCGCGGCACTGTGGCTGGGCAACGTGATGACCCTCCTGTCTCCCTGTGTGGATGGATTCCTGGCCCTCAGGTCCCCTCCCTTTTCTGGGCACCCAGAGGTGGCCATGTGGGGGCTCCTGAGGATGAGCGGAGATGTGGAAGAACTCGGAGGCTCTGGCTGGCTGACTCCCTCATGGCTCGGAGCCCGGCCTCTGTCCTCTGCTCCACTGGGAAAGGCCCACCCTGAGAGATGCCTTAGAGGCCTAGCCCCAGGCCTGCACTACCCACCGGTATTTTGGGGATTCAACTTTAGAACAATCCGTCTGCTCTCCCATGTGCAGGGGACCTGTTGGGCTGGGGCAGGGCTTCCCGGAGGGAGCCAGGCCTGAGCTGAGGCTGGGAATCCCAGGGCTAGTGACACAGACTTCTACCGGGGACTTTTGTACCATGGCCTCCTGTCTCTCACACTGGTCTCCGCTGGTGCCAAGGACGGAGGTCCTTTGTGGTGACCTGCGCTGACTTTGGAGGGGTGGGCTGGGCAGGATGTTGGTGGCATGTGGTTAGGGGCAGCGGCCCTGAGGCAGAGTGAGCCTGTGGGCACTGAGCCAAGGAGAGGTGGCTGGGCTGCCAGGTGACAGATGGACTGGGCAGCCAGGGAGGGTGTGAGGAGTTAGGTTTTCCTTGTGGGTCACCAACTCTTCTGGAAGACTTACAAAAGCTGCAGCCTCTCCTCAGAGAAACAAAATCCTACCTAGCATCATGGGTATAAAAGGGTACTTTTAAAAGGTTGTGGGAAAATGAATTAAAAAAAATACTTATTTGAAAGGCAGAGTTGTAGAGGCAAGGTCTTCCATCCATTGGGTCACTCCCCAGATGGCTGCAACAGCCAGAGCTGTGCCACTCCGAAGCCAAGAGCTTCTGCTGGGTCTCCCACGTGGGTGCAGGGGCCCAAGCACTTGGGCCATCTTCCACTGCTTTTCTAGGCCATAGCAGAGAGCTGGATTGGAAGTGGAGCAGCTGGGACTCAAACCAGAGCCCAGATGGGATGCCGGCACTGCAGGCGGCGGCTTTACCCACTATGCCACAGCACCAGCCCTGGGAAAATGAATTTAAAAGATAATTTTAGGGGCTGGTGTTGAAGGTTAAGCTGCCACTTGGCTTGTGACCTTGGCATCCCATATCAGAGTGCTGGTTTGAGTCCCAGCATCTCCACTTCTAATCCAGCTCCCTGCTATGGCCTGGAAAGCCATAGTGCTTGGGCCCCTGTGCCAAGTGGGAGACTCAGAAGGACTTTCCAGCTTCTGGCTTCAGCCAGGCCCAGCCTTGGCTGTTGTAGACTTTTGGGAAGTGAACCAGTGAATGGAAGACTTATATCTCTCTCTCCCCTGCCTCTCTTTCTCTTTTGTTCTGCCTTTTAAATATTTTTTTGAAAATATACTTTGATGGGCTGGCACCGCAGCTCACTTGGCTAATCTTCCGCCTGCAGCACCGGCACCCCAGGTTCTAGTCCCGGTTGGGGCGCTGGATTCTGTCCCTATTGCTCCTCTTCCAGTCCAGCTCTCTGCTGTGGCCTGGGAAGGCAGTGGAGGATGGCCCAAGTGCTTGGGCCCTGCACCCACATGGGAGACCAGGAGGAAGCACCTGGCTCCTGGCTTCGGATCAGCGCAGTGCGCCAGCCATGGCGGCCATTTGGGGGGATGAACCAATGGAAAGGAAGACCTTTCTTTCTTTCTCTCTCTCTCTCTCTCTCTGTCTAAATCTGCCTGTCAAAAAAAAAATATATATATATATATTTTGATGCAAAAAATCATTTAAATCCATGCATAGTTTTTTCATAATATGAATTTTCCACAAATTTTTTGATAATGCATTATATGCATGGATTTCAAAATGTTTTACACCAAAATAAACATCTTTTAGTTCAATTTCCATGACTTTTTTGAATTACTCTCATTCTTGGACCATAGGGTGAGTTCCCAATATCAGAGGAATTTTTTTAGGAAGGGTGGTCCAGGGCCTGTGACCTGTGACCTGCCGGTGCAGGTATGGGGCTCGCAGGGGCTCTGGCACCTGTGTGCTGTGACACCTCTCAGCTCCATGGAACCAGATGCAGTGCTCGAATGGCCTACCTCGGGCGTCCAGGAGGCCAGGGTGAAACTGTGTGACACACAGCCCAGGCCTTGGGCTGCCCAGCTCCCTGGGCCCCCGGATCTAGAGCTCTCAGCCTCAGGAGGTTTCTTTTGAAAATCAGAATTGATCTGTTTGATATTTTTAATACATGTGTGTGTGTGCTGAAACACTGAGAAGGCAGGCAGTGACAGCTGTCCCCGTGCTCCCTGGTGGAAGGCCGGGTTAGGACTCCCATCAGGGACGTCCCCTGCGCTCCTGGACCAGTGCTTTTCAGGGATGTTTTGTTCCTGTCCCCACAAGGGGCTTTCCTTGTAGTATAAGGCTCCCCGTCATGGGCTCCCTTCTCTGCAGAAGTCAGCAACTGGATGACCCAGGGGCTTCCACATTGTGTTCCTAGAACCCATCCCGGCTCACCAGTTCGCTAAGTACCAATGAAGCTGCACTCTCCTGCGGCAGCCGCACCACTCTGGCTGCTGCAGCGGAGCTGAAAGTCCACCAGGGCAGCCGGCCCGGGGCCAGGAGCTCCACACCATCCCCGTGACCGGGCGCCTCAGCGGATCGCCTCAAGCACCAGGAAGCCAGCCCACCTGCGGCAGCCCACTTCTCCCACCCACAGCTCCGCTGGGGAGCTCTTGCCACAGCCCGCCTCCCTGCAGTCTCCACGCCTGATTCTTTGGGGCAGTGCTCCCCAGTCTGGGGTTCTCTGTTCCATTTTCACAAAGGAGGCTTAGCGAGCCAAAGTGAGAGAATGTTGCTGTTTACAGAAATGCACCAGGGCTGCAACCCAGGGAAGAACATTCTCTTAGGAAAGTGTCAGAATTACTGCAGTCCCATTCACTGAGGAACGACGTGAGGAACTCTTTGTAGAGTGCCCGGAATAGTGCCTGGCTCAGGGCACTGCTATGGCGGGGTATTAGATGGAGGGGTGGACGCCTGCAGCATCACACGGGAGACAGGACAGGGCTTGGCACAGACAAGTAAGCCCGGGCCCCTCCTCCTCCTGAGGCCCTGCTGCAGGTGACCTGGCCCCTGCCTGCGTAGTGACTGGATTCAGAATTGACAAACTCACCATGGCCTGAGTTGCCTCTGGGTTCCACGGAATGTCCACATCAACTCCATTCCTCTCCTTGGGTCTTAGTATCCCCATCTGTAAAAAACCACCAGAACTTTAAACCCTGGGAGACTTTACCTGGAAAATCAGCTTCCCAGCCCCTCTGAGGCCTGGCAGCCCTGGGCGCACACTCTGCATAGCGGCTAAGACAGGGAAAGCGCCTGTCAGCCTGGCTCATGTGTTTGCCGCCCATGGGCTGCGTCATTTCTGTAGATGTGTCACATTCTGGAGTTCAGTAAACTGTGTGTGATCCTTGGCGCCTACTGTAGTCCCTGTCGCAGAGGAAGCAGGAGAGCCTCTCTGGATGTGAAGAGTGGAACCTGCTTCCACCAGCTGGCAAAAAGGCTGGTCGGGACCGTGTTCCTAAGCCAGGGAGACATCATTCTCTCTGCTGCTTCTCTGGGGCTGAGGTCTGCTCCTGGCTGGCAGATCGAGTCCCGCTCCACGCTGGAGCCTGGGGATCGGCGGCCTTGCCTTACCTGGTCTCAAGGGCCCTGAGTGCACGCGGGAAGATCCCTTGCCCTTCTGGATTGGTGTCGAGGCTGCCACCTAGTTACTAAGACACAATCATCCCATTTCTCTGCAGAGGGCTGGGCTGGGTTGGAGGCCTCCATCCCTCCCATATCCCCCTGTGCAGTCTCTCCTTGGGGACTCCTGGAGACCCCCAAGTTGGGTGGGAAGAAATAGCCTGGAGCACAAAGCTCTGATCTGGCTGGTTTTGCCCCCAGTCCAACTCGCACTCTCTGAGGGGAGGCCTGTTGTAGCATCAGCCAGATTAACCAACAGGGAGGCGAGATTTCCTCTCTTCCCCCTCAAACTCATTAATTCCCTCATCACAGACTAAGTCTTAGGACCACTGCTAAGACTAACAGTCACCTGACCATTTGCACAGTGGCGTCCATCTCCAGGACGCCCCCTGCCTCCCAGCAATCAGACTGAAGCAGAAACTCTAAGGCCTCACAGCCAGTACATAGGGCACTGGGGGGCCACTCTGGCCGTGCCTATCCTGGTTTCTCAGACCTCTGATGCTGGTATCCTCTCCCCAGGTACAATGGCTTGGTGACTGGCACACGGGCCAAGGGCATCATTGCCATCTGCTGGGTGCTGTCATTTGCCATCGGCCTGACGCCCATGCTGGGCTGGAACAACTGCGGCCAGCCGAGGGAGGGCCGAAACCACTCGCAGGGCTGCGGGGCGGGCCAGGTGGCCTGCCTCTTTGAGGACGTGGTCCCCATGAACTACATGGTGTACTACAACTTCTTCGCCTGCGTGCTGCTGCCCCTGCTGCTCATGCTGGGCATCTACCTGCGCATCTTCCTGGCTGCCCGGCGCCAGCTGAAGCAGATGGAGAGCCAGCCCCTGCCGGGGGAGCGCACCCGGTCCACGCTGCAGAAGGAGGTGCACGCCGCCAAGTCGCTGGCCATCATCGTGGGGCTCTTTGCCCTCTGCTGGCTGCCCCTGCACATCATCAACTGCTTCACCCTCTTCTGCCCCGAGTGCAGCCACGCCCCTCTCTGGCTCATGTACCTGGCCATTGTCCTCTCCCACAGCAACTCTGTCGTGAACCCCTTCATCTACGCCTACCGGATCCGTGAGTTCCGCCAGACCTTCCGCAAGATCATCCGCAGCCACGTCCTGCGGCGGCAGGACCCCTTCAAGGCGGGCGGCACCAGTGCACGGGCCCTGGCTGCTCACGGCAGTGACGGGGAGCACGTCAGTCTTCGACTGAACGGCCACCCGCCGGGGCTGTGGGCCAATGGCAGCGCTCCCCATCCTCAACGTCGGCCCAACGGCTATGCCCTGGGGCTGGGGAGCACAGGAGGCGCCCGAGCTTCCCACAGGGACGTGAGCCTCCCAGACGTGGAGCTCCTCGGCCAGGAGCGTAAGAGCATGTGCCCGGAGTCCCCCGGCCTCGAGGAGCCCCTGGCCCAGGATGGCGCGGGAGTGTCCTGAGTGTCCCCAGGAAGGGGATCTCGATCTTCCTGCTTGGCTGGACCAGTCACACGGGGAAAGAGAAGCATGGGTGAGCCAAGAGACCCTGTGGCTGGCCGGCTCCCCCCTGGACTGAGGAGGGCGCCCCGGGCTGGAGCAGCATGAGACCAGCAGGGAGGGTGCCGGTTCTGAGGAAGCAGGCGTCTTGTGCTGGGGGGCCCCCGAGCCAGGCCAGGGCCAAAGCACCAGCAGCACCTTGGCTGGGCAGGGCCCAGCCAGCCCCTCCCACCAAGCATCTGGAAGCCACAGGTGTCCGCAGAGCACCCTGCCCTGGTCCTGAAACTGGGGAGTGGCTCCAGCAGCTCCCCTTCCCCAACACACACCCCCTACTCTCCCCGGACTTTGCTAGGGTGTCAGAGCTGCTGGCCTGGATGTGGCATTTGCCTATTTTTTTTTTTTCCAAGAGAAAATGTAAGTGTGAGGAAATCCCTTTTATTTTATTACCATCCTCTCCCCCGCTGCTGGGTCTGCTGGTCCTGCTGCTATCCTGGAACAGGGAACCTCAGGCAGCTCCCCCCACCCCCGGCTACCCTGAGCTGCCACACACTTCTCAGTCCCAGGGCCACCTCTTGGGGTGACAGAGCTGGGCCGGAGGACAGGGAGTTGTAGCAGGAACGCGGCTCAGGCCCTAGGGGAGAGGCTGGGACTGGCAAGCTAAGGGCATGTGCCTGGGTCACTCGGAGCTGTCCAGCTAGTGGCCCTGGCTGACTGCCTTTCCTCTAAAGGGAATGTTGTTTTTGTCAGATAAAATAAAAATGAGCCACATTGTGTTTTAAGCTTGTCCAATGAGGATGGTGTGTGAGTCCTTTCCCTGCTCCATAGCCAGGCCTGGTGCACAGGGGTGTATGTGTGTGTGAACTCCGTGTGAGAGCATGTGTGTGTGTGTGTAGTCAGGACACTGCCTGCCTGGGCTCCCATCCTCGGAGGGGACAGGCTGCCTGCCTGTGCCGGAATCCACATGCCCGTGGGAGGCGTCTCCAGGGGATGAGGAGGAGGGAAACCCGCTGCAGCTCCCGACCAGAGTTGGTGTGGGAGCCACTCCCCAGCCCGCTACCTTTGGCATCTGGAGCGGACATCTTGCTCGGTTATCTTCTCAGCGCCAAGCCGCTCGCCCCACCCCAGCTGCCAGGCCACAGAGGTATCTGCAAACAGATCTAGGCTGGGGCTAAACTGCCTTCTAAGTCATTCCTCTCAGAAACCTGCAGGGAACGGCTTTTTCTTGTGGTTTCTTCCTGCGAGGCTGGTCTCTGGGGCACCCTGCCTGAAGGGGAGGAAGGGGAGGAGTCTGAAGTGCAGGGCCAGTTGGCAACCCACCTCTGCTTGCCCTGGGAAGGGGTCTGAGAGCAGGGGCGGGCCAGGTGGTCTCTCAGGATGGGCCTTGGGAAAGGAGTGCCAGAACCTAGGTAATCCTCACACAGCCCCGAGTTAAAAATGATGAATAAACTCAGATTAAGTCCACGTCCCAGGTCACATAGCTAGTAAGCAACAAAAGTGAGGTTCAAACCCAGATCTGACTGCAAAAGCCATGTGCCTTCCCCCCCTCTTTACATTAACTTACGGACTATTTCAATCAAACTGAAAATTATGAAATAGACGCCTATCCCCACTCTGCTTAAGAAAGGAAACGTGGTGACTACAGCTGACGCATCTGACCTCTCCCTGTGCCCCTACCCTGCTTCCTGTGCCTGGGAACAACCATCTTCCTGAATTTCATTTTGTTCCACTACACATCTGCACACTGTCACCACAGAGGAGCCGATGGGAGAAACATCTCGGAAGCTTTGAGCAGTACGAGGCCTGGGCCCCGTGCCTGAAACAGGATTCCCTAGCCTGCTACGCGCAGCCAGGGTTAGGGGCCAGGTACAAGGGCAGAGTCCATGAGCTGGCCCACAGCACCCTCTCTCCTACATACTCGGGGTCTGTACTGGCTATGGGCTAAGGGCAGCATGGTGATCTGGACTGGGCCTGCAAGGGCCAAGAGCGAGGCTGCTGTTGACCCTTAAGAGAACCACAAAGGTAGGGCAGACAGACCTCATCCCTCCAACTTTCTCTGAGCTCTTTTGGGAACCCAGGTTTGGGTGTATGATTTGAGGTTGGGGAAGGCAGAGCCAAGGGCTTAGAAGAGAAAGGGTTCTGGGTGTTAAGTATGCTCCGTCCAAGTCCTCCGAGGGCCATCCCTCCTCAGGTCCCCGGGGCCCAGTGCCACTCATACCCCAGCCCTGTAGAGGCTTCCATTGTGAGCAGGCCTCTCAAGTACACGCACGTGTGCAGACATGAGCACATGTCATTTCTCTGACTGTAGAGAGTACACGTATGCACACATGAACATGCTCACAGGCAGGGCCCGCATCAGGGCAGCAGCTGAAGGGAAATGTGCCACTGCCCAGCCCCTCGGGGTACAGATGCGTCTCTGCGCAGGCCCACGCTGCCCTGGGCTGCCAGGGACCCTACAGCTCTGTCCAAAGGCCCCTAGCCTGCTCCCTGTTCTTCCCAAAGGGCCAGGGGTGGGTGGCACACTTCATTCAGGCCTGTGGCAAGTATGAGGGTCTCACTACAGATTGATATCCTGGTGGCCCCTGCCCCTCTGAGAGGTTGGTGTGACCAGGGAGACCAGAGAGCAGCAGCCTGGCCCAGGCCGGGTCTTGGCTTACCCCTGGCCTCCTTGAGATAGGCCCTCTGCTGAACTTCAGGGCTCTCCCTGTTTGTATAAGGCCCTTTTCTTCCCCCCTCCAGGAGGCATCACACGGGGTGAGCTCAGGGAGCTGGGTAGAGCTACAGCTCTGTGCTGACTAAGGGAGCCAGACCACAGCAGGGCAGGGATACTGGGCCACGGCAGGCAGTGAAGAGAAATGAGCTGCCGATGCCCCTGGATCATCTGGGACTCAGTATCACAGGAATGGCAGCTGCCGCCTTTTCTTTTTATTTTTTTTTATTTTTTATTTTTTAATTTTCTTGACAGGCAGAGTGGACAGTGAGAGAGAGAGAGAGAGAGAGCGCGCACGCGAAAGGTCTTCCTTTGCCGTTGGTTCACCCTCCAATGGCCGCCGCGGCCAGCGCGCTGTAACCAGCGCACCGTGCTGATCTGATGGCAGGAGCCAGGTGCTTTTCCTGGTCTCCCATGGGGTGCAGGGCCCAAGAACTTGGGCCATCCTCCACTGCACTCCCTGGCCACAGCAGAGAGCTGGCCTGGAAGAGGGGCAACCGGGACAGAATCCGGCGCCCCAACCGGGACTAGAACCTGGTGTGCCGGCGCCGCTAGGTGGAGGATTAGTCTAGTGAGCCGCGGCGCCGGCCTGCCGCCTTTTCAACGGCAGCAGAGAGGACGGGGTGCGGAACAACTGCTGGGGGAGTGCGATGGTTTCTGTGCAGCGGTGCCAACTCCTGGGGCCTCAGGATGACACCGTGCACAGAACACACTCCTCCCCTGCCATGCTTGCAGTCTCTGGCGTGGCCACTGCCCCAGGCTCTCGCCGCTGTGGGCACCCTCCTCTGAACTCCCAGCTGGGCAAGACCCCTCTGCTCAGGGGAGAAGCTACCTTGGGGGAGACAGAACCTGGGGAGAGGGGCCAGCGCTGTGGGTTAGAAGGTTAAGCCAAAACCTGCAGTGCTGACACCCCACAGGGTGCCCCACTTCCAATCCAGCTCCCTGCTGGAGTGCCTGGGAGAGCAGCAGCAGATGGCCCAAGTGTCTGGGCCCCTGCCACCCATGTGGGAGACCTGGAAGAAGCTCCTGACTCCCGGCTTCAGCCTGGCCAGCCCCAGTCATTGCGACCATTTGGGGAGTGAACCAGTGGATGCAGGAGCTCGCTCTCTCTCTCGCTCACCTTCTCTATTTCTGCCTTTCAAATAAATAAATAAATCTTTAAAAAAAAAAAAAAAAAAAGGAACCTGGGGAGACCCACAAAGTGTGCTGTGAGGTCCTGGCCCTGACTGCTATGTAAGGGTGTGGGGTCACCGCCCCTTCCTCCTCCCAAGCCACCCTCACGGCAACTGTCACTCAGCATAAGTGGCAAGTATTACAGCTAGGACAGCCCTGTCAGGCTGAGGAGCCAGGGGAGGGGCGGGAGGAGGGCAGAGGACTCGGCCTCCAAGAAGGGGGACAGACAGACAGGCACAGCGCCTGGGCGTGGGAAGCACCTTCTTTAGATGCTCATGCCTCGACCCTTGCCCATTCCAGAGGAGAAAGAGCAGCTCCACGGGGCTCTCTGAGCTTGGAGAGGGGCAGGCCAGGCTGGGGAGCCAGTTCTAGGCTGGGCAGGGTACTCGGAGAAGGGATTTTTGCCACTCATTGAAAAGGTTTGCACAGACTCGGCTATCTGGACATCTAACAGCCAGTCAATAGCCAGATCAGGATCTGCACACGGGGAGCCGACAACGCACCAGGGAGAGTGAGCCGATGTAGTGGGAGGAGAGCGACCGAGGGGACACAGCTCAGGGAGTCCTGGGGAGGAACAGGTCACGCCCAGCTGCAGGGAGCCAAGTTAGCCGTCCCAGGCCCCAGCTCCTCCAGGTGCTCGTTAGGGAATGAGAACAGGCAGGTCTGAGGCACTCTGTGCCTGACTGACGGCTGCCTACACAGAATTATGCCATCCACTTGGAGGCAATTTTCAAGTTAAAATGTTGTCAGAGACTTGTCACAGTTTTGATCTTTCTTTTCTGTTCTCTCTCAACCCACCCACATTTTCTAGTTGGGTTGGAAAGGGGAGTGAGGGTGACAGAGCCTGGTTTAGATTCAGAGATTTTTTTTTTTTTTAATTTTTAAAGGCAGATGGGACTTTTGGAAATTATCAAATTTTTGCATACAAAACTTCTCCAGTCCCAGGGCTCAATATCACAACTGCTTGGTCACTTACAGGATTTGGGGGTGGGGGGCACTGGAGAGACCTGCCCAGGCATGCTGCAGTTATCCCAGGCTGCCTAGTTCAGAGACACCAAGCAATCCCACCGCTTGCTCCTTCTAACTGCACCTTCTTCACTGAGCTGCGAATGGGTTCAAACACACTCCTGGACTGCTGGCAAGTCACTCTCTGAGCTGCCGCGCTGTCTTTCGGGTAAAGTGGGCTAATAAATGTGCTGGAAGGTTTATATAACATTAATGTTCAGAATTACTATTATTTTAGTATCATTACTGCAGTAACAAATCCATTCTTGGTTCAGAAACCACCAGGTAAAAGTGCAGCAGGGAGGAGAGAGGGAGAGACCTGGTCTCCCATCGGCTCACACGGTTCAGCTGCCGAGCGCTGCAGTGGCTAACTCTGTGAGACAAGCCCGGGAAAGAAGCGCACACATTCACAGCCTGTGAACAGGCTGAAGGGGCTCACCAGGTCCTGCTCAAGGCAGCAGGCTTGTGCTGGGTTCTCAGTACCACACCCGATCACGGTCAAACTACAATACCCTACGCTCTCAGCTGCACCCAGCAGAGTGGAACAGTCACCCGAGGAAGGTGGTGACGACTGGGAGGGCGTGCGGATTCGAAGTGGCTGGAGGAAGCAGGGTAGGAGAGTGTCAAGGGAGAGCTGTGGCAGCAGGTGAACAGAGCACAGGAAAGACTCGAGCGCTGTTCTGAGAGGCACAACTGGGCTTGGCAGGGTGACCCATAGGAGTTTTGGGGCTCACAGAAGCTCCAGCGGAATAACTGCTTCATGCAGGAGGCCACAATGACGCAACAATTTGAGACTCATGGTTGGGTCTTTAATGTGCTCCAGGGACACTCAAGTCCTCATCTGTGTTCCTTTTAGGAGCCTCTGCTGCACCTCAAGGCCACAGGCACATAAGGGTGGCTCATATCCTGTGGCTAAAATTGTCAGTATTGGGTTCCTGGAAACCCAAAGCAGCTAGAAGTGGTAAGATGGGGGACTGGGAGGAGAGAATGATAAAGTATTAAGAAAGAAAAGAGGGGCCGGAGCTGTGGTGCTGTGGGTTAAAGCTCTGGCCTGAAGCGCTGGCATCCCGTATGGGCGCCAGTTCTAGTCCCAGCTGCTCCACTTCCTATCCAGCTCTCTGCTGTGGCCTGGGAAAGCAGTGGAGGATGGCCCAGGTCCTTGGGCCCCTGCACCCACGTGGGAAACCCAGAAGAAACTTCTGGCTCCTGGCTTCAGATCAGCGCAGCTCTGGCTGTTGTGGCTACCTGGGGAGTGAACCAGTGGATGGGAGACCTCTCTGTCTCTACCTCTCTAACTCTTTCAAATAAATAAAATAAATCTTAAAAGGAAAAGAAAAAAGTCACCTCCTGAATCAGGTGTATGGGTACAGGCTCGAGGTGATCACCTGGTCTGAAAGGAATCAAAAAGTGTAGCAACAGAAAGCACCCTGGGGCCTGAACTCCTCCATGGTGACAGCAGCATCACTTCAATTAAGACCACTTGTTGCCAGGTGGGAGCACTGTGGCCATTTATTGGCGCTTCGTGTGAGCCTCTGGGAGGGGCTGGAACACAGGATGAAGTCCTATGCAGTTTGGGGTTAAGCAAACTTGGCTACTTTTACAAACTGCTGTCACCCATCTCCTAAATCTACCCCACACTTGCCCTGCCACTCCTTACTTCTTAAATCGTGTTTATAGGGGATTCTTCTCCTTTCCTTAAGTTCCTAAATCTGATCTCTTGCACCCTGATAATTCTTTTTTTTTTTTTTTTTTGTTTTTGACAGGCAGAGTTAGACAGTGAGAGAGAGAGACAGAGAGAAAGGTCTTAATTCCGTTGGTTTACCCCCCAAATGGCTGCTACGGCCAGCACGCTGCATCGATCTGAAGCTAGGAGCCAGGTGCTTCCTTCTGGTCTCCCACACGGGTGCAGGGCCCGAGGACTTGGGCCATCCTCCACTGCCTTCCTGGGCCACAGCAGAAAGCTGGACTGGAAGAAGAGCAACCGGGACAGAACCAGCGCCCCAACCAGGACTAGAACCCAGGGTGCCGATGCCGCAGGCAGAGGATTAGCCTAGTGAGCTGGGGAGCCAGCCAACCCTGCTAATTCTTCTAAGCATCTCTGGAATCTGTTCCATTCATTCTACCCCTCAGTAACCCTCATCAATCATGGTCTTAGGGGAAGCCTCAGCACTGCTACCTACCTGGTTAGGCTGCAAACTGGCCCCTCTGCGTTTCTCTCTTACACAGGAGTCTGTTCAGCCCAAGCAGTCAGATGTGTCTTCCTTGAGATCAGCTCCCTTGCTCCAGAACACGTGTGGGCCCTAGCTGGGTGTCAGCTCCAGCCTGCATTCATTGGTGTGGGCAGTCAGGGTCACAGCTTTGCTATCCAGCCTTGTCTCTGGCCACCCACTCCCACCTCACCCTGCCCCTGCCACAGCCAAACAGAGCTGTCCTCCAACCTCCATGTTCATGCCCCACTTCTGCGTTTCAGGCAGCTCCTGCCACAGGAGCCTTTCACTCCAAGAAAACGGGGGAACTCCCTGAGCCTTGCTGACTTCACCACTCCTTCTGATGCCTTCAGCTCTCCTGCCTGCTACTGGGAACATCTCTTCTGCTGCAAAGCTATGCTTAGCTCCTGGGCAATGCACTGGTTTTAGCCAGTGTCCTATTTCCCTACTACACCATAGATTTCCAGAGCAGGGTGGGCATGGCACTTACTCCCTCCCAGGACCAAATCTAGTGATCACTGGATGAGCACCCTGGCCAGACGCAGTGAGAATGATCCCGCCCATGATGAAGTCCAGGGACCTGGGTTTTAGTTCCCTGGGGATTAACAGGCCATGTGACTCGGGATGGCGGGCAAGCTTCCTTCCCTACAAAAAGACGAAGCAGATGGAGAGACACGTTCGTCCCTTTAAGCCCTGGCATTCTCCGAGTCTATATGACTGGGGACTGACCCAGCTCTGGGCCTAGCTAGGGAGGCTATGGACAAGCCCTGAGAGAGAGAGGGAGCTGGGAGATGGTGAGCTAATAGCTCTGGAGGAAGGAAGGACATGCTGGGCTAATGGGATAATTGGATAATCCTCAGAGCTAGGGGCTGCCAGGCTGGGGCCAGCTGTTAGAAGCAGACACAAATAGCACAAGCAAAACAAGGGCGCTGGTGCAGGAAGCAGCTTGCTGAGATGTGGGGGAGGGGTGGCGGTGGCCGGAGGGTGGGGGAGGGGCCCAGAGCAACTGGAGCCCCCTTCTATGGTGGTGTTGAGGCCAGGCCTTCAAGGCTTCTGTGCTCTGACCCTGCTGTCAAAGACTACAGGTAGGCACCCTGGACCCATTTCTGCTCCAGAGAACATTCTTTCTTAGAGACCTATGCTGGCCTTAAAGATACCCCAGTCACCCAGTGCCGTAGGGCTCATGAAGCCCTCGCCCCTGTCCACTGGGGACTACCTGCAGATGGGGCATCTGTTTGACGTGCCTGTGAAAGCACGGATGGACTCTAGTGAGACAGCAGTACTGGGCTCATGACTCCTGGGATCAGTCTTTCCATCTCTGGCTGATACAAGATCTATCAGAGAGGCTGGGCAGAGAATAAAAGAAATTTTTCAGGGGGTCTGGTCTAGCGTCAGAGCCTGGCTTCTAGTCTTGGCTTTTCTTGGTCATAGAATTCAGAGAGGTGATCTCTCTGCATCTCACAAAGCCCATCCATAAAATGGGGACACCAAGCACTACACTCCCTGCAGGGTCACCGCAGAGACGACACTGTGATTGTGAACAGGAAAAGTAAACGTGAAATTTAAAAGTATTTTGCAAAGTACTTTATTTCCAACTCTTTGTAGGGTTTTAGAAAAACTATATCTTCTCCCTGGGTTCCAGTTCTTTCTATTGCATTGTAAGATTAGACTGGATGTTCTTTAAATTCCCTTCTAATTCTAATTCTTACATAAAAATAGTATGTTTACAGTTAGAAACTCTATAAGGAAAGTATGAGAAAAGAAAAAAAGAGGCCAGTTTTACTTATGAACATAGGTACGAAATACTTAACATTAGCAAGCCATATCTAGCAATGTATAAAAATAATATCAATCATGACCCATTAGAGTTTGTCCCAGGAATGCAAGGATGGTTTAACATTAATCATTTAATGTCTTTCACATTAATAAAGAATATTACAGGAGTATTTCAATAGATGCAGAAACGGCATTTGATAAAAAACATCAGCACCCAATTCACAGTAAAAATTCTTAACAAATATAAAGTTACTTCACTTTCTTACCACAATAAAGAATATTTTTCAAAACCCCCCCGGAAGCATCACACCCAACGATGAGATATTAGAAGCCCTTTTTTCTTTCTAGTCCAGACCAAATCCACTATTCTATTCAATGTGGTGCTAGACTAGGGAAGAAAATAAAAGTGGCTACCTGCAATTAAACTATTTACATAGAAAAATCCAAAGTATCTCTTTAGAGTATTATTAAAACTGATGGAAGTTTTTATTTTAAAGATTTTATTTATGAGCCGGCGCCGTGGCTCAATAGGCTAATCCTCCACCTTGCGGCGCCGGCACACCGGGTTCTAGTCCCGGTTGGGGCGCCGGATTCTGTCCCGGTTGCCCCTCTTCCAGGCCAGCTCTCTGCTATGGCCAGGGAGTGCAGTGGAGGATGGCCCAGGTGCTTGGGCCCTGCACCCCATGGGAGACCAGGAAAAGCACCTGGCTCCTGGCTCCTGCCAGGATCAGCGCGGTGCGCCGGCTGCAGCGGCGGCCATTGGAGGGTGAACCAACGGCAAAGGAAGACCTTTCTCTCTCTGTCTCTCTCTCTCACTGTCCACTCTGCCTGTCAAAAAAAAAAAAAAAAAAAAAAAAGATTTTATTTATTTTATTTGACAGATAGAGTTACAGACAGTGAGAGGGAGAGACAGTAATAGAGGTCTTCCTTCCGTTGGCTCGCTCCCCAAATGGCCGCAACGGCCGGAGCTGCGCCGATCCGAAGCCAGGAGCCAGGAGCCTCTTCCTGGTCTCCCATGTGGATACAGGGGCTCAAGCACTTGGGCCATCTTCCACTGCTTTCCCAGGACACAGCAGGGAGCGGAACTGGAAGAAGAGCAGCCGGGACTAGAACTGGTGCCCACATGGGATGCCGGTGCTGCAGGTAGAGGCTTAACCTAGTGCGCCATGGCACTGGCCCCCCGATGAAAGTTTTTTTAAGGCTATTGTATACAAGATCAATATAAAAAACCTAGAGCATTCCTATATGTCAGCAAAAGACTATTATAAAGTAATTAATATTATTATTTATAATAGCAACAAAAACTAGAATGCAAAAAAAAAAAAAAAAAAAAAAAAGCTCAAAGCGATGAAGCGATGAGCCATGTTCACAGAGGGAAGCTGAGGTGTAAAACCAGCCATGTCTGGAAATCAAGCGCATCCCTGAAAATTTCCAGTAGGGTTTTTTATGACATTTGACAACTTGGATACTAAAAATCATTTGAAAAGAAAAAGCACAAGAAAAGCCATAATACTGCTCTTCCTTTTGAAGAAGGTAAAGATTTGCCTTAACAGAGATCTAAAGCATAAGGTCAAAGTCGTCATTTCAGCACACTGCAGGATCAGACAGAGGGATAGGAAAGCTGGAAGCAAACCTATCTGTAGAATGCACAGTGCAGGTCATGTTACCAGCCATGGAAAAGGGGATGGAGTGTCCATTAAATGGTTCTGAGACAATGGAATTTCTATGGGGGAAAGTAAAACTGAAAACAAAATGAAGACGAAACAAAGAACTTTAACATTTTCAAAAAGCAAATATATGAAAATTAAGATTCCTGAACAAAGACAGATTTCTTCAAATAAAGGCAAAGGCCATAAAAGAAAATGCTGCTGAATTGGCCATTTTTTAGAATTTTAATTTCATTTTATTTGAAAGAGACAGAATGAGAGCAAGAGCATGCCGATTCACACCCCAAATGGTTAACAACAGCCAAGGTCCGCCCCAGCTGAAGCCAGGAGTCTAAAACTCACGTCCAGGCTCCCATGTGAGTGGCAGTGGATCCAAGTACTCCAGCCATCAGTGCTGCCTCCCAGGGTGCACATTAGCAGGAAGCTGGATTGGAAGCAGAGTAGCCAGGACTGGAACCACACATTCCAAGACGGGATTACAGGTGGACCAACTGGCAGCTTAACCCCTGTGCCAAACACCTGCACCGACTAACTATGATTTTAAAAATTTTTTTTCGGCCGGCGCCGCGGCTCACTAGGCTAATCCTCCGCCTAGCGGCGCCGGCACACCGGGTTCTAGTCCCGGTTGGGGCGCCGGATTCTGTCCCGGTTGCCCCTCTTCCAGGCCAGCCCTCTGCTGTGGCCAGGGAGTGCAGTGGAGGATGGCCCAGGTGCTTGGGCCCTGCACCCCATGGGAGACCAGGAAAAGCACCTGGCTCCTGGCTCCTGCCACCGGATCAGCGCGGTGCGCCGGCCGCAGCGCGCTGGCCGCGGCGGCCATTGGAGGGTGAACCAACGGCAAAGGAAGACCTTTCTCTCTGTCTCTCTCTCTCTCACTGTCCACTCTGCCTGTCCAAAAAAAAAAAAAAAAAAAAAAGATAAAAAGAAAAATAAAAAAAAAATTTTTTTTTCAATTAGAAAATCAAAGAAAGTACGAAGACAAGTCACAGACTGGGAGAAGGTATCTGCAATGCATACAATCAATAAAGGATTAACGTCCATAATATATGCAGGTACTTTAAAAAGTTCATAGAGAACTGGAATCAAAAGGGAAGTTTATTTTGATACAAAAATTTTTTGAAATCCATGTAGGTTTTTTAATAACATGCACTTCCATGAACTTGTTGAAGACCCCACATGTAACTCCAATGAAAATAAACAACCCATGAAGCTGGCATCATGGCGCAGCAGGTAAAGTTGCAATCTGCCAGCATCTCATATCCCAAGTCCCAGCTGCTCCACTTCTTTTTTTTTTTTTTTTTAAGATTTATTTATTTTACTTTAAAGTCAGAGTTACACAGAGAGAGAAGGAGAGGCAGAGAGAGAGGTCTTCCATTAGCTGGTTCACTCCCCAGTTGACTGCAATGGCCAGAGCTGTGCCGATCTGAAGCCAGGAGCCAGGAGTTTCCTCCAGGTCTCCCATGAGGGTGCAGGGGCTCAAGGGCTTGGGCCATCTTCTACTGCTGTCCCAGGTCATAGCAGAGAGCTGGATTGGAAATGGAGTATCTGGGACTCAAAGCAGCACCCATATGGGATGCCGACACTGCAGGCAGCAGCTTTACCTGCTATGCCACAGCACCGGCCCCTGCTCCACTTCTGATCCAGCTCCCTACTAATGTACCTGGGAAAGCAGATGACTGCCCAAGTACTTGGGCCTGTGCCACTCACCAACATGGAAGACCCAGATAGAGTCTCAGGCTCCTGGAATTGGCCTGGCCAATCTCTCCTGGCTATTGCACCCATTTCAGGAGTGAACCAATGGATGGAAAACCTCTTTCTCTGGGTCTCTTACTCACCTTTCAAATAAACAAATCTTTTAAAAATAATAAACAACCAGTTAAATAAGTAGGTAAAGATATAATCAGACACTTGAGAATAAAAAAAATCTAAATGGTCAATAAACATGAAACTATATTCAGTCTCTGTCTCTCCCTCCCTGTAAACTCTGCCTTTTAAATAAATCAATCCATCTTGGGGAAAAAAAAAAAAGGAAGGGGCAGCGTTGTGGCATAGTGGGTAAAACCACCGCCTGCAATGCTGGCATCCCATATGGGTACCAGTTCAAGTCCCGGTTGCTCTACTTCCCACCCAGCTCCCTGCTAATGCACCTGGGAAAGCAGTAGAAGATGGCCCAAGTGCTCAGGCCCCTGCACCCATGTGGGAGACCCAGAAGAAGCTCCTGGCTTCTGACGAGACCAGTTCCAGCCACTGCAGCCATTTGGGGAGTGAATCAGCAGATGGATTCTGTCTTTCAAATAAATAAATCATAAAAAAAAAGAAATTTGTTCTCACTAGTAGTTAGGAAAATGAAAATTAAAATATTTCACAGCCAGTCACAGCCAATTTGCAACAATTTACAAGCGTTGGTGGGGATGAGGGGAAACAAATACCCAGTATCTAGGAAAGTTGAAGATTTGAATATCCTATGACCTGGCATTTTCCATTTCGAGGCCTCAGTCTTCCATCGTCACACATATTTCAAAAACCCTTCACTGTGTCACAGTCATACTGAAGAACTCAAAGCAATAGTTTTTAGTACTTACCAAGTTTTCCAGGAATGGGTAAACTGTGGTTTGCTCTTTCAATGAACTAACACACAGAAGACAAATGCATTGACTTGATACATCAATATCTGTTATATATTCCAAGTTACAGTTCTCTCAGTGTTTCAAGATTAGATCTTGAATTCCTTTTTTTTTTTTTTTTTTTTTTGCAGTACACATGGCCATTGTCTTTCCTCACATTTAGCCCGATACATTTTAATGATGTAATTTAAATGCCGCTTCCTACTAAAACATCTCTGGCTTATTTTAATTCTGACGTTACAGATGAGAAAACTTAAGATCCAAAAAAGTTGTATCATGCTACATTCCCATGGCTGACGAATGGCAGAATGGGAACTGGAACCTTGGCCTTCTGACCCCATGCAGCAAGCAAGGCCACAGAGAATCTCGGAGAATGTTGAAAACAGGACGATGTCCCAGCCTGGGCCACTGTGTTCCTCAGCCATCCCTGGAAGGCTCTGGCCTCACCTCTACAACTGTGTCTAGCTTGTGAGGTGTCAGCTATGCCTCCACCACCAAATCTGAGTGACTGTAAGTCAAATTCCCTTTGCTTCAGTTCTTTATTGGAGACGGCAATAATCCTTGCTGGGCCATGGCAGGTTCTCATTAACAGAATCTAATGAAATTAAAGTGGAATGTGTTAAATACATGAGAAATGATCACCTTATTATGCTCAGGATGTATAAATGCCTGCCCTCTTGCTGAAGGGATTGGGGTTAGGGGCAGCGCTGTGGCATAATAGGTTAAGCCTCCACCTGCAGCACCGGCTTCCCCTATGGGCCTTGGTTCAAGTCTCCACTGCTTCACTTTTTTTTTTTTTAAGATTTATTTATTTATTTGAAAGTCAGTTACAGAGAGAAGAGAGGCAGAGAGAGAGAGAGGTCTTCCATATGATGGTTCACTCTCCAGATAGCCACAACGGCTGGAGCTGCGCCGATCTGAAGCCAGGAGCCAAGAGTTTCTTCCAGGTCTCCCACATGGGTGCAGCAGCCCAAGGACCTGGGCCATCTTCCACTGCTTTCCCAGGCCATAGCAGAGAGCTGGATTGGAATAAGAGCAGCCAGGACTAGAACCGGCGCCCATATGGGATGCTAGCGCTTCAGGCCAGGGCTTTAACCTGCTGCACCACAGCGCCGGCCCCTGCTGATTTACTTCTGATTCAGCTCCCTGCTTGTGGCTTGAGAAAGCAGTGGAAGATGTCCCAAGTGCTTGGGCAAGATCTCCATGTAGGAGATCCAGAGAAGAAACTTCTGACTCCAGATCTGCCCAGTTCCAGCCATTGTGGCCATATGAGGAGTGAGT
Source organism: Oryctolagus cuniculus (assembly GCF_051225735.1). Taxonomy (NCBI): domain Eukaryota; kingdom Metazoa; phylum Chordata; class Mammalia; order Lagomorpha; family Leporidae; genus Oryctolagus; species Oryctolagus cuniculus. Next base: position 31,044,079 of record NC_142887.1, read on the forward strand.
CAGTGGATTGGAGAACTTTCTCTATGTCTCTCCCTCATCTGTAACTCTGCCTCCCAAATAAATAGATAAAAATGCAAAAAAGATTGTGGGAAGTCCACTTTGTAGATAAACTTGCTTTTGAGAGTTTTAACTGCAGATAACAAGGCATAGTGTGGAGGGAGGCAGTGCTCTTAGGACAGAAGCAGGACTCAAAAGCTCTGCTCCCTTCTGCAAGGAAGCTTGGTGCCAGTGACTTCCTGGCCCTGAAAGACCAGCAGGTAGTCTGGGGACCCTGCAGGCAGGGACGGCCAGCGCAGGGATGGCCAGCGCAGGGACGGACAGCATGGGGACAGCCAGCGTGGGGACGACCAGCACAGGGATGGCTAGCCTAACAAAATACCGAAGTTGGCCAAGTTTATCTCTAACATTTCCTCCTTGGGCCAGCACTCTGTAGTAGGTTAAGCCTCTGCCTGTGTAGCGGGCATCCCAAATGGGCACCCATTCAAGTCCTGGCTGCTGCATTTCCAATCCAGCTCCCTGCAGATGGCCTGAGAAGGCAGAAGTTGGCCCAAGTGCTTGGGCCCTTGCACCTGCATGGAAGACCCAGAAGAAGCTCCTGGCTTTTGATTAGCCCCAGCCATTGCGGCCATTTGGGGAGTGAATCAGTGATGGGAGACTTCTCTCTCAATCTCTCTCTCTCTCTCAAATTCTTTCAAATAAAGAAATAAATTAAAAAAAAAAAATCTCTTTGTGCCCTCCCCCAGTTCAGCCTCCACTACATCTCTCCTGCATTAATGAGGGAAAGGTCTGTACTACCTCCTCCCACTCTAACAACCACTGTCAGTTTGCACTGTTCAAGATTTCGCAGGACTGTGAGGTTGGGAACTGCGCCTGTCCCAGCTTGGCAGAGTCAGTATTCCAGAGCTGAGCTGAGCTGGGCTACATGGACTGCCTCTGGTCTTTCTCCTTAACCTGTGTTGTGCTGAGTGCATCCTCTCACTCACACAGAAAAACCTCCAATAGGTTCCTTCCTACAGGCTGCTGGGGACCTTGTAATTGCCTTCTGCCCAGGCTCTGCAGATCTTCAAGAGCAGAGGTACAGTGGGGGATGGTCACAGAGGGCAGTGGAGGGAGCAACAACGGCTGGGAGGGCAGGGGCCTGTGCATTCTGCTCCCTGCCCCGACTCCTCAGCTGCAGTCCAGAGACCCTAAGCCCCATGTTCTCTGACACGGGCAGGCAGGCAGCCCGGGGGCCCTGTGGACAGGGCTGGGGCTAAGAAAAGCCGCCTTTCCTCATTTTTAAAATAGGGAAATGTTCTCCATTCTCCTGCCTTACAGTGTTGTTAAGATTAAATGTGAAAATGAGAATGAGGAAACGTGAGACAGGCAAGGTGTCTCCTGAGGCCGCTGGTCTACAGGCTCTCCTGCCTTGGTCCTCAAGCCGCTGCCAGCTTAGTAGACTGCTCCAGCCGAGCGGGCCACTGCTGAGGGCCCTTCTCGCACCGGAACCAGGGATGTGAGGACTACACGGGAGGCTCTGCCCTCCTGAGCGACCCGTTATCTACACAGGATTGTTTGCTCTGCCAAACAGACCGAAAGGAAGGAAGTCCTGCGAGATGTTAGTTCTTTTTTTAGCCCTTTACATGGCTGACATTTCAGGAAACTAAAATTCTGAATGGTAGCAGAGGGGACTCCAATTCATTCTGCCTGTCGGCAGGCAGGGTTAGTACTACAGGAGGACTCCATTATATAGGGCGCAGTTCTAGAGGTTCAGCAAGGCTTGTGTCCAAAAATCTCTTCCAAACTATTCTGCTCATGCTTGGAAATCCATCATTTCAGCTTTATTTCTTTGGCACAAGCCAAATGTGGGTTTTCGTCTTCTTTAAAGTCACATAAATCACCCCTATAAAATCGTATCTGTCACCTCTGTGTGAAAGGAGAAACTGGTCCCTTCCTGAGAGCAGGCTCAGGTGGAGAGAGACTGGGGCACTGAAGATTCTGGCCCGGAGGCTGGCAGCACGCAGGCGAAAGGACACAGCGGCAGGCGGAGCTAGGGAAGCCCTACCTGGACAGTCAGGTGACAGTCTCCCAAGTACCATTAAAAAAAAAAAAAAGGCAGGCAGAGAGAAAGGCAAGTGTTTTGCATGATTCCTTTGTACTTAACGAGTGCAAATGAGTCTATAGTGACAAAAGGCAGATCAGTGGCTGCCTGGGTTGGGGTAGGAGGAGGCATTACTGAGGGCCATGAAGGAATTTCTGGGGTGACCGGCATTGATTGTGATGATAGCTCTGGAGTACATGAGGGGACTTCGACGGGCTTATGGGGGGGGGGGTTTGCCATGGGTGACATTCATATGGGCAGCAGCTCCCACCCTCCCTGCTAATGTGTCTGGGACAGCAGTGGGAGATGGCCCAAGTGCATGGGCCCCTGCCTTCTACGTGGGAGACCTGGAAGAGGCTCCTGTCTCCTAGTTCCAGTCTGACCTAGCCTGGCCATTGCAGCCATTTGAGGACTAGCCAGCAGATAGAAGCTCACTCTCTGTACCTCTTCCTGTAACTCTGCCTTTCAAATAAATAAATCATTTATAAAAAAAAAAAAGTTCATTAAATCTGCAAATAAAGGATAAGTTTGTTTCAGTGCAAAAGCTTTGGAAATCCATGAAATACAAGGGACTTTTAAAAAGTTTATGAAAGTGCCTGTGCTGTGGCATTAGTAGGCTAAACCTCCGACTGCAGTGCCAGAATGCATATGGGCACCAGTTCATGTCCTGGCTGCTCCTATTCCGATCCAGCTCCCTGCTATTGTGTCTGGGAAAGCAGTAGAGGATGGCCCAAGTACTCGGGCCCCTGTACCTGGTAGAAGCTCCTGGCTTCAGATCAGCCCAGCTCTGGCTGTTGCAGCCATCTGGAAAGTGAACCAGAAGATGGAAGACCTCCCTTTCTCTGTCTCTCCCTCTGTCTGTAGCTCTACCTCTCAAATAAATAAATAAAAATTTTTTAAAAGTTTATGAAAAAATATATATTTGGGCTGGTGTTATGGTATGGCCAGCAAAACTGCTGCCTGAAATGCCAGCATCCCATATGGGCACCAGTTTGAGTCTTGGCTGTTCCACTTCCAATCCAGCTCCCTGCTAATGGACTGGGAAAGCATCAGAGGATGGCCCACATACTTGGGTCCCTGCCACCCACATGGGAGATCTGGATAAAGCTCCTCCTGGCTTTGGCCTGGTCCAGTCCTGGCTGCTATGGCCATTTGAGTGAATCAGTGGATGTAAGATCTCTCTCTCTCTCCCTTTATCTGTAACTCTGATCTTCAAATAAGTGTTTTTAAAAATACTGCTATGAGGCTGGCGCTGCGGCGCCGGTACTCCGGGTTCTAGTCCCAGTTGGGACACCAGATTCTGTCCCGGTTGCTCCTCTTCCAGTCCAGCTCTCTGTTGTGGCCCGGGAAGGCAGTGGAGGATGGCCCAAGTCCTTGGGCCCTGAACCTGCATGGGAGACCAGGAGGAAGCACCTGGCTCCTGGCTTCGGATCGGTGCAGCGTGCTGGCCGTAGTGGCCATTTGGGGATGAACCAACGGAAGTAAGACCTTTCTCTCTGTCTGTCTCTCTCTCACTGTCTAACTCTGCATGTCAAAAAAAAAATACTGCTATGAAAAAGCTATACATGAATTTCAAAAATTTTTTGCACTAAAATCAGCTTATCTTCTAGTTATATTTTTTAAAGAACTTTTTGGAGTACTTTCATATATGTGTGTTAAAACTTCCTAAGTCGTATACTTTTTTTAAAGATTTTATTTATTTACTTGAGAGGTCGAATGAGAGAGAGAGAGAGAGAGAGAGAGAGAGAAAGGTCTTCTATCTGCTGGTTCACTCCCCAGTTGGCCGCAACAGCTGGAGCTATGCTGATCTGAAGCCAGGAGCCAGGAGCCTCCTCCAGGTCTCCCACAAGGGTGTAGGGGCCCAAGTACCTGAACTATCTTCTGTTGCTTTCCCAGGTGCATTAGCAGGGAGCTGGACTGGAAGTAGAACATTCAGGACTCAAACCAGCACCCATATGAGATTCCAGTGCTGCAGATGGCAGCTTAACACACTATGCCACAGCACTAACCCCTTCTTATTTTTTTTAAAGATTTATTTATTTATTGAAAGGCAAAGATAGCCGGCGCCGCGGCTCACTAGGCTAATCCTCTGCCTAGCGGCGCTGGCACACCGGGTTCTAGTCCCGGTTGGGGCGCCGGATTCTGTCCCGGTTGCCCCTCTTCCAGGCCAGCTCTCTGCTGTGGCCAGGGAGTGCAGTGGAGGATGGCCCAGGTGCTTGGGCCCTGCACCCCATGAGAGACCAGGAAAAGCACCTGGCTCCTGGCTCCTGCCATCGAATCAGCGTGGTGCGCCGGCCGCAGCGCGCCGGCCGCGGTGGCCATTGGAGGGTGAACCAACGGCAAAGGAAGACCTTTCTCTCTGTCTCTCTCACTGTCCACTCTGCCTGTCAAAAAATAAATAAATAAATAAATAAATAAAATAAAAAAAAAGAAAAGAAAGGCAAAGTTACAGAGAGGGGGAGAGAACTTCCATCTGCTGGCTCACTCTCAAAACGGCCTCAATGGCCACAGCTGGGCCAGGCAGAAGCCAGGAGCTAGGAGCTTCTTCGGGGTGTCCCACACCCTCAGGCCATCTTCTGCTACTTTCCCAGGCACATTAGCAGGGAGCTGGACTGGAACTGGGGCAGCTGGGACACAAACACATCTATATGGCATCACAGGCAGCAGCTGAACTCGCTACACAACAACACTGGTCTCCATTTTCCCTTTTTCAGAGTCCGTTTTCTCTCTGGGAGTTGACAGGGCTGGACTAGATGATTCCATGGTCTCAGGCAGATCTAAGAGTCTATGAAAGCCTGAAGGATTTGATACAAACAGGCAGTAGGAATTATTAAATAATTAAATCATGTAGTGATGGTCGGTAAAAACAGTACATTAAATTTCACTACTTTTAAAACTCCCCTAAAAGAGATTCTTCTCCCCCAGACCCCTGCTAAGGGCAAAATCTGCAATGGGAACTCTAAGAAAGAAAAAAACATGCCATCAGAAACGAAATAGCCAATGGGAAAATTAGACAACAGATTGCGCACAAATCCAGAAAGCAGAGTAAAGGGAGATAGAAACTGTGATGGGACAGGTGAGAAATTCATCCCGATATCTGAATAACAGGAGTTTTAGGAACAGAACAAAGGGAATGAAGTAAGTCAAGAAAACACTATGGAATCAAAGGATGGGAGTCTCCCGAATGAAAGGGCCACTGAGTGGCCAGCACAACTGGGATGTAGGTCATGGTGAAATTTCTTAACTGCTGGAGACAAAAAAAAAAAAAAAAACACCCCAGGGGCCAGAGCTGTGGTGTAGCGAGTGGGGCTGCCACCTGTGGTGCTGGAATCCCAAGTGGATGCTGGTTTGGTTCGGGACCTGGCTGCTCCACTTCCGATCTGGCTCTCTACTGTGGCCTGGGAAAGTGGTGGAGGATGGCCCAGGTCCTTGGGCCCCTGCACCCACGTGGGAGGCCTGAGGAAGCTCCTGGATAATTGTTGTGGCCATTTGGGGAGTGGGCCAGCAGATAGAAGACCTCTCTCTCTCTTTCTCTGCCTCTGCCTCTCTATGACTCTTTCAAATAAATAAACAAATCTTAAAAACAAAATCCTGCAAGGTTGCATACAAAGAGTCAGGAATTAGAATGGCATTGGCCTTCTTAATAATAGCACTAGAAACTGGAAGACAGCTCTGAGACAAAAGGACTTCCTACCTAAAATCCTATACTTTATCAAATATTGGGTATTTTCACGCATGCAGGAATTTGGAAAATTTATATCCCATGTACTTCCAGGAAACTCCTAGAGGACAAATGTCATCAAAAAGTGGGAAGAGCATTCATCAAGGTGGCATGTGCCAATGCCATCTCACTACTCCAAGTGATCAATTTCAGTTCACAATTGATCATAATGAAAGGACTAAGAGTCAAAGGGAGCACATAAACAAGTCTAGTATCTGCTAACACCAACCGATAGAATAAATAAAGGGGAGAGTGATCCAACATGGGAAGTGAGATACTCAGCAGACTCATAGAATGGCGGATGTCCTAAATAGCACTCTGGCCTCAGAATCAGCCCTAAAGGCACTCGGATCTGGCTGAAAAGCCCATGAAAGTATTTCAGGCATGGAAAGCCAAGACACTCTGGCAAAAAGATCTCTGTGAGTGAGATCCCAGTGGAAAGAACAGGTCTTCAAAGAAGGAGGTACCTTTCTCTGAAGGGAGGAGAGAACCTCCACTTTGACTATGACCGTGTCTAAACAAGATAAGAGTCGGAGAACTCAAGGGGCTTCCATAGCCTTGGAAACTCATAACTGGTGAATAGGGAGATTACTGATGCCATAAACAGGAGTGTCAATTGGTAAAGTCAACAACAGGAGTCACTGTGCACTTACTCCTCATGTAGGATCTCTGTCCTTAACGTGCTGTACACTGAGGCTTAATGCTATAACGAGTACTCAAACAGTATATTTCACTTTGTGTTTCTATGGGGGTGCAAACGACTGAAATCTTTACTTAATGTACACTAAACTGATCTTCTGTAAAAAAAAAAAAAAAAAAAAAAAACAAAGAAAGAAATTATCAATTCCCAACTTGACTCTCACTGGGATTAAACATGACAATAGGTCAGATCTGATTTCATCATCATTTAAAAAAAATCATCTATTATTTTTCACTTTATGTTTCTGTGTGGGAGCAAACTGTTGAAATACTTACTTAAGGTATACTAAGCTGATCTTCTGTATATTAAGATAATCGAAAATGAATCTTGATGTGAATGGAAGGGGAGAGGGAGTGGGAAAGGGGAGGGTTGTGGGTGGGAGGGACGGTATGGGGGGGGAAGCCATTGTAACACATGAGTCGTACTTTGGAAATTTATATTCATTAAATAAAAGATAAAAAAAAAAAAAAGTGGGAAGAGCAGCAGGCATTTGGCCTAGAGGTTAAAATCCCTGCTTCTCGTATGGAAGCACCTACCTGGGCTCCAGGCGTGGCTCTGTTTCCAACTCCAACTTCCTGACAACGTAGATTCTAGGAGGCAGTAGGTAACAGTTTAAGTAACCAGCCCTCTGCCACCCATGTGGGAGACATGGACTGACTTCCTGGCTTCTGGCTGTGGTGTGGCCCAGCCCTGAGCATTGCAGGCATCTGGGAAGTGAACCAGCGGATGGAAGCACTTTCTGGTTGTCCCTCTGCCTCTCAAATAAATAACATTTTTTTTTTTTTTTTAAGAAGAGGGAAGAAAGAACAAAATGGGAAGACACAGGATCTAGGGAACGGTGATCCAATACGGAAAACAGGCAAGGGAATCCCTCAGGTTATGGTAAAAGGAGCGAGGCGAGGGTTTGCAGGATGACAGTTGTATGGCAGGAGAAAAGACTCTAAACGGCTTTCCGAAGAACATGGTGAGAGCAGACGGGGATAGCTGGCTTATTAGGTGATAGCAGTGATCACTGATAAGATCTCAGCAACCCAAGTGCGTGAAAAAACAAGGTGATCAACACAGACAGAGATGTTGGGATGGAAAAGAAATCACAGCGGATCACACGGCTTAGCTGTGAGTGGCATCCACGTTGTCATAATTACAAATACCCTAACTACTGATCCACCACGAGATACACAGTAACGATACTGCAAGGGGCACTGGGAGGCTACACATGTGTAGAGGCAGAGAGTGGAGAGCTAAATCCTCATCTTGCACAGTAAGGAGTGAATAGATAACGCCTAAGACTGAGAAATCAGGAAGTAGTATTACAAACATGTTATTTAGAGATAAGTAAATTCCAAAAGAATTAGTTAAACAAGTTGAAAGTGGTCCCTCCACGGAAAGGGAAATGGGCTTGGGGTGGGTAGAGGGAGGCCGAGGACTGACTGCTCTTTGTTTTAATAAACCTTGTAGAACGGGTTCACTTTTTAAATGATGTGCCTGTATAACTTTGATAAAATTTAAAATGAAAAACACGGGTGTGGCAAGGGGTAGTGAAACGAACACTTATTGAATGCCAATAGTGCAAACAGGTGTTCTGTATATAGGGGCCAACTGGCTGGCGCCCAAGTTTGATGAGCCACTGTGGGTCACATGGAACAATGTGTGAAGGTGCTTTGAGAAACCATATGGGGGCTGATCCCACACTGAGCATCACTTCAGGAGTGAGACTTCCTTGTCTCACTGTGAGAAACCGGATGCAGGCAGTGGTGAAGGTGTCACGTACAATACCTGGGTGGGCCTGGATCTACAGCCAGCTGCTTCAGGTTCTAATTTGGAGAAAAGCAAAGAAATGTAGTGAGTGGCCCAGAAAAACACACGATGTGATAATGGGGATAGACTCTGGCACTGGCAGCATGAAAGGAAGAGGAGGAGGTCCTGCTGGCCTGAGGGGGTGGGGGGGGACCACGTCTGTGAACTGGCTCCTGCTCTGTGTGTCCAACTTTGATTGTACTTCTGTCGAAATTAAAATTTCTGTCTCAGTGTGTTGAAATGCTGACTACTCAGAGTGAATTCTGTCGACAGCTGCTGGTAGTAGCAGCACAATGCAGTCATATCTCAGGGACAAACAGCCGTCTGAGAGGCCAGTCTAATTAGCTCGCTGAAACAAACCACATTCCAGGAGAACTCACAGCACAAGGCTTAGTGTGGAAGAAAAACATCCCAACTCAGGGGTGAAGAGATCCCGCTTCCTGAATCCCTCTGTCCATTTCTTCCTTTGTGACTCCGGGGAACTTCACTCACCCTCAGGAGTCCCTCTTCTCTTCCACAAAAGAATTTGTTTTGAAGATTTATTTACTTAGAAGGCAGAGTTACAGAGAGACAGAAACAGAGAGAAAGAGAGAGAGATCTCCCATCTGCTGGTCCACTCCCCAAATGGCTACAATGACTGGGGCTGGTCCAGGTCAAAGCCAGGAGTCAGGAGCTCCATCTGGGCAGGGGCCTAAGCACTCATCTGCTGCTTTCCCAGTTGCATTAGCAGGGAGCTGGATCAAAAGTGGAGCAGCTGGAACCCACATGGGATGCCGGCGCTCATATGCAATGCCAACATCACAGGCAGTGGCTTAACACTGCACCACAATGCCAGACTCTTCTCTCTGTAAAAGACTTTATTAGATGCCTTTGAGGTCTTTTCCTGGCATGCAGGTAAATGCAACAGTGTATCAGGCAGCTTTTCATTACTGTAACAAAATGCCTGAGGCAGGGCCAGTGTTGTGGCAGAGCTGCCTCCTGCAGTGCCAGCATCCCCTCTGGGTGCTGGTTTGTGTCCTGGCTATTCCACTTCAGATCCAGCTCCCTGCTAATGGCCTGGGAAAAGCAGCAGAAGATGGCCCAGGTGTTTGGGCCCCTGACACCCAAGTGGAAGACATGGAAGAAGCTCCTGGTTTCACTTGGCCCAGTGCTGGCTGTCATAGCCATCTGCACAGTGAACCAGTGGATAGAAGATTGATAATCTCTCTCTCCACACCCCCGTGTGTGTGTCCCTTCTAACTGTCAAACCAATAAATAAATCTTTATTTTAAAAAAATGCTTGAGGCAAACTAGTTTATAAAGAGATTTATTTTGCTTCATGGTCCTGGAGGTGCAAGGTCCCAGAAGCATTGGCACAGGCTCTGTTAAGGACCCCTTGGCTACACCACATCTTGATGAAGCACATGTGTCTGTCTGGTTTCTCCTTTCAACGCTACCAGGATTCACTCATGGTTCCCTATCCTAATGACCTAGTCTAAACCAGTCACTTTCCAAAGGGCTCACCTGTAAACACCATAGACAGATTAAGTTCCTACCTTTTTGGAAAAAAAAAAAAAAAAGATTTATCTGTTCATTTGAAAGGCAGAGTGACAGAGAGGAAGAGACAGAGAGAAACAGAGAGAGAGAGACCCTCTATCCGCTGGTTCACTTCCCAAGTGGCCACAATGGCCATAGCTGGGCCAGACCGAAGTCAAGAGCTTCCTCCAGGCCTCGCATGTGGGTGCAGGGGCACAAGCACCTGGGTCATCCTTCACTGCTTTCCCGGGTGCATCAGCAGGGAGCAGGATTGCAAGCAAAGCAGCTGGGACTCAAACCAGCACCCACATGGGATGCCGGTGGCACAGACAGTGGCCCAACTTGCTACACCACAGCACCAGCCCCAGTTTCTACCTCCTTAATACGATTTACATAAGACGGATTAATGCCCTGGCCTGAAGTGCTGGCATCCCATATGGGCGCCAGTTCGAGACGTGGCTGCTCCACTTCCCATCCAGCTCTCTGCTATGGCCTGGGAAAGCAGCAGAAGATGGCCCAAGTCCTTGGGCCCCTGCACCTGCATGGGAGACCTGGCTTCAGTCCGGCACAGCTCTGGCCGTTGCGGCCAATTGGGGAGTGAACCATCGTTTGGAAGACCTCTCTCTCTCTGCCTCTGCCTCTCCTCTCTCTGTAACTCTGACTTTCAAATAAATAAATAAATCTTTAAAAATAAATAAATCTTTTTAAAAAAACAACATAAGATTCCTGCATGAGTTTTTTTGGGGGATGGGCAATAGACCCCTGTGTCTATTTTGTTCCTTGTTCTGGCCCAGTACCTGGCAGAATGCCCCACACATAGCAGGTGCCAATAAACAATTTGTTTAATGAACACAGTGGAAGATAAAGACCATCAGTTTACCAGACTCTTAAAATTGGAAAATTATACCAGTCAGTGGTTTAATTTCACAGGTGAGAAAACAAAGGCTCAAAGAGTTTTCAGTCACAAGAAGCAAGCAGTGTGTGGCTGAGATGGAAGTCACAGCACTACAGGAGCAGAGTGGACTGGCGGGGGAGGGAAGAGCCAGATCTTTGAGGGCTTAGAGGAGAACTTCAGAATAACAGAGTATTCTGAGGTAACCAGAGATGTCAGGTTCTACAGAGACATAGTAAAAGGTGTACACAGTGTCTGAGCTCAAGTCCTGATTCTGCTGCTTACATGTATGGTCCTGGGCTAGCTACCTAATCTCTGAGTCTGTTCATTTTTCTTGAAAATAGATGGAATAATGGGATGTGCTGTAAATGATTTTGTTAGAATTAAAGTAAGTTAGATGGGTGAAGAAATTTTTTTCAAGCTATAAAATATCACACATTATTAATCGATTTGGCTAGGATTCCTCCTAATATCTCACTGACAAATCAACACAGCTTATTAGTAATAGATTCCCCAGCCAACTGGTTATCACTTTGAAAATCCAATGGGAGGACCTAGAAGGGCTGGTAAGTTTTGCTGGAGTGAGGCAGGAGGAGGAAGGCGGTACTCCAGGGGCCAGACTCAAGTGGCCAAGGGCAGATAACACCAACGCACAGCAGAAATCAGAATCCAGATCTGGATCAGACGGCCTCTGTGTGCTCATCTTTAGGGAAAACAACTCCACCTCTGCCAACCTGGAGGCTGTTGTCATGTCACATAAGCTTGTGGATGTGAAGAATTTTAAAGATAATTCCCCAAAATGGGAAATTATCATTCCTTTAGAAGAGTATGGGGTAGGCATTCAGCACAGTGGCTAAGATGCTGCCGGGGACACCCACACCCCATATCAGAGTGCCTGTTTTGAGTCTCAGCTCCTCCACTTCTGATCCAGCTTCCTGTTAACGCGCACCCGTGGAGGCAGCAGATGATAGCTCAAATACCTGGGTTCCTGCCACTCACGTAGGAGACTCGTCTGAGTTCCAGACTCCTGGCTCCCACCTGGCTCAGTCTCAGCTACTATAAGCATTTGGGGAGTGAACTAATAGATGAAGATCTCTCTCTGCTTTTCAAATAAATATTTTTTAAAAAATAATTGATTGGCGTTGGCATGTAGCACAGCAGGCTGAGCCACCCACCACCTGTGACACTGGCCTCCCACATGAGCACTGGTTCAATCCTGGCTGCTGCACTTCTGATCCAGCTTCCTGCTATTGTTCCTGGGAAAGCAGCAGAAGATGATCCAAGTACCTAGGCCCCTGTCACCCATAACAGCACACCCAGATGGAGTTAAAGGCTCCTGGCTTTGGCCTGGTGCAGCCCTGGCCATTGCAGCCACTTGGGGAGTGAACTAGTGGAAGGGAGATGTCTCTCCCTTTCTCTCACTTTGCCTTTCAAATGAATAAATAAATTTTAAAAAAAGAAATAAGAAATAGGGAACAACATTTATATCCAAAATTGGAGATCCAAAATTACATGGGTTTCTTTGTGAGGTTTAATTCAGCTGGAAATTAAAAAAAATTTAGTAACTCTGCACTATTTATTACAAATTAACTAAAAAAATTAACTTCACAGATTTGTCAGTCCACAAATTTTCTTGGTCACTACAATATACCAGCCTCTATAATAAGTGACAGAGACGTAACAAGAATAAAACAGAGGTAGTTCCTGTTCTTATAGAATTTACAGTTGAGTGGGGGGATACACACAGGAACTCAAGGATAAAAATAAAACTCTGTGGCCTGGTACTAAAAACCCAGTTCAGTTTGGGCCCAGTCGAGCGCTGTAGTTACCTTCTGCTCTCCAACTCTGATACCCTGCTCTAATGAAGTCATCCCCAAACCTTTTTACCTCTGTGCTTTCACTCCTGTTCCCTACCCACCCCGTTCCGTAAGCCTGTTTTAAAATCCTATTCGTCCAGCAAAGCGTCACAGGCAGCCTCTAAGATGGCCCACGTTGATCTCTGCCTCCGGGCATTCACATTCTTGTATGTGGCTGAGTCAAGTGACTCTCTTTCGAGGAAAAGAATACAAAGCTCCTTGAATTACAACAGGGTTACCTCCCGATAAACTGTAAGTTGAGAATACTGTAAAATGGAAAATTATTTAATACACCTAACCTACCAAACATCATAGGCTAGGCTAGCCCATCTTAAAGGTTCTCGAATGTTGACATTAACCTTCGGCTGGGCAAAGTCATCTAACACAGATCCTATTTTAGGGGCAGGCTGGTGCCGTGGTTAAGATGCCACTTGAGCGGGCACTGTGGCTCACTAGGCTAATCCTCCGCCTTGTGGTGCCGGCACACCGGGTTCTAGTCCCAGTTGGGGCGCTGGATTCTGTCCCGGTTGCCCCTCTTCCAAGCCAGCTCTCTGCTGTGGCCCGGGAGTGCAGTGGAGGATGGCCCAAGTGGTTGGGCCCTGGGAGACCATGGATAAGCACCTCCCCATGGGAGACCAGGATAAGCACCTGGCTCCTGCCTCCGGATCAGCACGGTGCGCCGGCCGCAGTGGCCATTGGAGGGTGAACCAACGGCAAAAGGAAGACCTTTCTCTCTCTCTCTCTCATGTCTACTCTGCCTGTCAAAAAAAAAAAAAAAAAAAAAAAAAAAAAAAAAAAAGAAAGAAAAAGAAAAAAGAAAAAAAAAAAAAAAGAAAAAGATGCCACTTGAACACCTGCATTCCACATCAGAGTGCCTGGGTTCAAGCTCTGCCTCTACTCCGGATTCCAGCTTCCTGCTAATGCACACGCAGCGAGGCAATGGTGATGGCTCAAGTAATTGAGTTCCTGCTACCTACATGGGAGACCCAGACTAAGTTCCTGGCTCCTGGCTTTGGCCTGGCCTGGCCCCAGATGTTGTGGGCATTTGGGGAGTGAATAGGTGGAAGATCTCTCTCTGTCTTTCAGATAAATGGACTGATAGTTTTAAAAGCCTATTTTATAATAAGGTGTTAAATATTTCATGTAACTTACTGAATACTGTACTGAACGTGAATAGAAGATGGCTGTATGAGTATGCTTTTGTACCACCATAAAGCTGAAAAAACATAATTCAACTATTGTCAGTCAACAACTATCTGTACAGCAAAAGTGATATAATATCGCTTCTAATAGTAAGTTCTTAAAAAATTTTTTTAAAGATTTATTTAAAAGAGTTAGAGAGGTGTACACACACATACACACACACAGAAAGAGAGAGACAGAGGTCTTCCATCTGCTGGTTGACTCCTCAAATAGCCACAATAGCAGGAGCTGAGCCGGTCCAAAGCCAGGAGCCAGGAGCTTCTTCCAGGTCTCCCATGTGAGTTCAGGGGCCCAAGCACTTGGGCCATCTTCTGCTGCTTTCCCAGGTGCATTAGCAGGGAGCTGGATCAGAAGTTGGAGCAGCCGGGATTCAAACCGGCACCCATATGCTGGCGCTCTAGGCTGGAGCTTTAACCTGCTGCACCACAGCACCAGCCCCGAGAGTAGATTATTTAAAAGAACTGTGGCTTCCATCTTGGTCACTTCTACACTCTCCTAAATCTCCCCACTGGGGGAAGCTGGCACCAACTCTTGAAATATCCCTGTGGAAAGGCCTGTGTCAGGATGGACTGAGACCTGCCGATGATATCAATGACATTAAACTTTGATTCCCCTCTACCCTATCCATGGGCTTCAGGCTAACAGCTTGACTGCAGCCTCATGAAAGACCTTGAACCAGAGGCAGCCAGCTAGGATACAACTGGATTCTTGACCCACAGAAACTCATGGATAACACATTCTTATTGCCTTAAGCCATTAAGGGGACAGGTGTTTGGTGCAGTTCAAACACCATTTAGGACACCTGGGTCCCAAATCAGAGTGCCTGGGTTTGAGTCCCAGTTCCACTTCTGATTCCAGCTTCCTGCCAATGCACATCCTGGGAGGCAGTGGTGATGGCTTAAGTACTTTCATCCCTGCTGCTCACATGGGAAACCTAGACTGAATCCCAGACTGCTGGCTTAGGCCTGGCCTGGCTCAGCTCAGTTTGTGGCAGGCAGTTAGAAAGTAAACCAGTGGATCAAAGATTTATGTCTCTCTGTCTTTCAAATAGATAAAATATATATAAAGTAATAATATATTAAGCTACTAAGTTGTAAGGTAATTTGTTATGTAGCAATAGAGAGCTAACATACCAAGTGGGATACTATGTTGAACAGCTACAGATAACTAACACAGAAGAACTGGTTCAAGCTGTGCCCCTGAATTTTCCTTGATCGAGCCTAGCTCAGCTGAACTTGACGTGGGCCTGTTCCTCTCACTGGTCATTGTGCACGTCAGCAACACCAGTTACTTCTATCCTTAGCCTTTCCAAGGAACTGTAGGTTGATAGTTGCTTAAATTTCTTGTGGGTCCCTATTTGGAGTCGATGTTTGGCCAAGCAGAGAAAGCAGTGGGATAGAGAGGCTAGCACTGCGTCAGGAAGGGGCTTTCATTCACATCTAGTGATGATGAGTGGCTGGTAGGTAGGGAATTGAAGTGAATGTTGGAAGAAGAACCACGACTGGGGAAGAGCTGATTTTTTGGTCTTCACCAAAATGAGGCTGCGGCCGCCGATACAGTCGGCCAGCCCTCCTTATGAATTCTTTCTGGCAATTTCCTTCTTATTGTGTGAGGGGCTTAGCTTTGGCTTGGCAGTTGTGACAGGCAGCAGAGAGGGCGGCTCTTGGACACAGGGGTCACCTCAGAGGAAGGGAAGTCAATTGTTTTCTCAGGGCCCTGTCTCTCACGTTTACTCTCCTCGGGCTTCTGTAGCAGAACGGAGGCCCACTTCCTACACGTAGCACCATTTATTTAAAACACACACCCCACATATACACAACAAACCAAATGCAAAGGAAAAAAGGGGAAAAAAGGCTGCTGAAGACCAGAGTCACTAAAAGTTCAGGCTAATAATAGAAAAGGAACTCGGAGAGCTGCTCGGCTATGTGACCTCCCGCAGGGGCTTGGAAAGGAGCCCAACCCAGCCTTGCTCTTCTGTGCTTTCACAAAGAGCACTCGCTTGGGAGCCAGGGACCTAGGCACTGGGCACCAAGGCAACAGGTCTGGCTCTGCCAGCGGCTCTTTCTGTGACCTTGGGTAAGTCCTTCTCCCTCTCTCTCTCTCTCTGGGATTCAGATTTCCATCTATAAAATGAGAGAGCTGGACTAGACACCAAGATTTTCCTATTCTAACATTCAGAGGATGCAAGGAAAATAGAAAGAATGCTGGATGGCTAGGGAACCAGGAGACCTGCCTTTATACCCCACCTCTGCCACTAGGGAGCCCCAAGTCTCTGAGCCTCTGTGTTCTCATCTGTAAAACAGGGTGCTATGACCACTCATCCAATCCATCAACAAGTATTTCTTGTGCAGCTATTAGGTGCCAGGCTTGGGGCTGGAGATACAATGGTGGGTCAAGCCAGACATAGTCAATGTTTTCTCATGAAATTTCCAGTCTATTAGGTGTGGGAAGGATGATAAGATAAACTGCAAACAATTACATAAATGAAGGTGTAATTCATGCCAAGATTAGTTCACCAGGAAAATGATCACTCTTAGTTCTTAGCAACTGAGAGACAGTGACACTCTCCACCAACTCCAATGTTCGTGGTCCAGTAGGCAGCTCTGCTGGGAGGTGCAGAGAAACATTCTGAAAAACTCACATCTAAAATCATAGCTCTCACCCATCATGATGCCCCAGTATGGCATGAATCAACCCAATCAACCACCTACTACAGGCAATCAAACACCCAACTCTTGCCTTCCTAGAGCTTACGCTAGGACTCATAAATTGACAAAGCTATAAGATATCACACACCATTCTTTGATTAGTAATTATGAGTTTAAAATAGTATTTATACAAGTTAAGAATTAAGTGAGAATTTAGATGAAGTAGAGCAACCAGAGATATTTTGTTAGAAATAGAAATTGAGATAGGCCCTGAAGATTTGCTGCAAAGTTGTAGAGAAACAGAAACAATGATATCATGATACAATGGCTGTGTGCCCTACTATTAGTCAGTATGGGTACAAGGGACATCCAAGAGACATTCAAACTGAAAGACTCTTAATTCCTCTTTTGGGGTGCTAAAGACTTAAATTAGAAAAAGTACAGTCTTTTCAATTGATAATAATGGGAAAATTTGATATCTACATGGAGAGGAATGAAACTAGTTCCCGTATCTCATCATAGACAAAAATCAACTCAAAATAGATTAAAGTCCTAAATATAAGACCTGAAACTTTCAAAGTATTAGAAGAAAACATGAGGGAAATGCCTAAAGACAGTGGAATAACAGGGATTTTTTTTGGATCAGACTCCAAAAGCATAGAAAACAAAAGCAAAATTACACAAATAAGGATTTCATCAAATGGAAGAGCTTCTGCACAGCAAAATACAAAATCAACAGAGTGGGAGACAGTCTACAGAGGGGAAAGTGTTGCCAAGTTATACATCTGACAAAGGGGTTAATGTCCAGCATATCTAAGAAACTCAAGCACTCCAATAGCAAAACAAAAAATAATCCAATTAAAAATGGGCAGATCTAAACAGATATTTCTCAAAGAAGACATACAAATATGGCCAATAGGTATATGAAAAAATACTAATCATCAGGAAAATTCAAGTCAAAACTGAAATGATATATCACCTCTCTAGAGTTAGAATGCTATTGTCAAAAAGACAAAAGACAATAAATGCTGGTGAGGACGTGGAGAAAAGAGAATCCTTGCACACTCCTGGCAGGAGTGTAAATTAGTATAGCCAATGTGGAAAACAGTATGGAGGTTCCTGAAAGAACTAAAATTAGAACTACCATATGATACAGCAATTTCACCACTGGGTGTTTATATCCAATGGAAACATAACCACCATCAAAGAGACATCTGCACCCCCATGTTCACTGCAGCACTCTTCCTACCAGCCAAGAAATGGGAACAACCCACTGCCCATTCACTGATGAATGGATAAAGAAAATGTGGCACATAAACACACTGGAATAATATTCTGCTATAAAAAGGATAAAATATTGTCATTTGCAACACACGGATGGAAAAGCAAGTTATCACATGATCTCTCTCATGTGGGGTCTAACAAAAAGGTAAGCTCACAGAAGTTTATAAAGTGTAATGGTGATTACTACAGGCTGGGCAGTGAAGGGATGGGGGGATAAGGAAAGGTTGATTAATGGGTCCTAAGTTATAGTTACATGGGAGGAAGAACTTATAAGGTTCTGAGAGCAGGCATTTAGCCTAGTGGTTAAGATGTAACATGTCTGTACCGCAGGGCTGGTACTGTGGCAGAGTGGGTTAGGCCACCACTCATGATGCCAGCATCCCATATTAGCACCAGTTTGAGTTCTGGCTGCTTGCTCCTGATCCAGCTCCCTGCTAAGGCACCTGGGAAAGCAGTAGAAGATGGCTTAAGTGCTTGGGCTCCCGCCACCCATGTGTTACAGGCTCTTGGCTTCACTCTGGCCCAGCCCTGGTGGTTGCAGTCATTTGTGGAGTGAACCAGTAGATGAAAGATACTCTTTCTCTCCCTCCTTCTCTCTTGCTGCCATTCTATCAAGCAAATAAATAAATCTTTAAAAAAAAAACTAGAAGATAGCACTTTGAATGTTTCCACCATGAAGGAATATTAAATATTTAAGTAAATATATATATTTTCCCTGACTAGACATTACACAATGTATACATGTATCAAAACAGCAAGCATGATACCTCATAAATTGATTAGGGCCAGTGCTGTGACATAGTGGTTAAAGTTGCCTCTTGGCCAGCGCTGCAGCTCAACAGGCTAATCCTCTGCCTGCGGCACCGGCACACCGGATTCTGTTCCGGTTGCCCCTCCTCCAGGCCTGCTCTCTGCTGTGGCACGGGAGGGCAGTGGAGGATGGCCCAAGTGTTTGGGCCCTGCACCCGCATGGGAGACCAGGATAAGCACCTGGCTCCTGGCCTCAGATCGGTGCAGAGCACCGGCCACAGCGCACTGCTGGAGCGGCCATTGTGGGGTGAACCAATGGCAAAAGGAAGACCTTCCTCTCAGTCTCTCTCTCTCACTGTCCACTCTGCCTGTCAAAAAAATAAATAAATAACAAAAAATAATACAGTTGCCTCCTGCAGTGCCAGCATCCCACATGGGTGCTGGTCCAAATCCCGGCTGCTCCACTTCCCATTCCAGCTCTCTGCTATGGCCTGGGAAAGGAGTGGAAGATGGCCCAAGTCCTTGGGCCCTTGCACCTGTGTGGGAGACCCGGAAGAAGCTCCTAACTCCTGGCTTCAGATCGGCTCAGCTCTGGCTGTTGCAGCCATTTGGGGAGTGAACCAGAAGATGGAAGACCTCTCTCTCATTCTGCCTCTGCCTCTCTGTAATTCTGCCTTTCAAATAAATAAATAAATCTTTAAAAAATTTTCTGAGTAAAATATTTTATAAAAGACTAAGCAGTATACCAAAAACTACCGAATTGTATACCTTAAGTGGGTTATCCATGTAGTTTGTGAATTGTGTCCTGATTAATAATAGTATATTTCTCATTCCAATCAATAACTTCTGGTCTCTATCCTTAGAGGCAACTATTTGTTTCTTGTCTTTCTTTCTAGACACAGTCCATGTGCAAACAAGTATATCTTTAAAACTATCACAGCCTTTCAATAGAATATACTGTTCTACACCCCCTTTTAACTTAATCAATATCTTAGGTTGCTGCTATCAGCAAATGCAGATTTACTTCATTCTTCACCATTTTTTTTTAAATTTTTTGACAGGCAGAGTAGACAGTGAGAGAGAGAGACAGAGAGAAAGGTCTTCCTTTGCCGTTGGTTCACCCTCCAATGGCCGCTGCAGCCGGCGCGCTGCGGCCAGCGCACCGCGCTGATCTGATGGCAGGAGCCAGGTACTTATCCTGGTCTCCCATGGGGTGCAGGGCCCAAGGACTTGGGCCATCCTCCACTCACTCCCTGGCCACAGCAGAGAGCTGGCCTGGAAGAGGGGCAACTGGGACAGAATCCGGCGCCCCACCCGGGACTAGAACCCGGTGTGCCGGCACCGCAAGGCGGAGGATTAGCCTAGTGAGCACGGCGCCGGCCCACCATTTCTTTTTAAGATTTATTTATTTATTTGAAAGGTGGCTCTACCCACTACGCCACACAGTGCTAGCACCTTTTCACCATTTCTACACAGAATTCACCATAGGGATCTATCACTATTTAATGAGTTCCTGTTATTAACATATTGTTTCTAGTCGTCTTCTAGCAAACAATATTATAGTAAACATCCTTGCACTTGCAGTATTAGGCACATAACATGAATACATCGTCCACAGGATAAATTTCTAGCTCTGTAGTTGTAGGTCCAAAGTTAGTGCCTGTTAAAAATTACTATTGCTGGGCCATCGCCGTGGCACACTTGGCACAGTGCCTGCGGCACCGGCACCCCAGGTTCTAGTCCCGGTTAGGGCGCCGGGTACTAGACCCGGTTGTTCCTCTTCCAGTCCAGCTCTTTGCTGTGGCCCGGGAAGGCAGTGGAGGACGGTCCAAGTGCTTGGGCACCTGCACCTGCGTGGGATACCAGGAGGAAGCACCTGGCTCCTGGCTTCGGATCGGCACAGCACTGGCCACAGCAGCCATTAGGGGAGTGAACCAATGGAAGGAAGACCTTTCTCTGTCTCTCTCTCTCACTGTCTATAACTCTACCAGTCCAAAAAAAAAAAAATTACTATTGCTAAGCTAACTTCTTTAGAGTCTACACCAAATCACACTCCTATGAAGAATTCACTAACTCATTTCTTCATTCAGCCAATATTTGAGTGCCTACTATATGCGAGGCATATTGAGGTCCTGGAAACTCAGCAACGGACAATAATCCATTTCCTAATGGAGCTTACAGTCTTGTAGGGGTAGAAGGCAAAGAAGTAAAATATGTGGTATCTCAGATGGTGATAAATGCTATGGCTAAAGGAAGGCATAGTATGAGCCACGGGTAGAGATTAGCAATTTAAAAGAGTGTTGGAATATGAAAATTCTTTTTTTTTTTTTTTTGACAGGCAGAGTGGACAGTGAGAGAGAGAGAGAGAAAGGTCTTTGCCGTTGGTTCACCCTCCAATGGCCGCTGCGGCCGGCGCGCTGCAGCTGGTGCACCGTGCTGATCCGATGGCAGGAGCCAGGAGCCAGGTGCTTTTCCTGGTCTCCCATGGGGTGCAGGGCCCAAGCACCTGGGCCATCCTCCACTGCACTCCCGGGCCACAGCAGAGAGCTGGCCTGGAAGAGGAGCAACCAGGACAGAATCCGGCGCCCCAACCGGGACTAGAACCCGGTGTGCCGGCGCCGCTAGGCGGAGGATTAGCCTAGTGAGCCGTGGCGCCGGCCGGAATATGAAAATTCTAAGCCTGTTTCCTTATCTGTTTTTTCAAAAAGATTTATTTTATTTGAAAGGCAGAGTGAGAGTGAGAGAGAGAAAGAGAATATCCTCCACTTGCTGGTTCATTCCTCAAACGGCTTCAACAGCCAGTGCTGGGCCAGTTGCT
Source organism: Oryctolagus cuniculus (assembly GCF_051225735.1). Lineage (NCBI taxonomy): Eukaryota > Metazoa > Chordata > Mammalia > Lagomorpha > Leporidae > Oryctolagus > Oryctolagus cuniculus. The sequence continues at coordinate 31,065,343 of NC_142887.1, forward strand.
TCACCCAGTTCTCCCACATGGGTGCGGAGGCCCAGGGACTTATGTAAATTTTTGCTGCTTCCCCGGTACATTAGCAGGGGAGCTGGAATGGAAGTGGAGCAGTCGGGGCTTGAACCAGCGCCCCTTTGAGATGGTGGTGTCTTGGATGGTGGCTTAACCTGCTACGCCATAACACTGGCCTCTTCTTATCTGTTTAGTAGGACAATAATAGTACTTATGTCGTGGGACTGCTGAAAGAATTCAGTGAGACGTCTGGTACACAGTGGACATTTCCTAAACAGAAGCTGTGCTTATTATAAACAAACCTACAGCTGAGGAAACTGGCACAGGGAGGAGCGATTTGGTCCCAAGGGAAATCAGTGATTGGGTGGCACCCAGAACTAAGGCTCCCGACCGTCTGTGTAGCGCACTTTCACACATACCACGGAACCAAACGCATTAAGAAGCCATTCTCGGGGGGGTGCTCATGGGCAATATGGCTTTAAGGTGGAAAGTGCACAGAGAATGTGATTTTTAACGTGCACACAGGAGGAGGGGAGAGGCAGGAGTACACGAGGCCCTTCTCCACGGAGAAGCCGACCTAAGGCTGAGCCTGCTGGGGTTTACTCACAAGACGTTCATTTCCAGGATGGTGCTCCAGCCAAAGGCAACAAGCTTTCTGGCGGCTGCGGGCCCATCTGCTCTGATGAGACTCTCCTAAACCCCGGACTCCCATTGGTTTCATTCCAAGGAATCTCCTGGAAGAAAGATAAGCAGCAGCTAAGACACAGCTGTGGAAATAGTAAGATCTGGAGGGGCACTTGGATCTGTTTTTCTGGGTGAGGTTTTCGAGTAGGCTGATTGTATAGTGGAGCTGGTCTCTCAACTCTTTTTCTCACGCTGTGGCACCTCCTCTTCCTGGGACTTCCACCTCCTCCGGCCTCTCTCCTTGCCTGGGCTCTAACTTTCCTTTAGCCTTATTCTTTCTTCAGTGAGTGTCTCATTCCTTCCACTCTTCCTAACCTGTCCCTTGGAAATATATACACGCTAAAAAAAAAAAAAAAAAAAAAAAAAAAAGCAGCAGCAGCAGCTCTCTGGCTTAAGAGTCAGTATGGAAACAGATTCAAGGAAACCCACATCCGAAGCTCAACCTCTGTTGTTGAGTGCCGATCTAAATTTGAAGTCAATACCCATTTCTGAGTCTCAGTTTCTTTACTTAAAAATCTCTCTATATCATGTGGCATTTCAAGTACCATGCAGTAGATTTCTCTGCAAATGGCAGACCCCAATGACTGACCTAAAGACAAAAAGGTATACAGAGAAGTAGTGGGGTCAAGGATAGAAATTTTCAGCATTGGGAATTTCAGAGTCCCTGAAATGCTATTAAGAAGTGTGTTATGGCCAGTGCTGTGGCTCACTAGGCTAATCCTCTGCCTGCGGCGCCAGCACACTGGGTTCTAGTCCCGGTTGCTCCTCTTCCAGGCCAGCTCTCTGCTGTGGCCTGGGAGTGAGTGGAGGATGGCCCAAGTGCTTGGGCCCTGCACCCGCATGGGAGACCAGGAGAAGCACCTGGCTCCTGCCTCCAGATCAGTGTGGTGTGCCGGCCGTAGCGGCCATTGGAGGGTAAACCAACGGAAAAAGGAAGACCTTTCTCTCTGTCTCTCTCACTATCCACTCTGTAAAAAAAAAAAAAAAAAAGTGTGTTATGACGATTAATGTCTGATGAATGGCATCCAATATCTACTCTTGGGTCAGCTATAAGGTAGTTCACACCTGAATGAGAGGTCCAGGTTTCCAAGTCTGTCCTTAAAATGAGTCAACCTCAAAGCAGGAGAAAACCCACACCAGCTGTGGATCAGCTACCTCAATACTTGAAAAGGAAACACAAGCAGTACGAAACACTGGATGCTCATGACTTGAACATCACTGTGTAAGGCTAGTTTCAAGGTTCCTTTGCAAGGCTAGAAAGCAGAAATGTGAGAAAAATGCAATTGAATTGATTTAAAAAAGGGATCTTGAACTGAAATTTGAGAAAGTGACCTAAGGTCTCAGAAGTTGTTAGACCTACAAGCAAATATGTGGATGTTTCTACTTGCTTAAACTCTGGGCAATTACATTAGCAGATGAAGTTTCTCTTGGGCTAATTTGAGAAAACTTGAAATGTTTATGACTATCACTAATGTATGCTGTCTTTCAAAGTGGCGCCCATAACATTAACATCACCCAGACAAAAAGGAAGGGAGTGGCATGCTGGTTGCAGATTTGAGATTCTAGATTCTGAAATAACCATGATGGCCACTACATCCTGCCTAGAAAAACAATCTAGACTCCAGACTTTTCTTCTGTGATGCCCTGCAGTTGCGCTGAGAACAAATTCTCTCAGGCTTGAGTCTTATAGCATCATTGGTAGAACAGACACAGTTGTAAACATTTAGTATTTTGGCTGGAAAAATCTTCAAAGATGGCTTACATCCATCTGTCTGTCTGTCTGTCTCTCTCTCTCCTTCACCCCTTCCCTGCCAGTATGGTCAGACTTCCAGAGTCAGTGGTACATCCTAGCAGAGAAACACTGACGGAGGGGTTGGCACTGTTTTTACAGAGTTTTCAGTGACTTTCCACTGAGCTGTGGGAAAATTTGACAGCTGATTGTAGCTGAATCATAACCCAGAGGTCCTGACCATTCAGATATTCGAAGATTCCTTTCATTCCTTTCCCAGAAAGGGAACCTGGAAAACTGCAATTGGTTAATTCCATTTACCTTCTGTTCCTTACAACTACACATAGGTGCACAGCAGTATGCGCTCCGCAGTGGCAAAGGGTACCAGAATAATAGCAGCTGCAGTATGTAATCATAGTGGCTTACATTTATCTAGTACTAATCAGAGAGGTAGAGAGGTACTAGTCAGGCATTTTTATATTTTTTTAATGAATCATAATTACCCAATGGAGTGTTTATTATAATCCCTGCTTTACACATAAGGAAACCATGGCCCAGAGAGGCAAATAACTTGCACATGGTCACACAGCTTGGCTATGAGGTGCTGAGATTTGACCTAAGTATTCTAACTTGAGGCTATGTTCCTAACTAGTATGTTATACCATATCCAACCACCAACACAAATATTCCAAACCCAAAGGCATTTCAGATATCACAGATCAACCCTCAGATTTTGGAATTGAAGAAAACAGACTGAGTTACATGATAGGGATTACCTAGTGACAAAGCCAGGATTCAGGGCAGTTCTCACTCCAGGGATCAACTCTCTCTCTGCTGTAACAGAATGCCTTGGGCTCTCTGTATCACTTTTTTTTTTTTTTTTTTTTTTTTTTTAAGATTCATTCTATTTATTTGAAAGACAGTTACAGAGAGATTCCATCCACTGGTTCACTCCCCAATTGGCCGCAATGGCTGGAGCTGCGCTGATCCAAAGCCAGGAGCTTCTTCCGGGTCTCCATGTGGGTGCAGGGGCCCAAGGACTTGGGCCATCTTCTACTGCTTTACCAGGCAATAGCAGAGAGCTGGATCGGAAGAGGAGCAGCCGGGATTAGAACCAGCACCCTATGGGATGCTGGCCCTTCAGGCCAGAGCTTTAACCCATTGCGCCACAGTGCCGGCCCCTCTCTGTATCGTCTTGAGAATCTAGAGTTTTCTTTTGTTTTTAGTATTTATTTATTTACTTGAAAGTTCGAGTTAGAGAGAGAGAGAGAGGGAGAGAAAGAGAGAAATCTTCCATCTGCTGGTTCACTCCCCCAAATGGCCCCAATGGCCAGGGCTATGCCAGGCTGAAGCCAGGAGCCAGGCAGGAGCTTCTTCGGAGTCTCCCACACGGGTCCAGGGGCCCAAAGCACTTGGACCATCTTCCACTGATATCCTAGGCACATCAACAAGGAGCTGGATGAGAACTGGAGTGGCCTAGACTCAAACTGGCACCCATATTGGATGCCGGCACTGCAGATGGCAGCTTAACCTGCACTGCCATAGAGCCGGCCCATTTTGTTATTTTTTAAAAAGATTTATTTATTTGAAAGTCAGAGTTATAGGGTTGGGGGGAGAGAAGGAGAAGGAAGGAGAGGGGGGAGGGAGGGAGAAAGAAGAGGCGGCGGGAGAAAGATTGATTGATTGATTGCATCTGCTGGTTCACTCCCCAGATGGCCATAACAGCCAGGGCTGGGCCAGGCTGGGGCCAGGAGCCAGGAGGTTCTTCCAAGTGGTAGGGTGGTAGGGGCCTAAGAACTTGGGTCACCTTTTGCTGCTTTTCCAGGCCATTAGCAGGGAGCTTGATGAGAAGTGGAGCACCAAGACTCGAACCAGTGCTCATATGGGATGTTGACGTCGCAAGTGGTGGCTTTACCTGCTATACCACCACGTCAGCCCCTTGTTTTGTTTTAAATTCCCTGCTTGTTCTTTAGAGAGTGGAACTTAAATTTATACAAACATAAACTATTTCACAGTTTTTCTATAATATATTGATTTCCCAATTCCCTCCTCCTCCTTTTTTTTTTTTTTTTTTTTTTTGGACAGGCAGTGTGGACAGTGAGAGAGAGACAGAGAGAAAGGTCTTCCTTTACCATTGGTTCACCCTCCAATGGCCTCTGCGGCCAGCGTGCTGCAGCCGGCGCACCGCACAGATCCGAAGCCAGGAGCCAGGTGCTTCTCCTGGTCTCCCATGCAGGTGCAGGGCCCAAGCACTTGGGCCATCCTCCACTCACTCCCAGGCAATAGCAGAGAGCTGGCCTGGAAGAGGGGCAACCGGGACAGAATCCGGCGCCCTGACCAGGACTAGAACCCGGTGTGCCGGCGCCACAGGCAGAGGATTAGCCTATTGAACCATGGCGCCGGCCCCTCCCTTTTCATATAGACTTTTTTTTTTTTTAAAGAGCATTTTAGGTTTAGAAAAAAAATGAATGGAAAGTATGGTGATATCCCATAGAGCCCCTGCTTCCATACATGTATAGCTCCCCCCATTATCAACATTCCACACCACAGGGGAGCATTCGTTACAACTGATGAACAATTCTAGTCACCCAAAGTCCATGGTTTACATTAGGGTTCACTATCTCCCCCAAACCCCTGGTAACCACTAAGCTTTTTACTGTCTCTGTAGTTGTCTTTTCCAGAGTGTCATATGGTTGGAATTAAATAATATGTAGCATTTTCATATTGGCTTTACTTAGCATTTGAGATTCCTCCACATCTCTTCAGGAATTTGTAACTCATTTCTGATGGGCGTGGAATAATATTTCATTGTACAGATGTACCACAGTTTATTTACTTATTTACCTATTGAAAAACATCTTGGCTGTTTTCAAGTTTTGGCAATAGGGAATAAAGTGCCATAAACACCCACATTCATGTGTGGACATGAAGTTTTCAACTCCTCTGGGTAAATGCCAAGGACCACGATGGCTAGATCATATGTCAAGAGCAGATTAAGATTTATAAAAAACTGTCAAACTTTTTTTTTTTTTGACAGGCAGAGTGGACAGCGAGAGAAAGAGAGAGACAGAGACAAAGATCTTCCTTTTCTGTTGGGTTCACCCTCTAATGGCCGCCACGGCTGGTGCGCTGCAGCCGGCGCACCACGCTGATCCAAAGCCAGGAGCCAGGTGCTTCTCCTGGTCTCCCATGGGGTGCAGGGCCCAAGCACTTGGGCCATCCTCCACTGTACTCCCGGGCCATAGCAGAGAGCTAGCCTGGAAGGGGGGCAACCGGGACAGAATCCAGCGCCCTGACCGGACTAGAACCCGGTGTGCCGGCGCCGCAGGTGGAGGATTAGCCTATTGAGCCATGGCACCGGCCCATTCTTTCAAAGCAGCTTTTACCATTCTGCATTCCCACAGGTATAAATGGGTGTTTCCACTGCTCCAAATCCTCATTAGTTTTTGGTGTTGTCATAGTTTTGGATTTTAACTATTTTAATCAGTGTGGAGTGGTATCTAATTGTTGGCTTAATTTGCAATTATCTAATAATGTTTGATGTTGGGGCCAGTGCTGTGGTGTAGAAAGCTAAACCTTGACCTGCAGTGCCAGCATATGATATGGGCACTGGTTCAAGTTCTGACTGCTCCACTTCCCCGGCTCACAGCTAACGTCCCTGGGAGAACAGCAGAAGATGGCCCAAGTGCTTGGTCCCTGTACCCATGTGGGAGACCAGGAAACTCTTGGTTTTGCCCTGGCCCAGCCCTCGCGATTGAGGCTATCTGGGGAGTGGACCAGTGGAAGGAAGATCTTTGTCTCTATCTCTCCTTCTCTCTGTAACTCTGCCTTTCAAAAAGCAACAACAACAAAAAACTTTCAGAAGTTTATTATTGAGCATTTTTTCATTTGTTTGTCATTTGTATATCTTCTTTGATGAGATGTCTACTCCAACCTTTTGCTCATTTTTCAGTTGAGTTGTTTTCCACCCCTTTCCTGAGTTCCTGAGTTTCCATCTCCTAGGCATAGATTCGTCTGTGCATTCTGCCTCCTGTCCTGAGACAGTGCCCCTGCTCTTCTCACACAGTCACTTCACAATAACCTTGGCCCCCTAGCCTCCCCACTCCCTTCTGTACCTAGAACGAACCTAGAACCCTTTTATGATAGGTTAGAGAGGGGTAAGAGCCTGAAAACAGCCACAGGTACTGGGAAGAATGTGGTCTTTGTAGTCAAACTAGATCTTGACTTCTCTAAGCAACTGAGTTAACTGTGCTGAGCCCGAGATGAAGTGGATAGAAATCGCCTGCTCATAGGGTGATTATGAAAATTAAACAAGGAACACGTGAGGGGCTGGTCCATTATCTAGTACTCAATACTTTGTCTTCAGGTTTTGTCCTTTTGTGAAAACAAAAGTTTCATTGTTCAAAAACTATTTTATCATCAGACAATGAATTGTCCCTTCTTCCTGTCATTTCAAGCTTATTGAAAATTTACCCTGTTGACCACTGTCCCCCAATTAATTTTTTTTTTTTTGACAGGCAGAGTGGACAGTGAGAGAGAGAGACAGAGAGAGAAAGGTCTTCCTTTGCCGTTGGTTCACCCTCCAATGGCCGCCGCTGCAGCCGGCGCACCGCGCTGATCCGATGGCAGGAGCCAGGATCCAGGTGCTTTTCCTGGTCTCCCATGGGGTGCAGGGCCCAAGCACCTGGGCCATCCTCCACTGCACTCCCTGGCCATAGCAGAGAGCTGGCCTGGAAGAGGGGCAACCGGGACAGAATCCGGCGCCCCGACCGGGACTAGAACCCGGTGTGCCGGCGCCGCAAGGTGGAGGATTAGCCTATTGAGCCACGGCGCCGGCTCCCCAATTAATTTTGACCACTACTGACTGCATTCCTACTCGGGACCACCTTAGGCCATTTTCAATGCCTTCCCAAACTCTGGATTCAATTCATAATTGGGAATTGGTCTTGATCCAGCACTGACCTCAGGTGGCTGCTCACTCCTGCACCTCCTCCAACTCCTCTGATCACCTCTGGCTCGGGTGCTTTCCACATCCTATCTCTGGGCAACCTCTTATACTCCCCATGGCTTGAACAACCATTATTTGCAAAAGTTGGTCTCTCGTGTCTCTCGTGCTACCTCTCATCTAAACTGCAGTCCTTAGGCCCCAGACCTGAATTTCTACCTGTTCAAAGAGATCGTTCTTTGAAGTCCCATAGGCATCTTAATCTCAAATTTTGCTATTTTTCTCATAACTCCTGTTTCCTAAATGGCCCTTTCATTAAGACAATGCTCAAGCAAGCAAGAAGCCTGAGTCAGCCTGAGCGTCCTAACTCCTACCCTCCATATCCTGCACTTGCGTGCTCACGTCTCTGAGTTTTATTTTCACAGTGGTTCTTGAATCCACCCCCTCTATTTCTAGTGCTTTAGCTCAGACCTTCATCATATGTGCCTTAGCCATGGCTGCAGACTGGGAGCCCTTACCCCAGTCACTTACCATGCTCATCCTCTGTCCAGTACCCCAGATGTATCTATTTACTAGATCTGAGTATGTTAATCATCTGCTGTAAAATCCTCCATAGCACTGACTACACGAAATCCTGAATATCAATTTTCCTACCACCATATTAGAATGCAAGTACCTCAAATTAGGTGATCTTATTAATTATTGTATTCCATTGTATTTTTTTAAGATTTTATTTATTTGAGAGGTAGAGTTACAGGTAGAGGGAGAGACAGAGAGAGAGGTCTTCCTTCCATTGGTTCACTCCACAAATGACCGCAACGGCTGGAGCTGTGCTGATCCGAAGCCAGGAGCCACGTGCTTCTTCCCGGTCTGCCATGTGCGTGCAGGAGCCCAAGCACTTGGGCCATCTTGTACTGCTTTCCCAGGACACAGCAGCAAGCTGGATTGGAAGAAGAGCAGCTGGGACTAGAACTTGCGCCCATATGGGATGCCGGTGCCGCAGGCGGAGGATTAACCCACTGCATCACAACGCTGGCCCCCATTGTATTTTTAAAACACATTAAGGAAAAGCTTGTTAAATGAATAAAAACCCAAAACTATGCATTTTCAGTAGAAAATGAGGAAATACAGGATATCTGTCCTCTAGTAGCTTCCACTCTTGTTAGAGATACAAGATAATCACAAGATACTGTCCAAACTCTAAATACCAGAGACATTCAGAAAAGAGACACGCGAGTGTAAGACGGAATTGTTTGAAGACATCTCAGAGAAGAACAGATTGAATTAGAATCTGATAGGATGGATAGAATTTGTGAGCACAGGTTGCCCCAGAATAGAAATGGCACAGCCAAAAGTACATAACATTTTCAGGATAGAAAGGAGTCTAGCTAAGGCCAGTGTTGTGGTACTGAAGGTTAAGCCATCTCCTACCATTCCAGAAACCCATATGAGTGCTGGTTCAAGTCCTGGCTGCTCTGCTTCCAATCCAGCTCCCTGGTAATGTGCCTGGGGAATCAGCAGAAGATGGCCCAAGTGCTTAGACCCCTGCCACCCACAGGGAAGGCCTGGATGGAGTTGCAGGCTCCAGGCTTTGACTGCCATTTGAGGAGTGAGCCAGCAGAATGGAAAAAAGAAAAAGAAAGGAGCCTGGCCTAGTGGGCATGGGACACCATGTTGGGGAACAATGGGACTACCCAGGAGGGGTGAAGTGGAACAGAGACTCTCAAAATCCAGGGAAAAAACGAGTTTGCCTAAAATAACATTTTTGAGTACTATAACACTATAAAAGCTACCATATACAAGTTATAGTAATGCAAACACTTCCTTCTGACACACACTCTTCTAGTATGGCAATCCTCTGAGACAGATGCTATTATTTCCATTTTACAGATGAGGAAATTTTGGCAAACAGCCATTCAACAATGTGCTGGAATTCACACAGTTCCTACTTTCAAGTATCTCAAAATCTAACCACAGAGACAGATACCCAAATGATGATATGATAGGCAATTACTTACAAAGCCATGTGTCAGGTACTGAAATATATACAAAAAATGGGAGACTTTGAGAAAATTTATCTGAAAGGCTCTCTTGGGCAGCAAACACACTGAAAGAGGAGAAATTAAATTCCTAGCTTAATTTAACGATTCAGGGAAGATAAAGCGAAGAAAGGGATGATGGTGGATGTAATAAAACTGAAGAAGCAGGAATAACAGTAACAACTTCAGTGCAAACAAAAGAATTGGACTTGTTTTTAATTTTTTTAAAGATTTATTTATTATTTACTTGAAAGAGTTACACAGAGAGAGGAGGAGAGGCAGAGAGGTCTTTCATCTGCTGGTTCACTCCCCAGATGGCTGCAATGGCCAGGGCTGTGCTGAACCGAAGCCAGGAGCTTCTTCCAGGTCTCTCACGCAGGTGCAGGGGCACAAGGGCTTAGGCCATCCTCCACTGCTTTCCCAGGCCATAGCAGAGAGCTGGATAGGAAGTGGAGCAGTTGGGACTCGAACTGGCGCCCATATGGGATGCCAGCACTTCAGGTAGCGGCTTTACCCACTATGTCACAGCACCGGCCCCCTTGTTTTTAATTTTCAAAATTCTAGATTTAGAAACTCAAAGAAGGGAATAATTAAGAGGAAGTTAAATTCATTTTAAGGTGGTTTGTTTTTGTCCAAAGATTTATTTATTTATTTGATAAGGCAGAGTTAGAGAGAGAGAGAGGGAGAGATAGGGAGGTCTTCCATCCACTGGTTCACTCCCCAAATGACCACAATGGCTGGGGCTGGAGCAGGCCAAAGCCAGGAGCTCCATCTGGATCTCCCATGTGGGTGCAGGCACCTAAGCACTTGGGCCATCTTCCACTGATATCCCAGTCACATTAGCAGGGAGCTAGATCAGAAGTAGAGTGGCCAGGACTCAAACTGGTGCCTGTATGGGATGCCAGTGCTATAGGCAGAGGCTTAACCTTCTATGCCACAGCACTGGCCCCCATTTTAAGGTATTGAGGTAAAAATGAACTAACTGTTAGTTGGCCAGCACCGTGGCTCAATAGGCTAATCCTCTGCCTGTGGCACCGGCACACCGGGTTCTAGTCCCGGTCGGGGCGCCGGTTCTGTCCTGGTTGCCCCTCTTCCAGGCCAGCTCTCTGCTGTGGCCAGGGAGTGCAGTGGAGGATGGCCCAAGTGCTTGGGCCCTACACCCACATGGGAGACCAGGAGAAGCACCTGGCTCCTTGCTTCCAAACAGCGCGATGCGCTGGCCACAGAGCGCTGGCCGCAGCAGCCATCGGAGGGTGAACCAACAGCAAAAGGAAGACCTTTCTCTCTCTCTCTCACTGTCCACTCTGTCAAAAAAAAAAAAAAAAAAAAAAAGAACTGTTAGGGCTGGCACTGTGGTGTAGTGGGTAAAGCTGCCACCTGCAGAGCCAGCATCCCATATGGGCACTGGTTTGAGTCTCAGCTGCTCCACTTCTGATCCAATTCTCTGCTATGGCAGGGAAGGCACTAGAAGATAGCCCAAGTCCTTGGGCCCTTGCACCCATGTGGGAGACCCAGAAGAAGCTCCTTGCTCCAGATAGGCCCAGCTCTGGGCGCTGAGGCCACTTGGGGAGTGAACCAGCAGATGGAAGACCTCTTTCTCTCTGCGTCTGCCTCTGTAAATCCACCTTTCAAATAAATAAATAAATCTTTTAAAAAAAAATGAACTGCTCTGTTCTGGGAGAATATAATAGCCCTTAATATAATAAAGTTCCAATTGACTTTTTAAATTGTTAGCAATCAGGATTGAGTTATATGCAAAGAAAAAAATTTTTAAATATTTTAATCAGGTTCTATGCCAATAGGATGGGCCTCAGCCTATTTCCTATGGTTTGGTTCTCCTCATTCTCCACCAGCCTCTATTATCAATTCTACTTAGCATAATCCTTTTGGGGAAAATGAGGAGTGATTACAAAGTAATAAAGCTGAACCTTAAACATGCCAGAGCTTATCTATCTAAAATTGAATCAAAAATGCTATTTTTGACCAACACTCATCTGGAACTTCATTGAGTTCCTTTCAAGCCAGACAAAAAACCTGCTACTTCACATTCAACACTTCATTTGTAAACCTGAACACCGATTAACCTGGCTCTGAATTAACTGTTTTCTTTTTTTTCAAAAGTAAAATCGATCTCCAGAAAGAAAGAAAGAAAGACAGAGAGAGAGAGAGAGAGAGAGAGAGAGAGAGAGAGATTTCTCAAGTACCAAAACTAAGGTTATTCCAGTGGTATCCCAGATTTCTTAGGCAATTCCAGGAAAGGCTTTCCAAACAGTCAAAGGAGTGGTGACATGGCAGGGAAGAAATGGAAGAGAGTGGTTGGCATTGTGGCACAAAGGGCTGAACCGCCACCTGTGATGCTGGCATTCTGTATGAGCGCTGGTTTGAGTCCCAGCTGCTCCAATTCTGATCCAGCTCCCTGCTAATGCACCTGGGAAAGCAGCAGAGGATGGTCCAAGTGCTTGGGCCCCTGCATCCACATGGAAACCTGGATGGAGCTCCAGGATCCTGGCTTCAGCCTGCCCCCATCCCAGCTGTTGGGTCATTTGGGGAGTGAGCCAACAGAGGGAAGATTTTCATTTTTCTCTTCTCTTTTTCTCCTCCTCTCTCTCTCCCTAACTCTTTCAAATATATAAATAAACAAATCTTGAAAAAAAAAAAAGTGGAGGGCCCCTACACAGTATTGCTCATCATGTCATAGATCTGCTTTTCATTTACTCTTGGAAGCAACCATACAACCAAGTACTGTATCTTATCCTAAAGAATAAAAGAATACCCAAAAAAGTTAAGCAACTTACTCAGCGTTATGAAATACCTAGTGGAATTGAAAGTTCAAAAACTTATGATTTTGCGACTCTACCATACTACTTCCCAATGTGTGGAAAAGCTATTAAAAGGTGTCATGACTACAGAATCCTGTATGATATGCCTATAACTTTAACACTCTTTTAATTTCATTTGTTTCCTCCCATTTTCTGAACTGACTCAGGAGAATGCTGAAGGAAATATGAGCATCCAACCATGAAAATTTGTCATCGATTTTAAGCCTACTTTATAGAAACAGAATGTCAGTGAAAGAAATGTCTTTATATTATCAAGTTTGATGCTGATTAAGATAGAATATGGCTTCAGCATGTTATAGTCCAGGTCAAGAAGCAAACAGTGGGGCTGGCATTTGTGCAGAGGGTAAGCTGTTGCCTGCAACACCAGCATCTGATATCAGAGCACTGTTCCCAGTCCCAGCTGCTCTGCTTTCCATCCAGCTCCCTGCTAATGCTCCTGGAAGACAGAAGATGGGCCAAGTGCTTGGGCTTGTCACCTATATGAGACATTGATGGAGTTCCAGGCTCTTGCTTCAATCCATACCTGACTGTTGCAGACATTCAGGGAATGTAACAGGAGATTGAAGATTGATTGATACCTCCCTCTCCTTCTCCCTCTCCCCTAACCCCTCCCCCTCCCTCTCCAACTCTGCCTTTCAAATAAATGTTAGAACAGAATAGCAAATACTTTTTTCTTTCCCTTATACAATGTCTTTGAATGTGAATCTACCATCAGAGGCTTTATTCATGCATTCTTAGTTGAATACTGATAGTTTTACTTATTCCTCCTCTGAACTCTACACATTCACTACTGTACACATTCATATATAGCAGACTCTTATACTATCTTAAATTGGCTTGGAAGCCTTCAGGCTTGAATTATTTAAAAGAAAAACATTTCCACTTCTTCTGCCAAGTACGTTGATCAATGCTCACTTAAGTGAAGTAATCATCTCCTCTCATTTTGTAAGCTCTACTCTCTCCAGGTGACTAAGCAGTCTGCAATTTTCCTTCCTTTAATTGAATAATTTTGAGGCTTGTGTTTCATCCTTCCGTTTTTTACAAATACTTGCAACATTTTCTCCTTTGGATATGGTAAAAGGCGTCGACTGAAGTCATTCTTTAGCACACATCTCTAGAACTTTCTAGATCTGCTTGCTGTACACTGTTCCAGCTCGGTCCTTTACTCTTGTGTTCCAAACACACTGGCTACTCCGCAATGGCTGTCTTTTTCCTGTGTATAGTTTTGCTTTTCCTCCTTCTTGGGTTGACCTTCCTTGGTCCTCCACACATCCTTCTGGCTCAGATGTGTGGTCTCCTACCTCTGGAACCTACATGGCAGTTTTGGCAAGCGTATCACCTAACACAGTAAACACAGCTACTATTTAATAAGCACTGACCGTGCCCTGTGTCTGAAGCCTTATGTATGTATTATAAACCATCATGCTATTCCTCCACCTTCCCACAATGCACCTCCCAGGCCCAGCACAGTGCCTGGCACATAGAAAGAAATAGAAGTCATTCTCATTAGGAGAGTAAGCATCATGTGACTTGTTCATTTTTTACTACAAGACCTAGAACAATGTTTAAGTCACTTAATATAAGTTTATAAAACTAACCAATACAGAAAACAAATCTGTTATTTCCCTTCCTTCTCTCTTTTGAGACAGAGAGAGAAAGCAATAGCTTGGCCTAAGCCACAGCAGAAGCTGGGAACCAAGAACTCCACCCAGATCTCCCTCATGGGTGGCAGGAACTCAACCACTTGAACCATCACCACTGCCTCCTGAGACTACATGAGAAGGAAGCTGGAGAAGGGAATTGGAGGCAGGTATCAAACCCAGGCACTGCAATATGGGTATCTAAACAGGCAACTTCACCACTTGTTCAAACATCCGGCCCAGCAGAGACCAAATTATGAATAGCTATAAGACCTTTAAGAGACAAACTGTGCAGCTTGCCATAGACTGCTGAAACCAATTCTTCCAAGTCTGGACAGGAAAAGTACGCAGTTAACAGAGATGGAGCATGACATGAAGTCCAGCAACATGCATGGTACCAGATTTAGGGAGCTTTTTTTGGCTAGTGACTGCAGGGCTGAGTGTGGAAGAGGGTCTTCAGTGGATTGCTCTGGATGCAGGCCACTATTGATGTGGTTACCTAGGTGCAGCTCGTATAGTCGGGCCATTTCCCTTGAAGGAGAGAGAAACTTGGGACTGCTAAGAGAGGTTCCTGATGAGGAAGAGAGACCTGATTCTTAGAACTGAAGCCTGCAACTGGAACATTCAGAGGGATCAAAGAGAAAGCTCTGGGGCCCTGGGATTTAGCAATGGCAGTGTAGGAAGTAGTTGTCTACAATAGAGAGTCTAAGATGAAGTAGCAGGGCCCAGAACCCAAGGTAAGATCCAAAATCCAGATTCAAATCTTTGGCAACTCTGTTTGAAAGGGGGCTGTACCTTGGGATATTAGAAGGAGATTTATGGGGAAAAGTGTTGTGGTATAGCAGGTAAAGTCCCTGCCTGTGACACTGACATCCCAAATGGGAACCAGTTCAAGTCCCGGTGGCTGCCCTACTTCCAATTCGGCTTCCTGCTAATGGCATGGGAAAAGCAGTGGGAAATGACCCAAGTATTTGGGCCCCTGCCACCCCAAGTGGGAGATTTGGAGGAAGCTCCTGGCTTCAGCTTGGCTCAGCCCTGGCCATTGCAGCCATTGGGAAGTAAACCATAGATGGAAGATCGATCGATCGATCAATCGCTCTCTCTCCCCCTATCTCTTCCTCTAACCAAGCTTTGATATTCAAATAAATAAATAAACCTTAAAAGGGGGGAGATAGAGAGAGAGAAGGAGAAAGAGAGAGATTCAAGGAAAAAACAACAGAGATTTGATTACTGAACTGGGGCACAAGAACACTTAATGTCCCAAAGTAGCCTAGTTATTAGATTTCAGACGTTAATTCACAGGACTAGCAATGAGGTTGAGATATGAAGTAGATTCAAATTCTAGGACTAAGGGGAAGGACCTGGCTAGTGCTTAAGGCGGGCCTGAACTTGCCAAAGGCAAGGTCACTGGTAGGGCAGAGAAGCTAGTAAGTTACTACAGTACTACAAGCCTTCCACATGGGACACTCGCACACAGCACAGGCTCTTAGAATACAAGGCCTACTACACGTCAATGTGAGGATTTGGGGATTCCAGTCATATACAGAAGATGAAGCACAGGACACAAGAAATCTGGTTGGCCTGACTTAACAAATACTTAATTCTTTTTAAACTTGTTTCACCCCTAGGCTGTATACCTACTTGGTCTCTTAATCTTTAGAGTTTATTTGTTTTTGTCCCCTGAGTTCCAGATACAACCACTTCCAAGTTGAAACTGTTCTTGGCGTTTGTCACCCACAATACTACTATCATGTGAATTCTTTTTGTTATCCATGTATTCGTTAGTCTTTGTGTTTTTTTAATCATTGCTTTTTTTAAGAAAAGTAATTTTCCATTTATGAAGCAGTGTAAATTAGATGCGTTTTTAAAGCAGGTCCCTAAGACAATTCTTCAGATCAATTTTGAACTAAGTCATTTTAATATGTCAACCAAGGTAAAAGTTGTATTGCACCCTGAATTGCACCCTGAATTTCACCCTTAGTGCCGGTAGATTAGAGATTATAGCCAGCTTTAACGTTGCAAAGTTAACTTTTATACGTTCTGTTCTCATTTGTTCATTCTTCACTCGAATATCAAATGAATTTAGAGGGATCCTGGTCTAACTGCTTTTGTTTCAACTGCAGGCAGAGGAGCAAAAGGACACCTTGTGAGCATTAAGGAAAAAAATGTTGAATGTTATTAGCAATTTTTATACAGAGAATGAGTCATTTTGGATAATGACTTAAAATTTTATGAAAAATATTAGCACTCAAATGTGCTTATTCTGTTTTTAAGAGAAAATAAAATTACATGTTGTTTAAAAAAAAAAAAAAAAGAAACTGTTCTTGGCAACCATGAGTTGGTTATTTCATCCTGATTCTGGGACCAGAACTTTTGTCACTATTAGGTCTCAGAATCTAGGATCCACACACTGTTGCAACAAAGTGGTCCTTTTCCTGTAAATCTAGCAAAAACAAGCACACTTAAAAAATTAGTAACCTCTTTTTACCACCCAGGTCCTCAGTAAGGTCATTTTTCTTGACTTGCACTTCTTCAGACTCTAAGCTATCTACCTTGTCTTGTAGCCTGTTTATGGTTCTTTGGATTTGACAACTCTGAGGTTTTTTGGTTCGTGTTACAGCAATACACAAAGAGCATGGACTCTCTAGTTCAAGCATCCATCTGATCGTTGGCTTTCTTCTGCAATACTCCCACCAAGTGGTCACCTGGACCACTTGAACACCCTGAATGCCTGAGGACTCAGCATGTGGAGGCTGTTTCGTCCTTTGCCATCACCTGATAGAAACGACTGACTGGGCTGAACTATGCCCCTCTTAGTTTCTACCCATTAACTCAAGCTCCTCTCCCTGGTGACAAATGGAACAAAAAGGAACCTCTTACACAGGGTCCCCTTCAGAAATCTGAATACAGTGACAATATCATTTTTGAATTTAGTTTGTTGTCTCAATGGCCTTCTTCAGTGCCCTCAACTCTGATGCTATTGTTACCAAACACTCTCACCAACATCCACTCTCTTTTCTGAACATTCTTTTTTTAAAAAAGACCTATTTATTTATTTGAAAGTCAGAATGGCAGACAGAGAGAAAGAGATCTTCCATCTGCTGGCTCACTCCTTAAATGCAAGCAACAGCCAGGGCTGTTGTCAGGCCAAACCCAAGAGCCTAAAACTCCACCCAGGTCTCCCATAGCGGTGGCAAGGGCCCAGAGATTTGAGCCATCATCTGCTGTCTCCCAGGATGCATTAGCAGGAAGCTGGATCAGAAGCAGAGCATCCAGGAATCAAACTGGAACTCCAAAATAGGATGCAAGCATCCCAAGCAGCGGCTTAATCCACCATGCCACGATACCTGCCCCTCTTTCTGCACATTCAAGATTATCTATAGGGGCTGACGCCGTGGCGCAGTAGGTTAATCCTCTGCCTGCAGTGCCAGCATTCCATATGGGCACCAGTTCTAGTCCCGGCTGCTCCTCTTCCAATCCAGCTCTCTGCTATGGCCTGGGAAAGCAGTAGAAGATGGCCCAAGTCCTTTGGCCCCTGCACCCGCATGGGATACCTGGAAGAAGCACCTGGCTCCTGGCTTCAGATCGGCGCAGCTCCTGCCATTGCGGTCATTTGGAGAGTGAACCAACAGACAGAACACCTTTCTATCTGTCTCTCCCTCTCACTGTCTATAACTCTACCTCTCAAATAAATAAATTAAATCTTTTTTAAAAAAATATTATCTATACATTGTGTACCTAGCCCAGAGCTAGATAAACTTTCAGGTGTGCTCTGGTCAGCGCAGAACAGAGTGAGACAGTCACTTTCACCTCCCTTTATTTTGGACACTATTCATAATGTAACCTAAGACTTCGTAAGCTTTTGTGGCAGCCAAAACACACTGTTGAACTTACAGACAATACTCCTAAATGCCACATATATTGTTGCTAATGGCAGTTGCATAATTATATAGTTGTTTTAGAGGGAGAAGTAGGTACAAAGGTTAGCAAAAGGACTTTAAAAAGTTCATGGAGGGGCCAGCGCTGTGGCACAGCAGGTTAAAGCCCCGGCCTGCAGAGCTGGCTTCAAGTCCTGGCTGCTCTACTTCCAACCCAGCTCTCCGCTATGGCCTGGGAAAGCAGTGGAAGATGGCTCAAGTCCTTGGGTCCCTGAACCCACATGGGAGACCTAGAAGAAGCTCCTGGCTCCTGGCTTCAGATCAGCACCACTCTGGCCATTGCACCCATTTGGGGAGTGAGCCAGCAGATGGAAGACATCTCTCTGCCTCTGCCTCTCTGTGATTCTGCCTCTCAAATTAAAAAAAAAAAAAATGTTCATGGAAAATAGAATTAAAAGTGTGAGCTTTCTGCAGAAAAATAAAGTCCATATAGTTTTTCATAATACACATTTTCCACTTATGAAAAATGATATCAAAAATAAACTCATACACTTGATTCCACTTTTCTATGAACTTTTTGAAGCACCCCTTTATTTACCACATTGATACTTCATGAAATTTGGGATTTCAAAATTCAACCTATATAAACCTATGCTAGTTTGCTGGTCCAAATGATTAGATAGACTAGTCACGAGTAATGGACTGGATTTCAACTTAGGATAGTCAGCTTTGCTTTATTTCATGGTATCAGAGTGGCCCTCTCAAAACTATCCATCTTTCAAATATATGCTACTTATCACCAGAAGAACTGGTAGAAAGACTATAAATAATTCAATGCAGAGCCATTATCACCACTGGAAAAATAACTCAAAGTATTTAGTACATTAAGGATGGCTTATTTATAATTTCCTATGGAAAAATTACATCCAAACATCTTTTCCTCAAATAAAAATATATTACAGAGATAACACTTTAAGGATTTGCAAAGATATTTCAATTTAGCTTATTTGATTATTTCAAAGAAAGGAGGGGTAAGGTATTATTATCTTTTTAGATGAAGAAACTGAAACCCAGAAAAGGTGTGATGTGTCCACAATTACATGACTAGAAAGAGGGTAGAAAGAGAACAAAACTCTAAGTCCTTGTGTGTCTAGCCCAGGTCAGTTCATACTGTACCCATGGCATTCCAACCCAAGTGAGACCCAGCCGTTGGCAGAAACAGGCTGATGTCTAAGATCCTCCTCCAAGTGCTGGGCAATGTGCGCTCTACTTGCCCTTGCCATCCAGATTTTAAAAAATCAAAACAACAACAACAAACGCCTCACACTGTAACAGCCATAAAATCACAGAATTTATGAGAAATAATCCACTGTTTTTTTAAAGATTTAATTTTCTATTTATGCAAAAGACAGAGTTACAGAGAGGTAAGGAGAGACAAGACAGAGAGGTCTTCCAGCCACTGGTTCACTCCCTAAATGGCCATAACGTCAGGCTATGCCAGGCCAGAGCCAGGAGCCCAGAGTTTTCTCCGGATTTCCCATATAGGTGCAGGGGCCCAAGCACCTGGGCCACCTATGCTGACTTCCTAGGTGCATCAGCAGTGAGCTGGACCAGAAGTGGAGCAGCCAAGTCTCCAGTCAGCGCCCATATGGGATGCCAGCATTGCAGGTGGCAGGTTGACCTACTATACTACCACGCTGGTCCCTAGTCCACTACTTTTTTTCTTTTCTTTTTTCTTTTTTTTTTTTGACAGGCAGAGTTAGACAGTAAGAGGGAGAGAGAGAGCGAGCAAGCGAGGGAGGGAGGGAGGGACAGAGAGAAAGGACTTCCTTCCGTTAGTTCACCCCCCAAATGGTCGCTTCAGCCAGCGCGCCATGCCAATCCGAAGCCAGGAGCCAGGTGCTTCTTCCTGGTCTCCCATGCGGGTGCAGGGTCCAAGTACTTGGGCCATCCTTCACTGCCTTCTCGGGCCACAGCAGAGAGCTGGACTGGAAGAGGAGCAACTGGGACAGAATCCGGCACCCCGACCGGGACTAGAACCCAGGGTGCCGGCACCGCAGGTGGAGGATTAGCCTTAGTGAGCCACGGCACTGGCCCCTAGTCCACTACTTTTAACTTTAAGAGATTAGAAAGACATACCAAATAATTTACCTAAAATTAGTTATTTAATCATAAAACTAGAGTTAGACCCTATTTATACACCCAGTCTAATAATGTTTTTTTTCTCTGAAATTACTGTTTTTCAAAACAAAAGTAGGCAGCTGTTACACACAGCAAGGACATTTCTGAAAAGGGGTTTGATAAATATTTGCTATAGGGGCCAGCGCTGTGGCATAGCAGGTAAACCTGCAGTGCCGGCATCCCATATGGGTGCTGGTTCGAGTCCCAACTGCTCCACTTCTGATCCAGCTCTCTGCTGTTGTCTGGGAAAGCAGCAGAAGATGGCCCAAGTCCTTGGGCCCCTGCACCTGTGTAGGAGACCCAGAAGCTCCTGGCTTCAGATGGGCGCAGGTCTGGCCATTGCAGCCTACTGGGGAGTGAACCAGCAGATGGAAAACCTCTCTGCCTTCTTTTCTCTGTGTAACTCTGGCTTTCAAATAATAAATCTTAAAAAA
Source organism: Oryctolagus cuniculus (assembly GCF_051225735.1). Classification (NCBI taxonomy): domain Eukaryota; kingdom Metazoa; phylum Chordata; class Mammalia; order Lagomorpha; family Leporidae; genus Oryctolagus; species Oryctolagus cuniculus. The sequence continues at coordinate 31,085,716 of NC_142887.1, forward strand.
AAAATGCTGTAATTCTGAATACTATGGCTAAGGATTCCGCTAAACTCGTAATCCAAGGGAATATTGACAACAGGCTAATCAAAGAGAGATGAACCATGAGATATTGAAGCATAACTCTCAGTAAGCAGAGTTGTGCTATACGCAGCAGCCCAAGGCGGCGGGCTTTTCTCCAGTATTTACCATGGTTGGAACAGCTCAAGGACAGACTGTTTGTATCTTGGATAACCAGGATGCAAAGACAGTTAAGTCCTGTGGAAAGGAAAAGATTGCAAATTGCCACAAAGGTGGGATTTTTAAGAAGTAGGCTAGGGCTGGCGCCATGGCTCTCTTGGTTAATCCCCCACCTTGTAGCGCCGGCATCCCATATGGGTGCCGGCTTCTAGTCCAGGTTGCTCCTCTTCCATACCAGCTCTCTGCTGTGGCCCAGGAGGGCAGTGGAGGATGGCCCAAGTGCTTGGGACCCTGCACCCGCATGGGAGACCAGGAGAAGCACCTGGCTCCTGGCTTCGGATTGGCACAGTGCTGGCCATAGTGGCCATTTGGGGGGTGAACCAACAGAAGGAAGACCTTTCTCTCTCTCTCTCTCTCTCTCTCTCTCTATAACTCTACCTGTCAAAAAAAGAAAAAAAAAAAAGTAAACCACATGGGGGGCCGGCACTGTGGCATAGCAGATAAAGCCACTGCCTGATAAAAAAAATTAATTAAAAAAAAATAAAAAGTAGGCTAAATAAGGGCTGGTGCTGCGGTGCAGGAGGTTAAAGCCTCAGCCTGCACTGCTGGCATCCCATGTGGGTGCTGGTTTGAGTCCCAGCTGTTCCACTTCCAATCCAGCTCCCTGCTTACATGCCTGGGAAAGCAGCAGAAGATGGCCCAAGTCCTTGGGCCCCTGAACCCATGTGGGAGACCTGGAAGAAGCCTCTGGCTCCTGGCTTCAGATCAGCACAGCTCTGGCTATTGCAGCCATCTGGGGGATGAATCAGCGGATCTGCCTCTCTAACTCTGCCTTTCAAATAAATAAATCTTTAAAAAAATTTTAAAAAAACAACATATTAATGATTACCTGCAAAGAGTGCTAAGGTAATATACAAATGACGACTTAAAGTTGGAAGGGGTTCGGCGAGAAGACGCCTAAATTGAATCTTAACGTTTGAACATGAATTATCTAGGGGAAAAAGGAGCTGAGCAAAGACAGAAGCTTGAGATGATGTGGCATGTTCACGTAACTAACACTCTGATGATGCGGAAGCCCAATTACGGAGCAGGGAAGGAGCACAGCATGAAACAAGGACGAACCGTGCCATCCTAGACTTTGGCCTAAATCAATGGTCACCCCCATGCCAAAGTCAACCGGGAACTGGAAATTGAGAGGCAGGAAGAGTGACTGCGAGATGAAGCAATCTAGGAAATGAGGAGAGCCTGCACAAGGACAGCAGCAAGAGGCGCGTACCAGGTGCCCCAGACACGCCATACTCCAGGAAAAATTAGGCTACGGGGCAGGGTCTCCTGATCTAAGTATTTCTCTCAGGGACTCTTCCCATGCCTGACATTTCCATCATAAGAGGTTTTTCCTGTAGGAGATTCAAGAATCCCCTACTAGTCCAGCGTTGTGGCATAGTGGGTAAAGCCGCAGCCTGTGATGCCAGTATCCCATATGGGCGTTAGTTCAAGTCCCGGCTGTTCCACTTCCAATCCAGCTTCCTGCTAATGTGCCTGGGAAAGTAGCAGAGGATGGCCCAAGTGCTTGGGCCCCTGCACCCTCGTGGGTGACCGGAAGGAAGCTCCTGGCTCTGGATCAGCTCTGGCCATTGTGGGAGTGAACATCTGGGGAGTGAACCAGAGGATAGAAGATCTGTTTTTCTCTCCCTCTATCTCTGTAACTCTGTCTTTCAAAAAAAAAAAAAATTTAAATCACGTTGTAGCTCATAAATACATACTATTATTATTTGTCAGTTAAAATCTCAATTTTAAAATAAAGTTTATCAGGAGTAAAAATCTGCAGGATGGGAAGGGTTAAGTCATGAGAGGAGCAAGAAATTCAAAGCAAAAACAAAGGGGAGATAGGCCCCTACAAGGAAGACAAACTCATTTGCCACAGTTCTTGCTGGGCTGGCTTTGCACTACTGAAAAATCCATTTTCAGTCAGCTTGGGTACAACACATAAGTCTAGACAAGGATAATAATTGTAACAATAAAATAAACCCTCGTAAAGAAAGAACTGTGACTTCTGACCTAGGAATACCAAGTAGGGACAAGTTAACCTAGAGTGGGCCTTAGGAAGCTGCTTAGAAATCTGATCACCTCAGATACTTTTCCTCTTAACTGTAAGTGAAATATAAGCTCTTTTTTTTAAGATCAATTTATTTATTTGAAAGTCAGAGTTACACAGAGAGAGGCAGAGGCAGAGGTGGAGGCGGAGGGAGGGAGGGAGGGGTCTTTCATCCCCTTGTTCATTCCCCAGTTGGTCACAACAGCTGGAGTTGCAACAATTCAAAGTCAGGAGTTCTTCTGGGTCTCCCAGGTGGGTGCAGGGGCCCAAGGACTTGGGCCATCTTCCACTGCTTTCCCAGGCCAAAGCAGAGAGCTGGATTGGAGGTAGAGCAGCCAGGTCTTGAACTGGCGCCCATACGGGATGCCAGCATGGCAGGCGGCGGCGTAAACGCACTACGCTACATCATCAGCCCCGGCTCTTATAGTTTCACTTCCAGTAAAAGTCATGTTTAAGTTGGAAATCTGACAAACACCAAGATCTCTGCCTCTGACCTCACAGTATTTATTATCAGAAGGATCAAATAGATAAGAAGATGCAAAAACTTTTGTGGGCTGCGAAGTACCAAATCAATGTGGGCATAAGCTACCTCTCTGGCTCACAGGAGAGACGAGGACAGTGCGATCCCTGTTACAGCCCTTGTGAGGACAACTCCCACAGGATCATAACATTTTCGCCATTCAAATGTCAATGAGCAAACTCCTAGTGCCTTAGAAACTTTACATAAGAATTAAAATTAATGCACATTGTGAAGCTAAAAGTAACACCTAAAAACAGTCATCAATACATTTTTAACAACCGAGCTCTTTCCGTAGAACCAGACTCTGTGATAAAACTCTTGTCAGAAAAAGCATATAGGAGCCGATGCTGTGGCACAGTGGGTTAACCTACCGCCTGCAGCACTGGCATCCTATATGGGCACTGGTTCATGCCCTGGCTGCTCCACTTCCAACCCAACTTCCCTGCTTATGTGCCTGGGAAAGCAGCAGAGGATGGCCCAAGTATTTGGGCCCCTGCACCCATATGGGAGACCTAGAAGCTGCTCCTGGCTTCTGGCTTTGGATTGACCCAGCTCAAGCTGTTGCAGCCATTTGGGGAGTGAACCAGAGGATGGAAGACCTCCCTCCCTCTCTACTTCTCTAACTATGCCTTTCAAATAAATAAAACCTTTTTTTAAAAAAGAAATAAGCATTTGGAGAAGTCTTTATATGACTAGATTAGAATATTTTATTGAAATTATGAAAAGATTTAGATTGTCTCTATAGGCTGTCCTCTCCTGCCTTTCTTACAACTGAGGAAAACTGTAGAACCCAGATCAAACTGCAGGTTTCTTGACTCCTGGTCTAAGGTTCTTTTTTCTATAAAATATTTTTTTAATATTTCAAACACAAAGAAAAATATAGGTAATAAGCACCCAGAGTTTTAAAAAAAAGGTAATGCTATCATATGCTTCAGATATCTTTGAAAAATAATTAACAATATCAGCTGCTGACTCCCATTCCTGTGCCCTTCCCCTACCTCCCCGGGCGGAGGTGACCACCTAACGAGGGGACACATATTCTACATTCCTGCCCATGTGCTATACACTTACCAAATTGTGAATTTCACATCTATATGTGACACCATGTTGTCACAGAAAGAGCTGTTCTTTAAAACAAAACGACTCCCTCACTCTAGCACACTTGCCTGCTGTAACCTTCGTGGCTGTGAACATAACTGAGAAAGAAACTAGGGCAGAGCCTGAGGTTTTTTTAGTGATTACTACCACAGAAGGCCCCATTGAAGGATCTCGTTATCATTCAGAGAGACAAAGTGGGCAAATACACAAATTCTAACCCCATGTTTTTAATCCTTCTCAAGTTAATGTTTTTTATTTGTCAAACCCTGGTTTGTAACGATCTAGAGTGAATGACCTGTCACCGAACTCCAGGGAAAGATGGATTGAGCAATTTAATTAGTAATACTAGTTCCTAATCCTGCTTCAAGGTCCAGTTCCAATGTTACCAGCTTCATGAATCTGTCCTCGATTCCATCAGAATTAATTCCTTCAACGATCATCTGTTCAGTACCAAAGCCCTAGACATAGAAAAGCAGATTAGATTGTTTCTGCCCAGAGCTCAGGAATAACTAGGGAATAGTGTTGGATAAATGTGCTCAAACAGGTGTGAGTAGAGGGCTGGTGGAGCCTAACTTGTGGGAACATTAGAGAAGACTTTCCGGAGAAGGTGATCTTGGAGGATGGGTAGGAGTTCACAAAATGGAGCAGGGAAGCGATTCCAGGCAGGAAGACGCTGAGCGAGCGGGTACAGAGGATGGTAAGATACTAGTTTTAGAAAGACAACTAAGGATAGACATCAGAAGCGGAGAGATAAATTAGAAGACTGGCAACAATTCAAGCAAAAGATTACACGACTGGAGGCGCGAGGTGGGAGGGGGAAGGACTTGAACAAAATCCAGGAGATAAATTTAGCAGAATTTGATGTCTAACTGCACAAGGGAAAGAACATGGGGGAGTCGTGAATGAATCCTAAAGGCTTGGCGAATGAGTGAGTGGGGTGGCCATTATGGAAACAGGCAATGCAGCTGGGAAGAGCTGGGCTGAGAAAGGGGGCTCCAATTCAGTCTGAGGTATTTTGAATTGAAGACTCTCCCATGAGGCCTAAAGTGATTTCCCTCCCCAGGACAGAACTCACTCCTTCCTTTGCATTCTGTAGCATCTTGTATACTTTTTCATATCAAATTATTTAAATCTGCCATTATACTTAAAAGCTGGTCTCTACTTGAAATCATGGGAGAAGGGTACCAGGTCTTACTCGCCTTTGTATCGACCTGATGGTGATGCCATCACAAAGTACTCAGAGTGTTTATTCTTGGAAAGGCACCTGTGTCAGAGACTAGAAACTGTTGACTACCAATTATCAGTGATGAAAACTCACCGACTTCGAGCAGGCATTTGGCCTGGCAGTTGTCACCTGGGACACTCACGCCCCATCTCAGAATGCCTGCCTGAGTCTGGCTTTCTGTTAATGTGCACCCAGGAGGCAAAGGATGATAGCTCAGTTGGGTCCCTGCCCCCCCCCCATGAGTTCCTGACTCCCAGCTTCAGCTTCGGCTAGTCCTGGCTGTTGCAAGAATGTGGGGAGTGAACCAGCTGATGGGAGATGTCTGTCTCTCTCTCTGCCACTCAAATAAGTTAAAACCAAACTGGGAGGCCGGCGCCGCGGCTCACTAGGCTAATCCTCCGCCTTGCAGCGCCGGCACACCGGGTTCTAGTCCCGGTCGGGGCACCGGATTCTGTCCTGGTTGCCCCTCTTCCAGGCTAGCTCTCTGCTGTGGCCAGGGAGTGCAGTGGAGGATGGCCCAGGTGCTTGGGCCCTGCACCCCATGGGAGACCAGGAAAAGCACCTGGCTCCTGGCTTCGGATCAGCGCGGTGCGCCGGCCGCGGCGGCCATTGGAGGGTGAACCAACGGCAAAGGAAGACCTTTCTCTCTGTCTCTCTCTCTCACTGTCCACTCTGCCTGTCAAAACAAACAAACAAACAAAAAAAAACAACTGGGGCCAGCGCCGTGGTTCACTCGGTTAATCCTCTGCCTGCAGCACCGGCATCCCATATGGGCGCTGGGTTCTAGTCCCAGTTGCCCCTCTTCCAGTCCAGCTCTCTGCTGTGGCCCAGGAAGGCAGCAGAGGATGGCCCAAGTGCTTGAGCCCTGCACCCGCATGGGAGACCAGGAGGAAGCAACTGGCTCCTGGCTTCGGATCGGTGCAGTGCACTGGCCATAGCAGCCATCTGGAGGGTGAACCAATGGAAGGAAGTCCTTTCTCTTTCTCTCTCGCTCTGTCTGTAATTCTACCTGTCAAATAAATAAATAAAATATTTAAAAAAACTTATGAATTAGTGACTTAGATAAACTACCTAATATATTTGGCCCTATAGCATGTAGTTTTAATGCTAATTGCCCATTTTGGATATAAATTAGTCCCCTCTGTGTGCTTTTTATTTTACCTTTATAGAAAAATAATTCCATTTTTAATAAGTACATTAAAATTGTAACTATATGGGGCATGTGATTTTTAAAAAATTCATTTATTTGAAAGACAGAATTACACAGAGAAAGAGGGAGACTCAGATCTTCCACTCACTGGTTCACTCCCCAAATGGCTGCAACAGCTGGGGCTGAGCCAGGCCAAATCTAGGAGCTTCATCCGGGTCTCCCATGTGGGTGCAGGGGCCCAAGCATGTGGGCCGTCTTCTGCTGCTTTCCCAGGCATATTAGCAGGGAGCTGTATTGGAAGTGGAGCAGCCGGGACTTGAACCCTGCCCCTATGGGACGCCGGCACTGCAGGCCAGGACTGCTATTGTGCCCCCGTGTGATGTTTTAACCTGTATATACTGTGTGACACTCCAATCAGTGTGAACCTATCTCCTCAGATATTTTTCACTTCTTTATGGTGAAAACATTCAAATCCTTTGGTTTTACACACACACACAGAGTATGTCATTATTATCTATAGTCACCCTACTGTGCAACAGAACATCAGAACTACATCTGACCATCCAACTGTAATTCAGCACCCATTAATCAACTTTTCTCCACCTCTCCCTCCCCAGCCTCTGCCAACCACCATTCTAGTCTCAGCTTCCCCATATCAGCAAAATCTGGTGTTTCTGTGCCTGGTTTAGCTTAACACAATGACCTGCAGCTCCACCCATGTTGGCAACATCCTTTTTCATGGCTGAATAGTACTCTATGGCGGATAGGAACCACGCCATCTTACTTTGTACACGCTCCTGCTAGGTCACCTTTCTAGTCTCACTTTACAGATAATGGAACAGCAGCAGCCCCCAGGGACTGAATGTTTGCAAGCAGCTGCAGTAGGATTTGGGCAGAAATGGCGGAAACCTGGCTTTTCTCAGCCCAGTGCCCAGCAGGGATCATGGGTCCCAGGTGCGTGTGTGTGTGTGGAGGAGGGGTGCGCCCTGGCCCAGCCACGGTCGACAGTGCCTCTCTCTCCGCCCACTAACGTGTCCATATGGGCGCCCCGACCCCCGACCCCCTGCGGACGCTGGAGCTGACGGGGACTCCAGGGGATGCGCCCCTGCCCCAGGAGCCCGCGTTTTAACAACACTAACCCAGGAGTCCCGCACGCGTCCCGCAGGCTCCAGTCGCCTCACCCACCCGACCTTGGGCTCAAACGAAGTAGGAGGCCCGCGTGCCTCCGCAGCCTCGCCCCCGGGGGTTAGAAATCTTCAGACCCAGGGGGCTCCAGAAAAGAGAGGCGGGGTCTCCCAACGCTGGGACACAAACTCGTCCCCGTACCGTCCTAGGCACTCCCGCGCGGTGGGGCCGCCCCAGCTCGCTGCCCCTATTCTGTGGGCTGGAAGTCGAGGTCTCGGCGGCGGGCCGGCCATTTACCTCATGCCAGGGCCAAAGCCTTCCTCCTCTTCCTCCTCCTCGCCTCTCCTGGGTCCCGCCCCGCAACCTCGGGCCCCGTCAGGGAGAGGAAAAAAAGCCAGAGGCCGGCCCCGGTCACCTGTGCTAGGGCATCCGCGCGCGGCGGAAACAAACGCTGAGGCGCTAGGGCTCCGGGCCGCGGCGAACCATGAGAGAGGCGTGCCCCAGCGCGTGCCAAAGGAGGCGCGAAGGGCGAGAGTGGTCCCGCCCACGAATCTCTGGAGCGCTGATTGGTCGCGTCCCGCCGAGTTGGGAGAGGGGGCGTGTCCTTGAGCGTGCCGAAGGAGGCGGGAAGGGCAAGGGGCGGTCCTACCCGCGAAGCCCTGAAACTCTGATTGGCAGTGAGCTTAGAAGGCGCGAGGAGGGGGCGTATCCACACGGGGAAGAGGGTGCATGCGCGGGCCCGCCTCTCCCCCCTCCCCCCTTCTCCTGGGAGCAAAGGGCAGGCAGTGCGGGTCGCAGCGGCAGAGCTGCTGGACTCTGCGCCATGGCAAGACCTGAGTGGCAGTCGCTGGAGCAGTGCTTGGAGAAGCACCTTCCGCTCGCAGATTTGCAGGAGGTGAAGCGCATTCTTTATGGCAAGGAGACCAGGTCTGTGGCCCGCAGGCTGAGTTGGAGGGTTTTGGGTCACAGAGTAGGGGTTTGGGGGCCAGGGTGAGAAGGGCTAGGAGGGCGGTGTTGTAATCCTTCGTAAGTGAGCACAGACCCAAAAGCCCCAGGACCCTCCAGGTTTGCTGGATCCTGGGTCGACCTTTACAAACTAATTCTTCCCTAAACCAAAACCAGAAGGGAAAGAGTTGTTTGTTTTTTTTTTTTAGTAAAAAATTATTTATTTATTTGAAAAGCAGAGTCAGAGAGAGAGAGGTCTTCTGTCTGCTGGCTCACTCCCCAAATGGCCAGAGCTGTCCAGATCCGAAGCCAGTAGCCAGGAGCTTCTTCCGGTTCTCCTGCATATGTGCAAGAGCCCAAGGACTTGGGCCATCTTCTACTGCTATCCCAGGCCATAGCAGAGAGCTGGATCGGAAGTGGAGCAGCCGGGTCTCGAACTAGCGTTCATATAGGATGCCGGCGCTGCAGGCAGCGTATTTAACCTGCTACACCACAGTGCTGGCCCGGAAAGAGGGGGTTTTAATCTCCCAGACTTTCTCTGTGGCCATCCCAACTCTCCTCCCCACTTTGAGGGCCCTCCTCAGCGCTACAGCTGTCCTCGGGTGTGGCAGGTCAGGTCAGCACCTCCCACCAGGTATGCTGATGTTCCAGCCCCAGCCTCCTCTTCAGGCAGGGCCTGGGCCTCTGCACGCTTGGAGGTGAAGGCCAGCTGAATCGGGTTGGCAGAGGAAGCCTTAGTGAGCTACCACACTCCATGCAAGTATGTTTCATCTCAGCAAATCATGTCCATCACGGAGGCTTCCTGAGAGCGTTGTTCTGCAAGACACACTTCACTCTTGGTTCTCTGCAGCCTGTTCTTCTCTATGTGAACCAGAGGGATCTCTTTAAAATGTAAACCATATCCTGGTGCATCTGTGCTTGCTTCAGACTCTGTAAGGGATTTCCTGGGCAACTCTTAACTGCATCTCCCTCCACTTCCTTGCTTGTTTGCGGGCTCTCTTCCATCAAATGCAGCCAGACTGCCTGCCCGTGACCTTGTGGCAGTGACCTTGTGCAGCAAGAACCTGAGGAGCTCACCTGTAACCAGTAGGTGTTGGTTGGATCAGTAGATCCCGGCCACCACTGCTATAGAGTTAGTGCAGAGAGGCCAAACCTCAGATCCAGGGGTTTTCACAGATGCTGGAGGCGGTACTGAATTTGTCAAGTGGGCTCTTGATATGCAGAGGTGCTGGGTGAACAAGTCCCTTCCCAATGCACGATGCAACACTACTTTCCACTGCACCTGTAAAGACCAGTCACCTGGCAGAGCAGGCATTTGGTGTAGCCACTAAGGTACTCACATCTCATAGCAGCTTACCCGAGTTTGGTTCCAGCTCTGGATCCTGACTCCCAAGTTCCTGGTCGTGCAGATCCTGGGATGTAATGGGCGGTTGCTCAAATAATGGGGTTTGAGGAGACCAGTGTCCAATATGGGACCTGGTCTGAGTCCTGGCCGCTGCACGTCCTCTCTCCATCTCCATCTCCATGCTAATATGCCTCATAAAGCAGCAGAAGATGGCTCATGGTCGTGGGCCCCTGCCACCTACATGGAAGAACTGCCTGGGTAGAATTCCAGGCTCCTGGCTTCATCCTGGCCCAATTCTAACCATTGTGGCCATTTGGGAAGTGAATCAGTGGGTGAAAGATCTTTCTGTCAGTCCTCTGTCTATAAATCTGCCTTTCAAATAAGTTTAAAAATATTAAAACAAAAAAAAAAATACTAAAAATAATTGGTTTCCTACCACCCATGTGGGAGACCTGCATTGAGTTTCCAGCTCCTGGCTTTCGACCCATGGCCATTGCAGGCATTTAGAGAATTAAGCAGCCAATGGGAGCTCTAGCTCTCTGCCTCTCAATATTTTAAAGAGAACTAGTCACCTGCGAAGTAACTTAGGATTGAGGCTCCCAAAGAAAGTGACTTTATAAACCAAGAGTGTCTCAGACTTACGTTTCTAGACATGGGAATTAGTTTAAGGATAAGGTGAGCGTGTTCTCTTGGGAAAGGATGGAAAAGATTGTGGGTATCAAGAAGCCCAATGTGAATGCGGCCACCTCTGTGGTGGCCTGGTGGGCCTGGTGTCCTCATTCCCTCCTTTGGGCTCCCACTGTGCTCCTCAAGAGACCGTGTTCTGTCTTTTTTTTTTTTTTAAGATTTTATTTATTTATTTGAGAGGTAGAGTTACAGACAGTGAGAGGGAGAGACAGAGAGAAAGGTCTCCTTTCTGTTGGTTCACTCCCCAAATGGCTGCGATGGCTGGAGCTGTGCCTATCTGAAGCCAGGAGCCTCCTCCAGGTCTCCCATGCGAGTGCAGGGGCCCAAGCACTTGGGCCATCCTCTGCTGCTTTCCCAGGCCATAGCAGAGCTAGACTGGAAGAGGAGCAGCCAGGACTAGAACCCGGCGCCCACACGGGATGCTGGCGCCACAGACAGAGGATGAACCTACCGCGCCATGGCTGGCCCTCATGTTCTGTCTTAATTACTTGCTACGCTCAAGGCAAAGACACATTTAGTAAATATTTGCTGAGTGAATGAGCCAAATGGGCCTTTGCCTGTGCCAAACAGATAAAATCCCCAGAGAACGCCAACTATCAATTTTGAAGACATAACCAACAAGCATCCATTCATTCAACAAACATTTGTCAAGTACCTATTTTTGTCTCAGACACTAAGGATCCGAGGATGAGTAAGCCATGGTTCCTGGCCTCTGGGGCTTTCCAACTTCTGTTGGTTGGCTTACACTGTGAGAGACCGATTCAGGGAAAACTGGAAGGAGTTCCCATGCTAAGAGGTGGGGGAGGTCAGGAGTCCTCCCAGGGGTGCTGTGGTTGCTCTGCATCCTGGAAGAGAGAGGGGAGGTGATTTGGTGACAGAAAGGGCTCCTGTCCCCAGACACCAGGGCACCTGCTCACTTGGAGACCGTACATGGGAGAGAGATAGTCATAGAATGGCATGGTGGGGGCCGGCGCCGCGGCTCACTTGGTTAATCCTCCGCCTGCAGCACTGGCATCCCATGTGGGTGCCGGGTTCTAGTCCCAGCTGCTCCTCTTCCAATCCAGCTCGCTGCTGTGGCCCGGGAAGGCAGTGGAGGGTGGCCCAAGTGCTTGGGCCCTGCACCCACATGGGAGACCAGGAGAAGCACCTGGCTCCTGGCTTCAGATCAGCGTAGCTCTGGCCGTGGCAGCTATTTGGGGAGTGAACCAATGGAAGGAAGACCTTTCTCTCTGTCTCTCTCTCTCACTAACTCTATCAAATAAAAAAGAATTTAAAAAAATAAGAATGGCATGGGCACCCAGGAGAGGAGCCAGGAATGGCCGCCGCGGCCGGCGCACCGCGCTGATCTGATGGCAGGAGCCAGGAGCCAGGTGCTTTTCCTGGTCTCCCATGGGGTGCAGGGCCCAAGCACTTGGGCCATCCTCCACTGCACTCCCTGGCCACAGCAGAGAGCTGGCCTGGAAGAGGGGCAACCAGGACAGAATCCGGCGCCCCGACTGGGACTAGAACCCGGTGTGCCGGCGCCGCTAGGCGGAGGATTAGCCTAGTGAGCCGCGGCGCCGGCCGGTGAGTTCTTGAAAGAATTAACCCTGGTTGCTCTGTCAAGGGTGGCTTGGATAAGGGCAATAAAAGAGCAGAGGTATACAGCAAATAGAGTCTGGGAAGGCCGGCGCCGCGGCTCACTAGGCTAATCCTCCGCCTTGCGGCGCCGGCACACCAGGTTCTAGTCCCGGTCGGGGCACCGGATTCTGTCCTGGTTGCCCCTCTTCCAGGCCAGCTCTCTGCTGTGGCCAGGGAGTGCAGTGGAGGATGGCCCAAGTGCTTGGGCCCTGCACCCCATGGGAGACCAGGATAAGCACCTGGCTCCTGCCATTGGATCAGCGCGGTGCGCCGGCCGCGGCAGCCATTGGAGGGTGAACCAATGGCAAAGGAAGACCTTTCTCTCTCTCTCTCTCACTGTCCACTCTGCCTGTCAAAAACAAACAAACAAACAGATAGAGTCTGGGAGTGCAGAGACATCTGGGTTCCAGAGGTCTCAGATCAGTGGACGATGTGGATGGTGGGTGAGAATTGTACCTGGCTTCTGGCTTGGACCCTGCTATGGTTTAGATATGGTTTTTATCTCCCAAGGGTTCGTGTGTTGGGAAGTTGTCCCACCACCTCTCCTCCTCCTCCTCTCCTTCATCCTCCTCTCCTTCCTCCTCCTCCTTCCTTCCCTCCTTCTTTCCCCCTCCTCTCTCCTCCCTTCCTCTTTTCTTTATTTATTTGAAAGGTAGAGTTACAGAGAGAGAGAGAGAGACAGAGACAGAGATATCTTCCATCCACTGGTTCATTCCCCAAATGGCTACAGAGGCCAGGGCTGGTCCAGGCCAGAGCCAGAAGCTTCGTCCAGGTCTCCCACATAGGTGCAGGGGCCCAAGTGCTGCTACTTTCCCAGGTGCATTAGCAAGGAGATGGATAAGAGGTAGTTCAGCTGGGACTTGAACCGGAGCCCGTATGGGGTACCTATGGTGTAGGCAGTGGTACAACCCGCTATGCCACAATCCTGATCCAAATCCCTCTTCTTTATGCCTTGCCCAGTGCCAGGCATTTTGTCATACAACAGAAAATAGGTGAATACTGGCCATTGAGGTGCCTGGTGGGCTTGTCTGACAAGCAGCAACCTTGCAGAGTGAGTTCAGCTTTGGGCGAGTTGAGTTTCTAGGGCTACCATAATGAATTACTCCAAACTGAGTGGCTGAAGACAACAGAAGTTTATCCCCACAGTCCTGAAGATGCGAAGACCAAGGTGAAGGTGCCAGCCAGGCCACATTTCCTCCGGGGGCTCTGCCTTCTTTTGACCTCCATTGGCCTTGGGTTTTCCTTGGCTCACAGTGGCCACTTCCTGACCCCCATGTCCCGTGGCTTCTTCCTGTTGTCCCTGTCTCTCTCCCCTGGGTGTGTGTTACAAGAATGCTTTCTGGTATCGTCTGAACATGACTTGACTCCTGAACTCATGTAGGATGTGAAACCCCAGGGTGATGGGTTGGTGGTGCTGGGCAGCTGGAGACTTTATCCATTTATTGTTTTTAAATGGTGGGTGTACTAGGGAGAACTTAGGTTACTGGACATGTGCCCCAGTGGGTAGTTCTTACAAGAGGATTGGTTGTGGAAGCCCCAGTCAGGCACATCTGTTCTCTCTCTGCTGCCCAACTCACCATGTGACCCTTCCTGTACATATGAGCTCTGCCATAGCCTTCCTCCAGCCTCCCCAGACAGCTGACCCCATGGGGCCCACTTGATCTTGGACTCCAAACCTCCAAAATCATGAACCAAAATAAACCTCTGTCCACCAAAACTGGCCTGTGTTAGATATTCAGATACAGTAATGAAAAGCTGACTAATATACTTGTTTATTGGATTTAGGGCTTACTCAGATGATCTGGCATAATCTCCTGAGATCCTTACCTTAGTGACATCTGTGAAGACCCTTTATCCAAGTAAGGTCACATTCACAGGCTCTGGGTGTTAGGCCATGGGCCTCTTCTACCCCACAGCCGGTACGTTTGGGGTCTACAGGTAGAGATTCTGGTGGCCAGTTGCTCAGTTGCTGTATATAGCTGGACCTGGGGGAGGCTGAGCCTGGGAGCTGTTTGCAGACGGTCAGTCTGGGAGGAGGGGAAGGAGCCTGGAGGGAATGCTGGATAACCTGGATATTAAAGGTGTCAGAGGAAGTGTAGCCTTGGAGATTCTGGATATGAGGATGTTGGGGTGGGAGGGCTCCAGGATGAGACAGCAAAAGATGATACACAGATGCTGTTCAGGTGTGGACAGCAGAGAGGCTGCTGGCTTTAGCAAGGGAAGGGCTCTGGGGAGTGGGAAACAGGGAACCAAGGTCTAAGGAGGGTATGGGAAGTGAGGCTGAGCTGAGAGAAGTATATGTGGGAGCTCTCTGTGAAGCCTGGAGCCCAGAACTCAATCCAGGTCTCCCAGGTAGGTGGCAGGGACCCAAGTCCTTGAAGCATCTCCTGTTGCCCACCAGGGTACACAGTAGCAGGAAGTTGGAACTGGGAGTCAAGGTGGGACTCAAAGCCCAGTTAATCAAAGAAGGGGTGTACATCCCAAGTGGTCTCCTTACTACAACAAATGCCTGTCCCTGTTTTCTGCTGTTTAGTTTAATGGGAGAGACTCAGCTGTAATATGTCCGTAAATAACCATGGAGGACGGATGTCCAAGCTGTGTATAGGGCACTTCAACAGGTCCTTGGAAAATGGAATTATAAACTCATTTTGGTGCAAAATAATTTTGAAATCCATGCACACGATGGGTCTTCAAAAAGCTTATGTAAAATGCATATTGTAGGGAAAAATCGTACATGGATTTGATCATTTTTTTCCACACCAAAATAAACCTATCCTTTAATTCCATTTTTCCATGACCTTGTTGAAATGCCCTTCTGTGTTGTCAAGGGGAAAAGGCAAATGGCAGAGCAGAACTGACAAAACACTGCCATTGTGTTTGGGACACACACACCCCTATAGAAAACCACTGGAAAGATACATAAAGCATTGTGGGAGGTGTTGGCTCTGAGGTCAGCCGCTGATGCTTAGGGTTAGAACGGAGAGGGGAACTTAGCTTTCACTTTATATCCTGTTTGACTGTTGGATATGTTTCCCCCTCCATGAGCATCTTTAAACTCTGAGTTATTTTTTAAAAAACGCTGATGGGAAACAACTCTTAGGTTAACGGGGAAAAGTGACGTTCTAGAAGTAAAAGGCAGCTGTGGAGAGAGGAGCTTCGTGAGGGCTGCCTTGACCATGGGCAGAGAGTTGGAAGGCCGTGTCAGGCCAGGAGGGGCGGGGCCCTCAGTAGCAGGGTAAGGGATGGAAGGGCCAAACAGCAACTACATGGACAGAGGCAGGGCTGTGGGCAGCATGAGCACCCCGTGGGCGTTGTGGCTTGTTCACTGGTCTCTGCCATCCTGGGCTATGACTGATAGTGCGGGCCTTCGTCCTTTCAGGTGGCTACAACAAAATACTACAGGGGGGTAGCTTATAAACCACAGGAATCTATTCCTCCTAAGCTGGAAAGTCCCAAGTACAAGGAGTCTGGTGAAGTGGTTGTTTCCTGGTCCACAGATGTGCAAGGGCAAGCAGGCTCCTCTGAGTTTCTCTTACCAGGCCTGGGGTCATTCTGGAGGGGCTCCATTGCACGGGGGGTGGGGGTGGGGATTTAAACATTCAGCCCGTCACCGTGCCCCACCACGTTCTGTGTGCCAAGCCTTCAATGGGCACAGCACAGGCTTACGGAAAGTGCCTGTGTAGGGTGTGACATAAGTGTAGGTTGGACTCTCTTTAACATTTAAAAAAAAAAAAGAAAGAATTTTATTTGAAGGGCAGAGTTACAGAGAGAGAGATTCCATCCACTGGTTCACTCCCCAAGCGGCTGCAATGGCCAGGGCTGAGCCACGCCAAAGCCAGGAGCTTCTTCCTGGTCTCCCACGTGGGGGACAGGAGCTCAAGTACTTCGGCCATCTCCCACTGCTTTTCTCAGGCCACTAGCAGGGAGCTGGATCGGAAGTGGTGCAGCCAGGATACAAACTGGTGTCCATATAGGATGCTGGTATCACAGGTGGTGGCTTTATCTGCTGTGCCACAGCACTGGCCCTTGGGTTCTTTTTATTTGAAAAGTAGAATGATGAAGATATGGGGTCGGGGGGATGAATCTTCCATCTGTTGATTCACTCCCAGATGACTAACAGCCAGGCTGGCCAGGGGGAAGCAGGAGCTAGGAACTCTGGAGTCTCCCACATAGGGTACTGGGCCCAAGCACTTGGGCCATCTTCTGCTGCTTTCCCAGGCACATACGCAGGGAACCAGGTTGGAAGTGGAGCAGCCAGGACTCGAACCAGCACTCTGAAACAGGATGCCAGTGTCACAGGTGGTGGCTTAACCTGCTGCGCCACGATGCCGGCCCCAGGTTGGGTTCTGTTAAAGACGGCAGGGCGGGACATGGTATGTGACCATCTTAGATGACAGAGCAGAGAGACCACAGAGTCGGTAACCAGATGGCATATGGGGCTACTCAGAGAGGTAGAGCCCCAGAAACTGGGTTTTGGAGGGTGGAACAGCATGGCCCGGAGTCCCAGCCAACGAGAGTCTGCAGAGAACTGGGAGGTGAGGTGAGGGGATAGGTAGCCCCAGGGCTGGCAGAGGTGGAGACAGAACTCAGCGTAGACAGAAGGTGGGGAAGTAGGGAAATCATGCCTTGTGGGATAACCGGCTGATCACAGAGAGAGGGGACAGCAGCGTGATGGTCACAGCCAGGTGTGCACACCTGAGACCAGACCTGATTCACCTGACATTCCTGGGATGCTCGCGCAGGCTGAGGCCACAGCCCCGCCAGGACCCTCCGAAAGGGTAGGCCGGCTCCCAAGTCCGTGGGCCTCCTTTTGCTCTCTGGGTCTGCTGGTGCATCGGCGGGTTGCCGCTCCTGGAAAGCCTTGTGTCCGTGACCGCGTTCGCCGAGGACGAACTTTGTCTTGAGGCCGTGGCCTTCGAAAGGGGCCCCTCTGCCCGAGGGTGGGAAGGCTTCTGCAGCAGTCACATGGAGGGGAGGTGCGGTGTGGGCACTGCTGCTATTTCTAACCCAGAGGGAAGGGAACCTTGACTGCTTGAAAAGCAGGCTGATTGTCAGGGGCGGAACCGAACTCGGAGCTGTCAGGGCCGTCACAAGGAAAACGCCTGGCAGGGGGCGGCGACAGGGGGCTTGGGCTGACAGGCCTGTGATTTTTGAAAGAAACATCTTTAAGAAAGTGACTTAAAGTAGGAGAGAAATATTATTATTAGATAATGGCTGTCAGGTTATTTTTTGATGTGTTCTCTGGGTCTTTCGTAATCATCTCGTCCTTAGATGGTAAGCCCTTCCCCCTGGCCACGAGCAGCCAGGGGGCATGTCCTGTGCCCCTGTGGCTTTCACCCTGGTGCCAGGCACACGGCGGGCATCAGAAGACGTTTGCTGGGTGGCCAGTGGTCACTTCAGCGGGAGGTTTTATAAATAATCCTCCAGGCTTCGTTAATGAACCACAAACTCGGATGAGCCTTGGACCTTTGCTCTAAACACCTGTGCCTGGCCTAGCCTAACGGGCACCAGGCAGGGAACTGGTCCTGCAGGGGAGCAGCAGTAGGATGGGGCTGTGATAACCACCCTCCCCATGCAGCCCCACCTGAGTCGCCTCCTCCCTAGCTTCTCTTCCCCCATCACACTCCAGCCACATTCCTGAGGCTCAGCGTGGCCGCAGGTTCCCCTGCAGAATTGCTTTTGTGACCTTGCACTTGCTGGGGCCAGCCCTGCCAAGCCTCCCTGCTGAGGCTTCCCCACTGCCTCTCAGGTGAAGTCCATCCAGCACGGGGCACCTGCCAACCCTTAGCATGGGACACCCTGTCAGGACACCTGCCAGCCCTTCTCCACCTGATGAGCGACCACGGGGTGCGGGAGGGGGACTTTACACACGGCCGACCTCATCAACGTGGTTTCCTCCCTGTTTAGGAAGCTGGATCTGCCCGGCAGTGCTTTGGAAGCCGCCTCCAGAGGAGACTTTGAGCTGCGGGGCTACGGCTTCGAGGCGGCCGAGGAGCAGCTGAGAAGACCCCGCCTCGTGCGCGTGGGGCTGGTTCAGAACAGAACGCCCCTCCCGGCGGATGCCCCTGTGCTGGAGCAGGTGCAGCCCCTTTTGATCATATAAATGCGAGACCGCCCTTTGTCTCAGACACATCGGCAGTCCCTGGCTGGCCACTCGCTCTGGGTCCCCAGGTTCAGGTGCCTGCTGCCCTTGCCTCCCCCTCCCCTCTCACTGCCCTCAACACCTTCCCTTCCACTCCTTCTCCCACTGTTTATCCAAGCATCCACTCCCCCCGACCAGGGGAGGTGTCCTTTTGACCAGCAGGTACACTGGTCACTTGCCAGCACTTGCTAGTCAGGACTCTCCCTCCCTCCCTCCTCCCCTGTGTTCCTCCGCCTGAATCCTAAGCATGGGACTCAGAGGACCCAGAAACGTGCCAGCTGATGGTGACCTAGGCTGACAGAATGCACTAGGGATTCGCTCATGCCTTGCAGTTAGGATACAAGTGTGACAGTGTCTCTATGTCCCTAAACGAAGATGTTGTCACAGACACAGGAGGTTTGGCTGGTTTGCAGAGTTCTCTCCAGCTGCTCAGGCTTCGTGGCTTCCTAGGCAGAAGTTGCCACAGGATACAGGGGGCCTGAGACTCCTGGGGGTTGCTGGAGAAGCCCCAGGCACTTGACTGCCAGGTCGGGCTCTGCATCTTGCTTCCCGTCGGTCCTCTCTTAGCTCCTGTCGGATTACGAGCTGTCTGTTTCTCGGTTGCCTTTTGGTCTCTGGGTTCGTTGTCGGGCCAGGGATGTGGTTCTCGCCCCGCTCCGCCCCTCACCAACGCCCAGCAAATAAGTGTGTTCATGTGCTTTGCTGTCCGCAAATCTCCAGAGGAAGGCACAGCCTCTGCAGGGGGAGAGGTTAGGAGCTCTGGGAAGAGTTTGTGTTCTCTGGATCTTCTGCCTGGTTCCTTTGTGCACACACAGCTGGGCGCCTCCCGAGAGCTGGGTGCCCTGCTGAAGACACACAGACGATGAGCATGTTTGTGCTTTCTTCCTGGGCCCAAGGAGCCCCAGGGGGTCCTGGGAGTGACAGAAGAACAGTGGGAACAGCACTGCTGTAAGGGTGCTGCCCAAAGATTCAGGGGCACCCGCTCAGCCCCCAGTCTGCAGAGGATTCTCAGAGGGGTGATGGGTGACACCTCCAGGAAGACCGGGTTGGGGCAGGGGCTTCCCTGGCCAAGGGCGCACCCCAAACCTTTACTGAAACAAGCCAGAAAGGTGAGCTGTTGCATGCTAAGAGCCACACAGGAAAGTAGGAATGACAGGAGTGAATGCAGGCAGTGGCCAGCGGGCCATGTCCCAAGCTACAGAAGGCCGTGCCGACTACAGTAAGTGGCCCCTTCCTCTCTCACGCCTCAGCAACACCAGGGGACAGGTGCCAATCTCTGTCCTACCAGGTGAGGGAGTCGGGGCGGTGGCACCGTGTCCCTGGGAGCCTAGAGTTACTGCACCACTACCTTTTCCTGACGAGAACTAAACGTTAGAACCTCCCCGCCTGGCTCCTGCCACCACCACCACCCCAGCCGTACCGCGGCACCTGACTGGGTTCTGAGACGTCGTCTTCATGACAGAACTGAACGGGTGCTAACCCTCGCTTCTTCAACCGTCAGGTCTCTGCCCTCCACAAACGCATAGAGGCCATCGCGGAGGTGGCTGCCATGTGCGGCGTCAACATCATCTGCTTCCAGGAAGCCTGGAGTAAGTCTCTTTCCTGGGGCCTTATCTCCCTGTTGCTAAGAGTGCCTGCTGCCTGAATTTTATTTACTTATAATTTGTATTTATCTGAGAGTCAGAGAGAGGGAGGGAGGGAGGGATAGATGGATGGTGAGAGAGAGAGAGAGAGGCTTCTATACTGGTTCACTTCTCAAAAGCCTACAATGGGGGCCAGTGCTGTGGTGCAGCGGGTTAATGCCCTGGCCTTGAAGCACCGGCATCCCATATGGACACCGGTTCAAGACCCAGCTGCTCCTCTTCCGATCCAGCTCTCTGCTATGGCCTGAGAAAGCAGTGGAGGATGGCCCAAGTCCCTGGGCCCCTGCACCCGCATGGGAGACCTGGAAGAAGCTCCTGGCTCCTGGCTTCGGATCGGCACAGCTCCGGCCGTTGTGGCCAGTTGGGGAGTGAACCATCGGATGGGAGACTCTCTGCTTCTCCTCTCTCTGTGTAACTCTTTCAAATGAATAAATAAATCTTAAATTAAAAAAAAAAAAAAAAAGCCTGCAACAACCAGGGCTGGACAAAGCCAAAGCTAGAAGCTGGGAGCTCAATCCAGATTTCACACATGGATGGCAGGGACCCAAGTACTTGAGCCAGCACCACTTCCTCCCAAGCATCTGCTTTTTTTAAAGATTTATTTATTTTTCATTTGAAAGGCAGAGTTACAGAGAGAGAGGGAGAGGGAGAGAGAGAAAGAGAGAGAGAAAGAGAGAGAGAGAGAGAGAGGTTTTCCGTCTACTGATTCACTCCCCAAATGGCCACAACAGCCAGAGCTGATCCGAAGCCAGGAGCCAGGAGCTTCCACGTGGGTACAGGGGCCCAAGCACTCGGGCCATACTCTACTGCTTTCCCAGGCCATAGCAGAGAGCTGGATCAGAAGTGGAGCAGCAGGGACTTGAACTGGCCCCTGTATGGGATGCCGGCACTGCAGGCCAGGGCTTTAACCCCCTAAGCCACAGCACCAGCCCCCCAGCATCTACATTAGCAGGAAGCTGAAATTAGGAACCAGATCAGGGATATGACCCAAGTGCTCCAATACAGGATTCAGGCATCCTAACCAGTGTTTTAACTGCTGTAGCTGCTCCCTGATTTTTTTAAAGTCTCCTTTCTTAGGACAAGCATTTGGCCTAGGGGTTAAGATACAAGTTAGAATACCTGTATCCCACATCAGAGAACCTGGATTCAATGCCTGGCTACAGCTCCTGCTTCCAGCTTTCTGCTAATTTGAACACTGGGGAGCATCAGGTGCCGGCTCAATTAATTGGGCCCTCACCACTCACATGGGAAACACCTGGATTGACTTCTTGGCTCCCAACTATAGCCTGGCCCAGTCCTGGCTGTTGCAGGCATTTGGGGGAGTGAACTAGTGGATGGAGCTCTGTCTCTTTCTTAAATTTAAAAAAATAAGTCAGTCTCCTATTTTGCTTATTCATACAAAGATTTTTGTCAGCCATACCAGAAACTTAAGAGCCCTGGCCTTTGGCCTCCTCTCATGCCTCAGTCTGTCATTTGATCCTGTCGGTTCCATCCACACCTTCCCACCTCTGTACCACTGCTCTGGTCCAAGCTGCCAGCACTCTCTCCTTAAGCAGAGTTACAGACAGAGGTCTTCCATCCACTGGTGAATCTGAAGCCAGGAGCCAAGAGCTTCCAGGTCTCCCACATGGGTGCAAGGGCCCAAGGAGTTGGGCCATCTTCTTCTGCTTTCCCAGGCCATAGCAGAGAGCTGGCTTAGAAGTGGAGCAGCTGGGACTTGAACCGGTACCCACGTGGGATGCTGGCACCACAGCACCAGCCCCTCTCCTTGGCCTTTGTAATTACCCCTAGCTGGTCTTGTGCCCTCTGCTCTGCCCCCTCCCACTCCCATCATCTCCAGCTCTCAGTTCAGAGCTGGCCTCCCACAATCTAAATTCGAGTCCTATGTGTACAGGGGACTTTCCAAAAGTTAATGGCGAATGCATGTTATGAAAAAACTGTGGATAAGATAAATTCACCTTTTAATTCAGTTTTCCACAAACTCTTTAAGGTACCTTCATGCACTTCTGGTACTCTGTACCTTCTCTTTATGTTATTTTGAGCTTTGTCAAGGCCGTCCATGTACAGTTAAATGGGCCCACAGGGTCTGATACAAAAACGGAAAGCCGGTCTTGGGCTTCCCCAGAGGCAGCTTCTGCTCACGCTTCCCTGGCCCCTTGGGAACTCACCTTGGTTTCTGTTTCTCCTTCCTGGTCTTTCAGGTTTGTGTTGTCTCTTGACTTCCCGCTGTGGAAGAAGTTGCCTCCCGCTGCGCCCTTCCGAATCCGTCCCCTATCCTGTCTGTGCCAAGCCATTTTATCAGCTCTGATTTCTTTCCTGTAACGCTCTCTGTTCCGTGGAGTTTGCTTTGTTTTAGACCTACCACAAGTTCAATCTCCTCCCTCCCTTTCTGTCTCTGTCTCTCTCTCTCTTTCCTAAACCCTCTTACCCTGTTCAGACACATGAAGCAGTCTGTCAGCTCCATCTCCTTGGAGGAATTGGCCCCAGAACCTTCTGCCTGCTCTTGTCTGATCTGGGGACCCCCCTCTGCTGGCCACAGGCTGCCACCCTGGAATCTCCCTTCAGCACCACCCGGAGAGTCCCTGCCCCTGGCTCCTGTGTTTCTTGGATCCCACAGCTTCCTCTTTCTTGACTGAGTCCCCCATTTTGGTGGAGCGTTTCCCTGAAAAAGACAACGTAGGAGGTAGAAAGTTTTTGAGACTTTGCACATCTGCACATGTGTTTCTTCCACAGCTCACTTGATAACTGGGTTGGGTGTTGAGTTCTAGTTTGGAAATACTTTACTTCTGGAGTCTGAACACATTGCTCCATCGTCTTCCACCTTGGAGTGCTGAGGTGCCCCACGCCATTCCGGTTTATGACCCGTGGTCTGTGACTCGCTTGTCTCTGGAAGTTTACAGTCTTCCCTTTTTGCTAATGCCATGCAGTTTCACGGTGATGTCTCGGGGTGTGTGTATCCCTTTCAGCCCTTTTTCTAGGCAGTCCCTGGGTTCCTCCAATCTAGAAACTCGGGTCTTGCACAACTAGGAAGTTTTCTCTTACTGTTTCATCAGTCATTTTTTTTTTTCCTCATCCAAAGACAAACAGCAAATTTTAGTTTGAAGATCTGATTTGGTTTTGTTTGTGATTCTAAAGTCAGAGGACGTGACACTGAATTCCATAAACTAGAATAAGCATTTCAGTGAACCAAACATAGGGTGTGGCTTTCTAGACAGAGGACGGTTGAGGAAAGCAGAAACGGAACAAAGAGAAGGTCGTGGGTTTCAGGGTTACTTTCCCTGTAATGTGGGGACAGGGAGATAGAACAATGAAAAAAATGAATAACTGAGTATCGAGTTATGTTTCTGAAAGGATTAAAGCAGAGGGCCCATCATGACCCTGCTTATTGAGACAGGGCACTGGGAGATTCGACTGTTAGCTGTCTCTCCTGATTTCTCAAAAGGTCACATAAGAATTTAGTTTCAGTTTGGTGACATTGGACTTTAGCATGAAGAACTCCGTTTCTTCTTTAAAAAAAAATTGTATCTACTTGAAAATCAGAGTGAGCAAGACAGAGAGCTTCTATCCACTGGTTCACTCCCCAAATGCCTACAACAGCCAGGGCTAGAGGCAGGCTGAAGCCAGGAGTTAGGAACTCCATCCTGGTCTCCCATGTGGGTAGCAAGGGCCCAGGTACTTGGGTCCTCATCCTCTGCCTCCCAGGATGCACTAGCAAGGAGCTGAATTGGAAGTAAAGCAGATGATACACAAACTGGCACTCCGATATGGGGTGTGGGCATCCCAAGTAGCAGCTTGACCTACGAGGCCGCAACCCCCTGCCCCAAATAACTCTGTCTTGAGTTCTAGTCTGGTCTGCTGAGACTAGTGAGTGAGCCCAGTCCAAATCTATGGCCTCATATAATTTTTATTTAATACTTTTTTCTCTAGTTCTCTCTTCCTGATATTCCTGCTGTTCAGATATTGGAACCCTGAATCATTCCCTAATTTTCCTAGGTATTTCCTCTTATTTTTTGTTTCTTTGTCATTTTTGCTTAACTTCCATTAAATTCCATCTAACTTGTCACTCAGCCCTTCTATCCAGTCGTTCATTTCTGCTGTCATATTTGAATTTATAGCATCCTTTTGGTTTGAAAGTCCCTGATTTGTCACATCTTGTTTTTTGTTTTATTTTGTTTTGTTTTGGACAGGCAGAGTTAGACAGTGAGACAGAGACAGAGACAGAGAGAAAGGTCTTCCTTTTTCCTTTGGTTCACCCCACAAGTGGTCGCCACTGCCAGCACGTTGTTTCCTCCTGGTCTCCCACGCGGGTGCAGGGCTCAAGGACTTGGGCCATCCTCTACTGCACTCCCAGGCCATAGCAGAGAGCTGGACTGGAAGAGGAGCAACCGAGACAGAATCCGGCACCCCAACCGGGACTAGAACCTGGAGTGCCGGCACCATAGGCAGAGGATTAGCCTAGTGAGCCGCGGCACTGGCCCACATCTTGTTCTTACGTCGTGGTCGCCATGTTTTTTTCTTATCTCTAAGGATATTAATGGGAAATTAAAAAAAAAATCTTTTGTTTGCCTTACTTCAGTTTTTTAAATCTCTCTAGATTTTTTTTTGAAGGATGTCTTTTTTTTTTTTTAAGATTTATTTATGTATTTGAAAGAGTTACAGAGAGAAAGATAGAGACAGATCTTGCTTGTTCACTCCCCAAATGGCCACAATGGTCAGGCTGAAGCCAAGAGTTTTTTCTGAGTTCCCCATGTAGGTGACAGGGGCCCAAAGACTTGGCCCATCTTCTGCTGTTTTCCTAGGCACATTAGTAGGGAGCTGGAATGGAAGCAGAGCAGCCTGGACTTGAACTGGTGCCCATGTGGGATGCCGGTGCCGCAGGCCACATCTTAGCCCACGATGCCACAACGCCAGCCCCTTTAATCTGCTTACATTTTAAGAACAGAGGATTAAAAAGCTCATGCTGAGCCCTGAGGTTGTGGGAGGGGCTCATCCACTGAGCCCCGTTATAGGATGATCTGGTTGAGCAGTAATCCCCATAAATCCCGAAGGGAATGGCTCTGAGTCATTCTTTTCAGGCTGCTCGGATTCCCCAGAGAAGAGTCTTTGTTCTCCTGCCAGACAGAGGAAGAGTACGAAGACATTCACTCGATCCCTGTGTCTTGACTCTGCCTGCCCAGGCCTCCCCAGACCCAGAGACCCTCTGTTGACCTGGCTTTGGAGAGCAGCCCCTGGCCTCCCCCAGCTCAGAGTGGCAGGTGCCAGGCTCCTGGAGTGAAGGAGAGACCCAGGCACCTACCTGCTGCCTAGGCAGGCTTTTACCCCGTCCATCATCCCTCTGTCTCCCCATCTTCTTGAGTACCTGGTGGCCTCTGGTCATGGAGCTTTTGGGGAGCCATGGTGGAGAGTGGGGTTCCCTTGGCCTCCTTGACTGCTGGCAGGACTTGGTTTCCTCTGATCTGAGACCGTCACACACATTCCTCTGCCTGCCAGCTGCTTATGCTTCAGTGCTCTCTCCTCTGAAGACCCCGTCTTTGTGGGTTTACCCCTTTGCATAAAAGTCTCCTTCCTGTTACGTTGGTGGGGCTTCAGGAAAGATCGCGTGTGATCTGTGTCTGCACCCAGACATTCTGCTATGTTTCCTATTACTGCATTTATACTTTCATCTGTGGTTGTATGATATTCTCTTTTTAAAAAAAAATTTACTGTTTGAGAGACTGAGAGAGGAAGCGAAAGATCTCCCATCTACTGGTTCACTCCCAAAATGCTGCAACAGCCAGGGCTGGGCCAGTCCGAGACCAGGAGCTGAGAACTCCACCTGGGTCTTCCACATGAGTGGCAAGGACCCAAACACTTGAGCCATCTCCTGCTGCCTCCCAGGTGTGCATTAACAGTTCCTGATATCATTATGCTCTTAGAATGGTATCTACAAACCATATTGAATCTGTTTAAAACTAAGTAAGAATTTCAAAAAAGTAAACTGGAGCCAAGAGCCAGAGCTGGGATTCGAACCCAGACACTCTGATCTGGGATGCAGATGTCCAACTACTAGACCAAATGCCTGCCCCTGTATGGCTCTTAATTTGCCTGCTACCTCCATTAGATCATAAGCTCCCTGAGGTTAGTACTTCTATTTATGTTTGTCTTTTCCCATCCCTGCTCCTACTCATTTGTTAAAAGATTTACTTATTCATTCATTGATTCATTTGAAAAGCAGATTGACAGGGAGAAAGAAAGAGACAGAGATCTTCCATCATCTCCTGGTTCCCTCCCCAAATGGCCACAACAGCCAAGTTTGGGCTAGGCTGAAGCCAGGAGCCAGGAACTCCATCCTGGTCTCCCACTTCAGTAGCAGAGGCCCAAGTACTTGGGTCTTTTCCCATTGCCTTCCCAGGCACGTTAGCAGGACGCTGGATCAGAAGTGGAGCAGCCAGGGCTCAAACCCTGCAGCAATCCAATAGGATGCTTGCAAGCGGTGGCTTAACCCACTGCATCACAGTGACAGTGCCCCCTTCACAGCTCCCTTTCCTATTTTAAGCATAGTGGCCAGAACAGTCCCTGGTACGTGATGACAAGTACTAAAAATACATACGGTTTTCCAACTTCATCTCTTCATCTGGAACTGCCTGTCATCCATCAGGGCCTTTGTGGGGCCCTGGGGATTCCACCATGCAGAGCAGAGGCCATGTGGCCACCCCACATTGTAATTCACTGCTTCCCTGTGGACTGGCAGTTTCAGGGGGCACGGTCTGGTCCAGGTCAGGAGCCTGGGTCATCAGGTGTGGGAACCCCTTCCCCTCCAGAAACTGAAGCTGGGACTTTGCTACCAGCCTCGCCCGACCTCCCCTGCACATCCTTCTTCTGGAAGTTTGTTTACATTAGAGTGATTGCGTAAACAGGAAAAGAAGCCATTAAAGGGAAGTGAAGGGATCTGGAGCCCTTTTCAGAATGGGCCGCTGTATTCTCTCGGGGCCCTTGAGTCACTCCTAATGCTCTAAAGGCTGAGAATTAATGGTCATTAAGGAGCATTTTTGTTATCAACAGCTTTTTTTTTTCTTTTTTGTTTGCTTCCTTAAAATAGTTCATCCCCCTTCACTGAAGGGAGCCTGGGGGACCTTGAGCTCGGCACCAAGGCCCCTGGGGCAGGGCTGACAATGGTGGCCATGATGGTGGTGGGGCCGTAGGTGGTGGCACAGTCACTGGGACTGGAAGGAGCCAGGAGACTGAGACGTGGAGGGTCACACCTGTTGCCTGTTAGGCTCAGCTCATGTCTGGCTTTTGGGAAATGCTGACTCCAATTGTCACTCCCAAGTAGACCATGCAACCCTTACCAAGGCCAATTAAATGGTTCCCGGACACATCATGTGGTTTTCTGTAAATCCTCCTCAGAAGGTAGTCAGTGGGGCCGGCATTGTGGCTCCGCAGGTTCAGTTGCTGCCTGCTATACCGGCATCCCATATGGACACCAATTCAAGTCCTGGCTGTTCTACTTCCAGCCCAGCTCCCTGCTAATGGGCCTGGGAAAGCAGCAGCAGATGGTCCAGGTGTTTGGGCCCCTGCACCCACATGGGAGACCCAGAAGAAGCTCCTGGCTTCAGGTTGGCCCAGCTCCACCCATTGTGGCATTTGAGGAGCGAACCAATGGATTGAAGATTCTTTCTCTGTCTGTCTCTTTCAAATAAATTAATCAATCTTCAAAAAAAATAGTAGTGCAGAACTAGAACAATAACAGACATCTAGAAACTTCTGTTCAACAAATCTCACTTAAGAAATTCATATGGGTTCTTGTGAAGAGAGAGCTCCCAAGAGTATACCTGATAGAAGGGAACTAGCCAGGGAGTTAGGTGGCAATAAATAAAGCTGGAAATATTTTTTTTTTATAATTTCCATGTAATGATGCATTGTAATGCCTACTTTCCCATAATGCACTTGTGTCTCATCCAGGACCAGGAAGGAGGAGATACCATGATGGCCATATGGAAATTAAGCTCTATATGGAAGCCCACTGAAACTCCCAGAAAGTGCATGCATGCCTGCACACACACTAAACTGTACCCCATTTGCATCATCTCTTATCCTTGAGAGACTGATAACATGGGAGCAGCCATTCTTTTGTTCTTGGCTTCTGAACTACTCTTATGGGTCCTTCTCTAGCCACCTCTCTCTTTCTGTTTCTAGGTAGGTCTCTGACCCACTCACAATGGGTATCTCTCCATGTGGGGTTACCCACACTCATGTGTGAATGTGTATGTTCACTCTGTCTCTCTTTTAAATACATCCTGCTCTCACTGTATTTATGCCTCTGTTTTGAGTTCTTACGTTTGTGGGGGAATAAAATTGAAATCCTGGTACAACCCAGGGGGAAACAGGAGAGGGAGGAGCAAAAATGTAGAAGATGAACCCAGAATGGCCCGTGAAGTGTAGCCAGGTGATAGGAGACACACATTTCATGGCAGTGAGATACAAGTTCACTCCATAATAATAGGTAGAATTTAAAAGGAGAGAATGATCCAACATGGGAAGCAGACCACACAGCATACTCACAGAATGACAAACACCCTAAACAGCACTCTGGCCCCAGAATCAGCCCTTAAAGCATTCGGTTCTGGCTAAAAAGCCCATGAGAACATTTCAGGCATAGAAAGCCAAGACTCTGTGACCAAAAAAAAGTCTACATGAAAAATCTGTGAGTGAGATCCCATTGGAAAGAAGGGACCATCAAAGAAGGAGGTACCTTTCTCTGAAGGGAGGAAAGAACCTCCACTTTGCTTATGGCCCAGTCTAAATAATGATGGAGTTTGTGGAACTCAAAAGGCTTCCATAGCCTTGGCAGCTCATGACAAGAGCCTCAGGTGATCACTGACATCATAAATAAGAGTGTCAATTGTTAAATCAACAGCAGGAGTCACTGTACTCTTGTTTCCCATGTAGGACCTCTGTCCTTAATGAGTTGTACTATGAGAATTAACGATAAAACTAATCTTCAAACAGTACTTTATATTTTGTGTGTCTGTGTAGGTGCAAACTGTTGAAATCTTTACTTAGTATAGAGTTGGTCTTCTGAATATAAAGATAATTGAAAATGAATCTTAATGAAGAATGGGATGGGAGAGGGGGTAGGAGGTGGGATGGGAATGGGGGTGGGAGGGTGGGTATGGGGGGAAAAACTGCTATATTCCAAAAGTTGTACTTATGAAATTTATATTTATTGAATAAAAGCTTTCCAACCACAACTTTAAAAAGTTTCACCCCAGCAGACTGGCGGACACCAAAGATAACTTCAAGGGCAAGCACTGGGCACAGCAGTTGAGACACCACTTCCAAAGCCCGCATCCCATATCAGCAAGTCCCAGTTCCGCGTCTGGTCCAGCTTCCTGTTAATGTATGCTCTGGAAGGCAGCAGTGATAACTCAATTATTAGGGTTCTTTCCATCCTCATGAGAGACCAAGACTGAGTTCCAGGCACCTAGCATTGGCCTGGCATAGCCCTGGCTGTGGAAGGCATTTGGGGGAGTGAACAGATGGTGAAACAGCGCTCTTGCTCTCTCCCTTTCAGGTATATTAAAATTAAAGAAACTCCATTTGTTGCAGACCCTCCAAGTGTGGCTGGGGCTGCAGCAATATGACACGTGCAGCCAATGAGCCCATGCCTACCCCAGCCCCTTCCCCTCCGTTCCCAACACAGGAAACTGCCATTGTGAACCTGGTATGCATGGGGGGTGACAGACACCTTAGGCTTGTTATTGTGTGTGTGTGCTCATTGTTTGAAAACCAAGCAAGCAGAGGCAGGTGGGTTTGATGACATTTCCTACTGAATAAGGCTCCTGGTGGGGTCTAGCTAGAAATCATGGGAATAAGGCATTAATCCTTTGAGATACTCATCCTGTCCAGTGGTCCCCAAATTTCTTGTGAGGTTATTAAATGACTGCATTGTTAAAACTTTATTATTTGAAAGACAGAGTGAGAGACAGAAAGATCTTCCAGCCACTGGTTCATTCCTCAAATGGCTGCAACAGCCAGGGCTGGGCCAGGCTGAAGCCAGGAGTCAAGAACTCCAACCAAGTCTCCCATGTGGATGGCAGGGGCTCTACTTGGGCCATCGGCTGCTTTTCCAGGCATATCAGCAAGGGGCTGGATTGGAAGCAGAGCTGCTAGGACTTGGACCAGCAGTCCCAAATGGGATGCTGGCATCCCAAATATTTTTTTTCTCCAGAAACTTTTTATTTAAGGAATACAATTTCATACATTTTATAATTACAACTTTAGGAACATGGTGATTCTTCCCACTGTACCCACCCTCCCACCCCAAATATTTTGAATCCATAGCGGAATCCAAGAATGCAGAATGGGATGTGAAGAGCTGACTGTGTGTGTCCTTATGTGTCTCTCTGCTTTGGCTTCTCATGCTGTTGCAGCATATGTCAGAAATCCTGTGTTTTGTTTTGTTTTTTTTTTTAACATTTATTACTTGAAAGGCAGAGTTACTGAGAAGCAAAGGCAGAGAGAGAGAGAGGTCTTCCATCCACTGGTTCACTCCCCAGATGATCTCAATGGCTGGAGCTGGGACCATCTGAATCCAGGAGCCAGGAGCTTCTTCCATGTCCTGCTTACGAGTGCAGGGTTCCAAGGAGTTGGGCCATTGCCGGCGCCGTGGCTCACTAGGCTAATCCTCCGCCTTGTGGCGCTGGCACACCGGGTTCTAGTCCCGGTCGGGGCGCCAGATTCTGTCCCGGTTGCCCCTCTTCCAGGCCAGCTCTCTGCTGTGGCCAGGGAGTGCAGTGGAGGATGGCCCAAGTGCTTGGGCCCTGCACCCCATGAGAGACCAGGATAAGTACCTGGCTCCTGCCATCGGATCAGCGTGGTGCGCCGGCCGCGGCGGCCATTGGAGGGTGAACCAATGGCAAAAGGAAGACCTTTCTCTCTGTCTCTCTCTCTCTCACTGTCCACTCTGCCTGTCAAAAAAAAAAAAAAAAAAAAAAAAAAAAAAAAAGGAGTTGGGCCATCTTCCACTGCTTTCCCAGGCCACAGCAGAGAGCTAGATTGGAAGTGGAGCAGCCAGGACTCAAACCAGTGCCCATATGGGATGTTGCACTGCAGGCAGCGGCCTTACCCACTACCCCACAGCGCTGGCTCCCAGAAATCCCTTTTTTAAGGCAGAGTAATATTCCATCGTATGGATAGATCACATGATGTTAATCTATTCACTTGTTAATGAACATCTGCACTCAGAAGCTAGGCCTTGGACTTCTATTCTGTTGTGATTTCCTGCTGCTGGACCAAGGAGCCCTTGACCCCGAGAGGTCATGCACATTGGATTGATCCTGACCTCTCTCTTCCCAACAGCCATGCCCTTTGCCTTCTGTACGAGAGAGAAGCTTCCTTGGACAGAATTTGCAGAGTCAGCTGAGGATGGGCCCACCACCAGATTCTGCCAGAAGGTATGACACGCAAACTGTGCCCATGGCACAGCCACCAAACGTGTGTAAGTCTCAGAGCCCGGCCACAGCTGTAGTCCTTCACCATGGAAAACGCACCTGTTTGGTGCTTGTTTTACTTGATAAAATTAGATACAACTATTTGCTGCCTTTTTTTTTAGTGTATGTCCACTTAAAATCAGCTTTTGGTGGCTTTTTCAGTTGAGGGAGCCATGAGGCACGGAGGCCTGAGGGGCACACGACTCCCGTAGTAAGAGCTGCAGCCGGCCCCCGGGGCCCGGGGGTGTTGATTCCTCGTCCAGAGCTCTGCCTCCCGCACTTGCTGCTCGCAGAAACCACACCAGCTTCCCCGCATGGCCTGTCTCATCAGTGTAGAAATTGGTTTTGATTTTTCCTGATTAAAACCTCGTAATGGATGTTGTTTGGTCGCATTTATATGAGCTGTCCGGAATGGCAGGTCTGGAGAGAGAGGAAGCACATTAGCGATTGCCACGGGCAAAGGGTGGGGGGGAGGGGAGCGACTACGAATCTGTACAGGGTTTCCCTTTGGGGTGACGAAAATGTCCTAAAATTAGGTTGTGGCGACAGTTGCACAACTCTGTGAATATACTAAAAAACCCACTGAATTGCACGCTTGAAAAGGGTGAGATTTCTGCTATACGGATTATATCTTAATCAAGCTGTTATTTTAAAAAATGACAAAGAGGTGGCACGTGATAACTGACCCTTGTTTCCACCTCTAACAAAAGAGCCCTTCCGTGTCTCCTTGTTCTCTTTCAGGCTTCACAGGGGTTTCTTTGGGCCGAGCTGTAGCCTGGTGATTTTTTATTCAGTACTCGGTTGTGATTTCAAACATCAGTGTTCTCTGGCTACAAGTGGTGGGGGGAGGAGGCCTTCTTCAATCTCTAGGCTGTCTGTTTCTTGAAAACTGGCAAGGGGGCGCTTGTCGATGATAAGCCTGGGCCAGGACTGGAGACGGGCAGGAGTGGGTGCTGGTGCAAGGGGCCAGTGCACAGGAAGGGTGCAGGCTCCGAGATTGCCCTCATTACGGCCCCTGACGTTGCTCCGTAGCGTGCCTCTTCCCCTCTCCCGGTGTCCCAGCCAGGGGTGATGCCAGACAAATTAGAACTGAGGACAGATGACCATCGGGGATGCTTCCAGGCATTGTCACTCGAGCCATCAACCGCTGCCTCCCCGGATGCACGGTAACAGGAATCTGGAGTCAGGAGCTGGTGCCTGCCCTGGTTTGACTGTGTCCCTCAAGTTCAGGTATCAGAGACTTCATCCTCAGTGCCACGGCACGGGGAGGTGTGGCCTCTAACAGGCGATTCGGTCATGAAGACTGCGCCCATGGGTGGGCTCACGTTGTCATCGTGAGTCTGGGCTCGTCGGGCAGATGAGCTCCATCCCTTTTTGCTGTCTCCCCTTTCCTCTTCCCATCTTGGGGTGATGCCGCATGATGACCTCCGTCAGACGTGGACCTCGATCTTGGACTCCAGCCTGAAGGGAAGAAATAGGAATTACCCAGTCTGGAACGTTCTGTTCCAGCTGCACGGAACAGACTAGGACAGTGCCAGAGAGCCTTTGTGGTTCTCTTGGTGTACGTGAGATGTGTGTGTGTGTGTGTGTGTGTATTTTGGGTTTTTTTTGTGTGTGTGTATATGTGAAAAATAATTATATGTAATTATATATTTACATATAATTTTATATATATTATAAATATATCTATATATAATTTACCAATGGAATGAGTGTTTGGCCTAGCAGTTAAGATGCCGCTTGAGACACCTGCGCCCCATATCAGTGCACGCAGGTTTGGGTCCTGGCCCTGGCCTCTGATTCCAGTTTCCTGCTAATATGCCATCCTTGGATGGCCACATGGATGACCCAACTGCTTGGACGGCTCAAGTAGTTCGTTCTCTGATGCTGACCTGGATTGAGCCCCTGGCTCACAGCTTCAGCCTGGCCCAGCCCTGGGACTGTCACAGGCATTTGAGGAGTGAACCAGAGGATGCACGTTTTTTCCCTTTTCTTCTGCCTCTCAAATAAAAATAATTTTTTTAAAAAAATTACCATATTCACCATTTTCAGCGTATAGTTCAGTAGTGTAGTGTGCATTCACATTGGCATGCATCAGCTCTCCAAACATTTTGCATCTTGCAAACCTGAGACTCTGTACCCATTAAACAATAGCTCCCTGTTCCTCCCTGCCATTGGCTCCTAGCAACCACCATCCTGCTTTCTGATTCTGTGCATTTGATTGTTTTAGGTACCTTAAATAAGTGGAATTGCACAGTATGTGCCTTTTTTGGACTGTCTAACTTAATGTAGCACATCACACCTTTTTTTAAGATTTATTTTTTAATGATTTCTTTTTTAAAAGATTTATTTATTTATTTATTTGGAAGTCAGAGTTACACAGAGAGGGAGAGGCACAGAGGGAGAGGGAGAGGGAGAGGCAGAGAGAGAGAGAGAGGTGTCTTCCATCTGCTGGTTCACTCCCCAGTTGATTATTCCACATTTGGTTGCTGCATCCGTCTGTTGGACGCTTGGGCTGCTTTTGCCTCTTGGCTGTGGCAGTCGATGTACTGTGACTATGAACATGGATGTCCTCATATCTCTTTGAGACTTTGCTTTTTCTTCTTTGGACCCTATCCCCAGGAGTGGGATTGCTGGGTCGGATCCTACGGTAATTTTATTTCCAGGCTTCTTGACGGCCCCCCGTCTGGTTTTCTGTGGTGGCTGCACCGTTGTGCTGTTCCCAGCAGCAGTGCCCAAGGGCAGAGCTTACTCTTTCTTGGCTGAGTGTGAGCACCAGCACGATGCCGACATTTAGTATTCCAGACAACAAACGTGCATGTCACAGCTCTGAACCAAGCCTGATTATTTAGCAGGATCATTGAATGCCTCCCCAATTAAAAAAAAAACAACAACCCTGTGATGATGGATTTGAAATCAGGACTCTGCTGTTGTCTGCATTTTTTTTTCCCAGCTGGCCAAGAAGCACGAGATGGTGGTGGTGTCCCCCATCCTGGAGCGAGACAGAAACCACGGGGACGTCTTGTGGAACACAGCTGTGGTGATCTCGAGTTCTGGAACCGTCCTGGGGAAGACGAGGAAAAACCACATCCCCAGAGTGGGCGATTTCAACGAGGTGTGCTGCCTGTGGCCACCCCCGTGTGTGTGTGTGTGTGTGTGTGTGTCTGTGTGTGTTGGGTGGAGGGAGGTCTGTGTGAGGTGTGTTTTGTGTGTGTGTGCATGTATGTGTATTGGGGGGAGGGAGGTCTGTGTGAGGCCATGCTCCACATCACAGGTGTATGTTGGGGGGTGGAGGGAGGTCTGTGTGAGGTCACACTCAATATTGCATGTGTGTTTTGTGTGTGTGTGCATGTATGTGTATTGGGGGGAGGGAGGTCTGTGTGAGGCCACGCTCCACATCACAGGTGTATGTTGGGGGGTGGAGGGAGGTCTGTGTAAGGTCATACTCTACATTGCACGTGTGTGTGTGTGTTGGGGCGTGAAGGGAGGTCTGCACGAGGCCACGCTCCACATTGCACATGTGTGTGTGTGTGCGTGTGTTGGGAAGTGGAGGAAGGTCTGTGCGAGGCCACACTCCACATCGCACGATGTCACAGCATAGTGTGATTCCTCACGTCTCCTTTCATCCCCCTGACGGACAGAACCCTTCAGTGAGTCCCAGAACAGCTTTTGGCACAGCGCCTATTTGTATGTCTTTCAGCATAACCTTGATTTGACTTCCTGAAATTCTTCTTTTCAAAAACTATACATGTATGTTAATTGATGGAAAATGTGCGTGTGTAGGGAGTGACATTTCAGTACAAGGGCACTTCAGAAAGTTGGTGGCAAATGGAATGGAATGATTATTTTGGTGCCATAATCTTTTGAGTCCCCATTTATGAGTGTCTTGTAAAAGCTCCTGGGCTCCAGCATTGTAGTATAGCGGCTAAAGCCACTGCCTGTGTTGCCAGCATCCCATAAGGGCGACGGTTCCCACCCCGGCTGCTCCACTTCTGATCCAGCTCCCTGCTAATGAGCCTGGAAAAGCAGCAGAACATGGCTTAAGTCCTTGGGCCTCTGCACCCACATGGGAGACCTGGAAGAAGCTCCAGGCTCCTGGCATCAGTGGATGGAACATCTCTGCCTGCCTCCCTCTCTACCTCCCCCCGCCCCCCGCCCACTACCCTTCAAATAAGTAAATTTTTTAAAGAGTTCATGTAAAATGCATATTATGAAGAATGGATTTCAGCTTTTACAACACAAATTTGTCTTCTTTTTTTTTTTTTTTTTTTTTTAACAGGCAGAGTGGACAGTGAGAGAGAGAAACAGAGAGAAAGGTCTTCCTTTGCCGTTGGTTCACCCTCCAATGGCCGCCATGGCTGACGCACTGCGGCCGGCGCACCACGCCAATCCGAGAGCAGGAGCCAGGCGCTTATCCTGGTCTCTCATTGGGTGCAGGGCCCAAGGACTTGGGCCATCCTCCACTGCACTCCCTGGCCACAGCAGAGAGCTGGACTGGAAGAGGGGCAACCGGGACAGAATCTAGTGCCCCAAATGGGACTAGAACCCGGTGTGCTGGCACCACTAGGCGGAGGATTAGCCTATTTAGCCGTGGCGCCGGCCTTTATCTTCATTTTCCACAGACTTTCTGAAGTGTCCCCATGTAAGTGTAATGATTAGAGCAGCATAATTTGAAGTTCTTTGAAATTCCAAGCCCATCACAGCTGTTGGTGGGGGGTGGGGGTAGGGTGGGATGGGGTGGTAGTGTGGGTACCTGCACAAGTGCCTGCACAGGTAGCTGCACCCCATGATCAGGGTGGGAGTTTGGATTGGTTAATGCCATTTCATGGGTGGTGAGGCAGAGAGGGTGGCCTGTGAAGGAGAGAAATGAATTCTATCCAATACCCAAGATATTAACTCTGAGCTTGATTGGTCAGAAACACAGTCATTCCGGAAGTGACGTCCCCAGTCCTTCCACCTCCTCCCCTCCCTGATCACGGGTCCCAGCCACTCAGGTGCATGAGAAACAGGCAGCAGCGCCAGTCCCGGTTCTCCTAAACAAAAGACAAACCCAGTGTCTCTTAGTAACAGTTGCAGGTGGGTGTTGGAGGACCAGCCCTCCCCTGTTTATTCTGGGATTAATCTTTAGCTTCCTGCAGAAAGCATAGGGCTGGCTTCAGCCCTGCAGGGCCTGCTCCAGTGTCTGCCACCTGCACACGTCCTGGTGGTCTGCTTGGTTGTGGTCAACTTTGAAAGAAGTGGAGAGGGGCCGGCGCTGTGGCGCAGTGGGTTAACACACTGGCCTGAAGCACTGGCATCCCATATGGGCGCCGGTTCTAGTCCCAGCTGCTCCTCCTCCGATCCAGAGCTCTGCTATGGCCTGGGAAAGCAGTAGAAGATGGCCCAAGTCCTTGGGACCCTGCACTCACATTGGAGACCAGGAAGAAACTCCTGGCTCCTGGCTTTGGATTGGTGCAGCTCCGGCCATTGTGGCCAACTGGGGAGTGAACCATCGGATGGAAGACACCCCCCACCCCGTCTCTCTCTCTGCCTCTCCTCTCTCTCTGTAACTCTGACTTTCAAATAAATAAACAAATCTTAAAAAAAAAAAAAAGAAAAGAAAAGAAAGAAGAAGAAGAAGAAGGCCGGTGCCTTGGCTCAATAGGCTAATCCTCCGCCTGCAGCACCAGCACACTGGGTTCTAATCCTGGTCGGGGCACCAGATTCTGTCCTGGTCGCTCCTCTTCCTGTCCAGCTCTCTGCTGTGGCCTGGGAGTGCAGTGGAGGATGGCCCAAGTCCTTGGGCCCTGCACCCGCGTGGGAGACCAGGAGAAGCACCTGGCTCCTGGCTTCGGATCAGCGCGGTGCACCAGCCAAAGTGGGGGTGAACCAACGGAAAAAGGAAGACCTTCCTCTCTGTCTCTCTCTCTCACTGTCCACTCTGCCTGTCAAAAAAAAAAAAAAAAAAAAAAAAGAAGAAGAAAAGAAAAAAGAAAAAGACAAGAGTGGAGAGAGGCTTTGAAAGGCTCCAGGAGCAGATACAACTGGGACCGGACCTGACTTGCCCTCCAGCCTCCCTCAGGGCTGTCCCTGATGATGTCCCAGGGCCCACACCCCAGGGAAGGATGGGTCTGCCTGTCCTGCCCTGAAGTGCCTAATCCTAGAAAGACTGCCCAAGGCACTGTGTAGAGAAAGACCTTTTTCAGGCTGTCTCAGGTCGGGGCTTAGCAGCTGGGTGGGTTTTTGGAACGGATGGAGCAGGGGGGGCTCCCTCAGCGCCACCATCAGTTCAAGGGCACGAGCTTGGTGAGGACATTGCACAAACCTTACCCGACAGTTCTCCAATGATTGAAACCTCACTGTGGCTTATCCTCAAAACAATATCAGAGTTGCTTTGGGATGTTTTTTAAGATTTATGTATTTATTTGAAAGGCAGAGTTAGAGAGAGGCAGAGAGAGAGGTTTTCCATCTGCTGGTTCACTCCCCAGATGACCACAACGGCTGGAGCTGTGCCGATCAAAGCCAGGAGCTTCTTCTGGGTCTCCCATATTGGTGCAGGGACCCAAGGACTCTACTGCTTTCCCAGGCCACAGCAGAGAAGCAGAGAGCTGGATCAGATGTGAAGCAGCCGGGACTCGAACTTGCACCCATATGGGATGCCGGCACTGCAGGCTGCGGTTTTACCCACTACCCCACAGCACCAGTCCCAGGGAAATTTTTTTTTTTTTATGTATCACAAGAGAAATCGTGAATAAATGCTCAAGGGAGATTTCCCCTTAGGCCTGGCTTGTTTTTGTGTCGGTTTTCTTTTTTCTTTTTTTTTTTTTTTTTTTGTCTGCCAAGTCTAAAGAAAGGGATATTTTACGGTTCAGAGGGAACCAATGTGGGGCTTTCTGTTTTCCAGTCGACCTACTACATGGAGGGGAACCTAGGCCACCCCGTGTTCGAGACGCAGTTCGGGAAAATCGCCGTGAACATCTGCTACGGGCGGCACCACCCCCTCAACTGGCTCATGTACAGCATCAATGGCGCCGAGATCATCTTCAACCCCTCGGCCACCATCGGGGCGCTCAGGTCGCTTGGCAGACAGGGTCTGGGGGGTGCGTCTCGGGGCCAGCGCAGGTCCGGTAGGTTCGGCACTAGGACGTTGTGACAGAGCAGAGCCCTGGGATTTTATGTCGTCCGCATCGCCGGCTTCTTGGCAAAAAGAATTCTCAGTGTGACAGTGACAGCCCCACTTCCTGCAACAGCCACGCCATAGAAACCACCCACCTTTGCTATGATTCTGTACACTGGGCTTGAGAGTGCCGCCCCTACCCTTCCCTTAACCTTCAGGGATTCAGAAGGCTCCAACTCTGAGTGCCTGGGGGTTCGCAGGGCCCTGGCCAGAGAGCGCTTCTATGCGAGGGGCCTGGGATTCCTGATCCTTGCGTCTGCAGTGTCAGGCATAGCGAGGGTGGACATTCAGTTGCGGAAAGGAACAGGCGAGGGAATTGGAGCTGAGGAGGTTCCCAGGAGGCAAGCGTTTGGTGCAGCGGTTCTGCCCCTGCTGCACGCGGGGTGACCGAACCTCATACTGGAGTGATTGGTCCGAGTGCCTGCTCCACTTCCAATCCAGCTCCCTCCTCGTGTGCACCCTGGGAAGGCAGCAGGGCTTAGGTTCCTGCCACCCCCATAGGAGACCTGGATTGAACTCCAGGCTCTTGGCACAGCCCTGGCTATTGTGGGCATTTGGAGAATAACCCAGTGAATGGAAGGTTCTCTCTCTCTCTCTCTCCCTCTCCCTCTCTCCCTCTCTCCCTCTCTCCCTCTCTCCCTCTCTCCCTCTCTCCCCCCTCCCTCTCCTCTCTCCCCCCTCCCTCTCCTCTCTCCTCTCTCCTCTCTTCTCTCTCTCTCTCCTCTCTCTCTCTCTCTCTCCTCTCTCTCTCTCTCTTTGTCTGTCTGTCTGTCTGTCTTTAAAATAAATTGGAAAATTGAAAAACTAAGAAGTAGGTCAGCCCAGGAAAGTTTTCTGTAGTCCATGAAGCATTTTCTTTTTTAACCTCCTATTGGCAGGTGTTTCAGTGTCTGCCTCATCCTCTACTAACTACTGTAGACCAGCAGGGCTAGGAACAGTGGCGGGGGCAGGGCTCCTGGACCCTCTAGGGCCCCTCGTCCTACTAGCTGAGACAAGCCCACACACCTGTGTTCCTGCCTCTTCTCTTCCCCAGTGGCTGAGCACTGGGGTGGTTTCCGGTTTTGCATCATTGCATGTAACACAGCTCTAGGAATTTATATGCAAATACTTTTCTCCCCATCTCAGTTCCTCCAAAGCAGGAGGTAGATGCTGGCTTTCACTAGCTGGGGTTCTGGCCATCTGGGGTCCCAGCAGGCAATGGGGCTGCCCATTCCCTCTGTGAAGGGGGTGTCCAGGTTGGGCTGTTTTGAGTTCTCTGTTAACCCACACCTCTCTCCCCCTCTTGTCCTTACTCTTGCTAAATTCTGAATGTCAGAAATGTGACCTGTAGAGGGGACTTCAGAACGTTCTTGATATTAAGATATCATGTCCCATGTTGGATAGAGCCCCTGGGTTCGAATCCCAGCTCCACTGCAGATCACAGCTTCCTGCTAACCTGCACCTTGGGAGACAGCAGCGGGTGATGTTTCGAGTCGCTGGGTGGGAGACCCAGATTGAATTCCTGGCTCCTGGCTTTGCCTGTTGTGGGCGTCTGGGTAGTGAATCAGAGGATGGGAGATCTCTGTCCCTCTCGCTCTTGCTCTCTCCTTTTGAAATTCAAGGTAGTTCATGGAAAAGGGAAGTTAAACGATGAGTTTATTTTGGTACAAAACTTTTTGAAAGCCATGCTTCTCTTTTTAAAGTATTTATTCATTCACTTATTTGGAAGGAAGAGTGACAGAGAGAGAGAGAGAGAGAGAGAGAGAGAACACAAGAGCGAAAGAGCTTTCATCTGCTGGTTGAATCCCCAAATGCCAGCCACTGGGGCTGGGCCAGGCTTGGGTCTTCCACAGCCTGGTAGGCTGATTGGAGGTGACTGATTTTCCTGCCCGAGCCGGGACACAGCCAAGCCTCTGCTTCCAGAGCTGGCAGTAGAAGCTGCCACGGGTCCTTTGGAAAGCATCACATTTTGTGAGTTCCTAAGGACCCGTGGCCTTTGACCGGGGAATGGTTCTCCTGGAACTGTGGTGTGGGCAGGGCAGGGCAGGGCAAGGCTGGACCTGTGAAGATGTTTATGACAGCATCGTCTGTCATAGAAGAGCTGGCAGCCAGAGAAATGTCAGGGTTAAGTAAATTTCAGCCCATCTCTCCCGTGGGTTATTGCCACTAAAAGGAGTCATTATGAAGATAATGTGGCATCACGACAGAAGCCTAGAGCAATGAGAAGAGGCGTGCAGGCTGCAGTCGGAACTCAGGAGAAATGTCCCTGCCTGCAGACAAGCACGGTCAGCAAGGGTGGCAGCAAAAGGACGGCAGGGGGTTTAGGAGGACAATAGGGTTCTGGGTGATTTTCTTATTAAAATGATAAATGAATCTCTTTTTTAAATTTTTCAAAATTTCCATTGCATTTGAAGCATAAACAGAGAGAGAGACAGAGAAAAGAGATCTTCTGGCTATCAGTTGACTCCCCAAATGTCCACAGCAGCCATGACTGGGCCA
The DNA here is from genome assembly GCF_051225735.1 of Oryctolagus cuniculus. NCBI lineage: Eukaryota > Metazoa > Chordata > Mammalia > Lagomorpha > Leporidae > Oryctolagus > Oryctolagus cuniculus. The sequence continues at coordinate 31,126,587 of NC_142887.1, forward strand.
GGCTAAAGCCAGGAGCCCAGAGCTCCGGCAGGATCTCCGACATGGGTGGCAGGGACCCGAGTACTTGAGCCGTCATCTGCTGCCTCCCAGGAGATGCATCAGCAGGGAGATGGATTGGAAGCAGAGCTGGGACCCAAAACCTAGGACTACGAGACGCGGTGCAGGCGTCCCAAGCTGTGTCCTAAGGGCGGTGCCACCACATGGTCACTTGCAGGATTGATAGTGTTGGTAAGCACCGGGCTGGGCAGCCCTGCCACCCCCTAAGCTGTACGCAAGCCTCAGATGACAGCTTCCAGAACCCCCCGTTCCCCTCCGTATCAGGGATAGCCATAGTTGCGTGTAAGCGCTGTGGCCAGCAGGCTGCCGTCGCTCACTGCCAGGCCCTAAGCACACAAGAGACTCTGGATGCACTTTGATTAATTGAGTCGTCTCATCAACCCCGGGACGTGTCCCGCGCGGCCCAAGTGAGGATATGCCTTCTGGTATCCGTCCATCAGGAAGCGACAGGCCCAGCCCCCGGCTGCCCTTCCACTTCCCGCTGTGGCTATTTTTAGGAGTCTGTGGACGCTACACTGGGAATATGGCAAATGTCCCATTCTCCCCTCGGACACTTCGCCGTTCCCGCACACCCCAGGCTCTCCCAGGCCTCCGGCTGCCTCTCCCTGCACAGGCTGCCAGCTGTGGCTTTGAGTGCTACACAGACCTCCTCCCTCCCTGGAGACTCACAGGAGCGATGCTTTGTGGCAGTCCCCCTGCAAGTGTCTGTTTAATTTAATTCCTGGAAAATGTCACCCAGGAGTGCGTCTCTGTAAAAAAAATCCTTTCTTAAAAGTTTTGTCAGCTTGGTTTAGCAGCTGGGGTGGGGGGAGCCCCCCAAAAAAGCGTATTAATCTTCCTGAAAACTGGGCTTTGACAAGCACCCACCCCCTCTACCCACGCCCTGGTTGAAACCAGGTGCATGCTCGCTCACGAGAAGGAAAAATCCAGGGCGTTTTGCTCCCAGACGCTCCTGGGCGGGCGTTAGTCACGTCAACCCAGATCTTCACGGTGATGTTCAGACACAGAGATAATGAGCCACCAGCAGGCCCGCCACGTCCATGTTGCAGAGCCACAGGGGCTCCGGTCGGGGCACACGCCCTCTTTAGTGGCTGCTGGACTGAGGCTCACGGCTCAGCTGGGCCTGTGTGGGCTCCCCTGGCCCCTGGCCCCCAGCCAGTGGAGAACCAGGGTGCCCCTGCTTGGAGACTTAAGAGTTCAGAAGAGGGAAGTGAGAAGGCACTGGGCTACGGCACAGCACAGAGGCGGTGACCTTGTTGTAGGATCTGCCCTTGCTCTATTACCGAAATCCCTTTTTGGTTTCATTCTGTTTGTTTACGCTGGAATCCCCACCCATCCTTTGGACGCTGCTGACCAAGGCAGCACAGGGAAGGTCCAGTCAGGGCACTAGAGCCCAGGCTTGGCCCTCACGGGTGCTCCAAGCCCCTCCGGCTTCCAGTTCCCTTCCACACGGGAGAGGCCCTGCCCCGCCCTGCAGCCAGGCATGAGCCTCCACTGGGATGTGGCCAACCTGCTTCCTCCCATGCCTCTCTTACAGTGAGTCCCTGTGGCCAATCGAAGCCAGGAATGCCGCCATTGCCAATCACTGCTACACGTGTGCCATCAACCGCGTGGGTGAGGTCAGTCTCCGAGGCCTGGCCGAGGGGAGGCCTGCATCCCGTGGCCCCCATGGGGACTTGTCTCACCCACACTGCCTCTGCTCCCAGTTCCCTCCTGTGCATGCCACCAAGCCCGAGGGTCCCAAGAGGGGCAAGACTGGCCTGATCTGCCATCTTTAAAGATAGCACTATGCCCACCCTCTCTCTCTGGTTCTGATTTAATTTCTAGCAAAAAAATCATTCTGAAAGGGGATGTCTTAGGCAACTGTCCCCTCCGAGCAGCCAGTTTCTTTTGCCCCATTGACCTGGCCCCGTGCACTGAACTGTCTTGTCCACCGGACATGGCGCGTTTGTCTCTAACCCTCTTCCTCTTTGTCACGCCTCAGGTCCCATCCGTGCTCGGATGAGAGCACCTGATAAGTCTGAGGTAGCTGGGGGTCCCACACGCGGTCGGTCTGATTCCTGTCCACAGAGAGAGAGCCCTGTGTTTGCATAGCCCCATCACAACTTGATGTGCTTTGGGGAAAACGTGGAAAAGAGTTTGGGGACCCCCACCCTCTCCCTTCCTGCCATCAAAGGCCCCAGGCTGGTGTTTACAGAGGGTCAGGCGGGCCCAAGCCCGAATGCCATCTACAGCCCCCTGGTACCTTTCTTTTCTACCTCACCGGCTGTTCCTGGCCTGGCTGAGGGAATGGGCACGAATGTAGTGGTGGCGCCACCTACAGGTCACTTATTTCACAGGAGCACTTCCCGCACGAGTTCACCTCTGGAGACGGAAAGAAGGGTAAGTTCCAGGAGCAGGTGAGGAGTGGGGGCCTCACCCTCCCGTTATGCTGTCTGCTGTGCTCCTCAGCCCACCTCTGCATGCACCTGGCACCCAGGAAGAGGCGTGGCCGCCTCTCTGCCTCACCTCCCCTGGGCAGTGGTGGCGTGGGAATCTGACCGTGGCCGGGGTGTGAATAGACAGTCCCAGGCTGTGACCACCTCGTCCCCTCTCCCTCCAGCCCCCACACAGGGATCAAATAGGACTGGTGTGAAGATGATGCGAGCCCCCTGAAAGGCGGAGGGACCTCCCCCAGCTGGCACACTTACCTGCCCGCTGCTTTTCTCTGTCCCCCGGCCCCCACCCCGCCATGGGCACAGATTGCCTTGTATCCCCAGGGTCCACAGATAGTTTCGATCCCAGGACAATAACCAGCTCACGTCTGTGAGAAATCCCCTGCCCTGGGTGCCGCCTCTCTGACCCTCTTGCCCTGGACGTATCTGTACAAGCTCCAGAGAAGCTGGACCCCAGACTGTACCCCAGTCTTAGAGTCTCAACTCCCAGCTTTCCTGCAGACAGAGGTGCAGAAGAGGCAGGGACATGAATGCCCTGGGCCCTGCCCCTGTGCCCACCTACTCCTCACACACCTCCGGAGCGGGGCAGGCGGTTGCTTGGGGTCCCCACCACCAGTGCAAGGGGCGATGGAGGTGTGGAGGGGGAAGGGAAGGTGGCCCAGCTGGCAAGACAAGTGGGGACAGAGCCACCACAGGAAGTGGCTCACACAGGAAGCCCCACCCCCACCCCGAGTCCTGGGCCGCCTCTGGGCTGTGGGTGGCTGGTGTTGAGTGTGAAGAGCCTACACCTCTATCAGGGTGATTGTTACAAATTCTCCCAGGGGCGCTCCTTGCAGCAGCCCCCCCCCCACTGGGCCCGACCTCGGGGAGCGTGATGTGGACGCCCCCTCCTGAGGGGCCCGGATGTGCGGCGCCCACGCCGTGTCCACGCCAGCTCACGGGTCCTTTTCCTCTGCTCTTCTACAGCTCACAAGGACTTTGGCTACTTTTACGGCTCCAGCTACGTGGCAGCCCCCGACAGCAGCAGGACCCCCGGGCTCTCCCGTAACCGGGACGGGCTGCTGGTGGCGGAGCTGGATCTCAACCTGTGTCGGCAGATGAATGACGTCTGGAGCTTCAAGGTGGGTCGCCGGGTCCCCCCCGCCCCGTGTGGCCCTGCTCCTGCTCCCGGTGCCCTCAGACACGGCTCACGTGATGCACTCACTCCCCGGCCTGAGTGCTCCGTGTGGAACACCAGGACCGGGACCCCTCCCCCTCGCTGGCCAAGGGGAGGAAGCACCGGTCATTCCACGGACTAGCAGCTGGCCTCGATAAATTCTCCTCTCATCTGACCGAGATTCTGGGCGCCTCCTCGCAAATTAATCTCAATTTCATTTGTCCGAAGAATAGAGTGGATTGGCTTCTCTAATCCTTTTTCCTTTCCAGGCCTTTGCACTTAGCGCAAGATAAATGTGCACGTCTGGGTCTGCCCGAGGCTGGGCTCCATCGTCTAGGCCCTGACAATAGTGGGAAATGGGTCAGGCGGAGAAACAGAATCTGGGCCTGGCGTGGCCACGCCAAGCCCCCTTCTGCTCCCAGGTTGTAAAGTGAAAGGCCCGTGCTGCCTCTGAAACCCAGCTGCTCTCTGACCGGAGCCCCAGAGGCAGGAGTATCAGGAACTGCTCTCCTGGGATGAGGCAGTGGTAGCCATGGCCAAGACCCCCAGGAAGGGATCCTGGCTGAGGGGTTTGTTCAACTGGTGTCCAGTGGTACGAGAGTACTCCAAAAAAGTTCATGGAAAAATGGCACACAGGGGCCGGGGTTATGGCCCTGTGGGTTGTGACCACTGCCTGCCACACTGGCATCCCGTATGAGCACTGAGTCCCGGCTGCTCCACTTCTGATCCAGCTCCCTGCTAACGCACCTGGGAAAGCAGCAGCAGACGGCCCTGAGTGCTTGGGCCCCTGCCATCCACATGGGAGACCCGCATGGAGTTGCAGGCTCCTGGCTTCAATCTGGCCCAGCCCTGGCTGTTGCAGCCATTTGGGGAGTGAACCAGCAGCTGGAAGGCCTCTATGTCTCTCTCTCTCTGTGTAGTTGTGTCTTTCAAATAAACAAATCTTAAAAAAAAAAAAAAAAAGGTATACAAAGGTAAGTGTATTTTGGTGCAAAAAGACCCAGAAGAAGCTCCCGGCTCCTGGCTTCTGATCAGCTCAGCTCCGGCCATTGCAGCCATTTTGGGAGTGAACCAGCAGATGGAAGACCTCTCTCTCTCTGTCTCTCCCTCTCTCTCTCTGTAACTCTGCCTCTCAATAAATAAATAACTAAATCTTGAAAGACACTTATCTGAGAGGCAGAGTTACACAGAGGAAGAGATTGTCCATTGGTGGGTTCATTCCCCAAATGGCCACAAGGGGGCCCAATCACTTGGGCCATCTTCTACCGTCTTCTCGGGCACATTAGCAGGGAGCTGGATGGGAAGTGAAGCAGCCAGGACTCAAACCGGTGCCCTGACACAGGACGCGTGTGCCGCAGGTGGCAGCTTAACCTGCCACGCCACAGCCCCGGCTCCCCGCCAGGTCTGTTAAGCAGTGTCACGGGAGCTGTAGTCGGTATTTTCTCATCAGAGGAAAGCCTTCCCAGCTGTGGTGATGGGCATGGTGGCCGTGGACTTGGGAAGCAGGGCAGGAGAGCACTCAGGCTGCAGGCTGTGTCCAGGATGAGATGTGGTGCGGACAGACCCCCAGACAGCCAGGAGACCCAGGTTCAAATCCCGACTGGGGTCCCAGAGCAGATCTGCCCATCCCTTCCCTGGGCTGACAACCGCCCATCTGTGGCTCTGCTGGACCCTAGCTTACCCTCCCCTTTCCTGTCTTGGGGTGGGCCACACCTCCTAGACAGGCAGGTGAGGCTGAGCTGTGGGAGTCAACGATGAACTCTGCCACAGCAGCCCAGCCAGCCTGGAGAAGTCACACGGGGTGGGGGAGCGGAGGGGGCCGTGTTGGTGTTCCTCTGTTGCAGGCTGAAACCCTGTCCCCCATCTGCCTGACACATTCCTGTCTCATGGCTGCCCCCTAGTGGCAGGAGGTGGTGGCGAATAAGTGAGGAGCATTTATAGAACAGGAACTTCTAACATCTGCCCGTTTCACTTTCAGATGACGGGCAGATACGAGATGTATGCCCGGGAACTCGCTGAAGCTGTCAAACCCAACTACAGCCCCACCGTCATCAGGGAGTAGCTGGTTCTGCCCCACCCCCACTCCCCGCCTGCCTGTAGGGTGGGGCCCTCTGTCACTGGGTGGATTAGCAAACTCGGTGGGCTCGGCAATCCAAGTTCTCCCTGTACACCGCACTCTCCAGGTTGGCTTTAAAATGCTCGGGGGTGGGGGGGATGGAGGGGAATCACTGCTTAGCAGGTACAATGTTTCCTTCGGGGTGATTGTAAATGCTTCGGGATAGATACAGGTGGTGGTTGTCCTGTGTTGCTGTGTGCTAAACACCTCTGGATTGCACATGGCGACATATTTCATTTGCTTTGCTGTGATGTGAATTCTACCTCTATTAAAAAAAAAAAGTAATGCTCGGGTGGGCGTTTGGTGCACGCCCCCTGCTTGGGACACCCACATACCATATGCAAGTCCTGGGGTTCACATCCCAGCTCTGCTTCCAGCTAATGCGCACCCTGGGACGCAGCAGGTGCTGGCTCAAGTACTTAGGTCCCTGCTACCTACGTGAGAGACCCAGACAGAATCCCAGGCTTCTGGCTTCAGTCTGGCCCAGCCCTGGTGGTTGTGTGCATTTAGAGCATGAGCCATCCATTATATGATCTGTCTGTCTCTGTCTCTGTCTGTCTCTCGCTCTCTCACTGCCTTTCAAATACGTTTTAAAAAATAATAACAGCCAGGCACCGCCTGTGCAGGTTGATTAGACTTCAGACAGATGGGACACCCCGGTCCCAAGGTCTCATTAGCTCCCTGAGGTCAGTGTTGGGGTCTGTGCACTAGGACCAAGGGTGAGGGTGGACCCAGGGTCATAGGCACAGGTGCAGGTGGGGGGGGGCAGTCTTTGGATTTGTCATCCTGGTTCAGCTACAGCCCCCGGATGTTCAGTGGAACACTAATCTAGTTCTTGTCTGAGGGTATACTGTGGATGCAATTACAGCTTACAAACCAATTGACTAAGTGGGATTATCCCAGATGAACTTGGGTGGGCCTGGCCTAAGTAGTTGAAAAGGCAGGAGGCAGGGCCGGCGCCATGGCTCACTTGGTTAATCCTCCGCCTGCAGCACCGGCATCCCATATGGGCGCCAGGTTCTAGTCCCAGCTGCTCCTCTTCCACTCTAGCTCTCTGCTGTGGCCCGGGAAGGCAGTGAAGGATGGCCCAAGTGCTTGGGCCCTGCACCCGCATGGGAGACCAGGAGGAAGCACTTGGCTCCTAGGAGGCTTTGGATCGGCACAGTGTGACGGCCATAGCAGCCATTTGGGGGATGAACCAATGGAAGGAAGACCTTTCTCTCGGTCTCTCTCTGTCTATAACTCTACCTGTCAAAAAAAAAAAAAAAAAAAAAAAAAAGAAGAAGAAAAGAAAAAGAAAAGGGAAATTCTGCCCAGTTCTGCCTGTGGATGGCAGCTGGGTGGGGGGCGGTGAGAACCCCAGCCTTCCCTGTAGTCGTCAGACTTGTGTAGCCAGGACTCACCCGTTACCCAAGTCAGTTCCTCACAACAAACCCCTGAGCGTATTTCCTCCCAGCTCTGCCTCTCTCTCTCTGCGTGACTGATAAAGACCTTGGTATTGGAAGTGGTTCTGAAGGAAGAGAATCTAAAGGATGCGTTTTCTGGAATTCTTCCGCTGTCTGATGGACTTTTGTCCATGACTGTTTCCAGGGCTGTAGCAGTGTTGGGTCTGATGCGGCCTCAGGAATTCTCACGAGGGATTGGCTGTCAGCCGGTGCCCGAGTTCCCAGCTCGCCCCTCCTGACGGCCTGCCCTATGGGTTTCACCCTTCCCTAACCAGCCCCCCTCCCCAGGTGGCGAATCCCTTGCAGTGAATGTCTATCATCACATCTGCGCCTCTATCTCTTCAGCCCCTAGTGGTTCTGCTTCCGTGGCCGAGCCCTGACTGACAATGTCAGCTGCCCACCCCTCTGCACCTTGACTTCCACATCTGTAAAATGGGACCACGTTTCCCCTCCTGCTTCATGTCACGGGGTGGTGATGCATGGCCGACTAGACAAGCCAGGAGCCCTCTGGCCGTGACCAGCACCATGCCTGCATGGGCTCTGTCCCTGGGACCACAGAGCAAGAATCCAACCTGCCAAATCGCAAACAGCAGTTGACCAAGGAGTCAAGAATGGGGGTGACTTGCAGGTGGGAGGCTACTCATTATATGAACCTCCCTGAAAAGAGAGTCCAGACAATGGCGCACACCACACACACGGATGAGGGCCCATGGCAACTGTCTCCAGACAATCCCCACCCCTTGCCTCTCCGCTATCTTGGCTTCTGGTAGTTTTTCCATGAATGTGCTGTTCTGTTGTTTGGATTCATCTAAGGGAGGGTAGCCAAATCCATCATTCAACCCATCTTTTTTTTTTTCCCAAAAATTTATTTATTTATTGAAAGGCAGAGTTACAAAGAGGCAGAGAGCAAGAGAGGTCTTCCATCTGGCTGGTTCACTCCCCAGATGGCTGCAACGGCCGGAGCTGGGCCGATCTGAAGCCCAGATGCCAGGAGCTTCTTCTGGGTCTCTGATGCAGGTGTAGGGGCCCAAGGACTTGGACCATCTTCCACCACTTTCCCATGCCATAGCAGAGAGCTGGATCGGAAGAGGAGCAGACAGGACTCAAACCGGCACTATATGGGATGCCAGCACTGTAGGCAGTGGCTTCACCCACTACACCACTGTGCCGGCCCTCAAATGGCCCAAGTCCTTGGGCCCCTGCACCTGTGTGGGAGATCTTGAAGAAGCTCCTGGCTTCTGGCTTCGGATTGGTGCAGCTCCGGCCCCTGTGGCCATTTTGGGGAGTGAACCAGCGGAAGGAAGACCTTTCTCTCTGTCTCTGCCTCTCACTGTCTGTAACTGTACCTCTCAAGTAAATAAAATCTTTATTTTAAAATCTTTATTTGAAAGGCAGGGTTACAGAGAAAGAGAAGAGAAAGAGGTCTTCCATCCACGAGTTCACTCCCCAAATGGCTACAACAGCCAGGACTGGGCAAGGCCAAAGTCAGGAACTTCATCTGGGTCTCTCATGTGGGATGCAAGGGCCCAAGCACTTGGGCCATCTTCTGCTGCTTTCCCAGGTGCATTAGCGGGGAGCTGGATCAGTGATGGAGCAGCTGCGGCTCTCTGCTGTGGCCTGGGAAAGCAGTAGAAGATGGCCCAAGTGCTTGGGCCCTGGACCTGCATGGGAGACCGAGAAGAAGCTCCTGGCTCCTGGCTTTGGGTGGCCATTGTGACCATCTGGAGAGTGAACCAGCATATGGAAGACCTCCCTCTCTCTCTCTCTCTGCCTCTGCCTTTCTGTAACTCTGCCTTCCAAATAAATAAACAAATCTTCAAAAACAAAAAAAAAGAAATGGAGCAGCTGGAACTCGAACCGGTGCCCAGATGGGATGTTGGGGGCTGCAGTGGCAACTTAACCCACTGTGCCACAGCACTGGCACCCAAAGATTTAATTTAAAAAAAAAAAAAAACTTGAAGGTTTCTTATGAACACCTTGAAGATGCAGACACTGGCCACCAGCTGGTAGGACATAACTGGAGTCCAGTGCTTGTATTTATAGATGGACTGAGGACAGTTGGCCCAACCCGACCTGTTTGTCCACACCTCCAGCTGGGAGGCATTTTTGTCTTCCCAACAGAATGACTGAGTGAGGTTTGTGGGAACGGGACTGGGAAATACATCTGGTGGTATTGCCGGTATTTTCCATGGGCGGTGCAGGGGCCAGAGATACGCCCTACTGTTCCCGGTAAACTTGTGGGAATGGTGATCAAACCGTGGTCACGGCCATCTGAGGTAGGAAGGTGGAGCCCGCAGGCACTTCGGCTTAAGGTACCTGCAAAAATTTGGGAGAGCTGCACCAGGGTATTTTGTCCATAAGGTAGGTCCCGGGATGGGTTGTGGGGCATTGTAAGAAACCAGACCATACACCCCCTCCCTCCTTATCTCCTGGAATCTAGGGCGTTTCCAAACTTGGTATCAGGGTTGGTGCTCCTCCAAAACTCGTGTGTCCCGCTGCAGTGCTTGTGGCACTTCTTCCTCCAGTTTGTGTCAGGTGCAAGAGGAACCAGAACATTTTTATTTAAGCGCACAGAGGCCCATTATGTTCCCCGCTTTGTCCACCGTGGGCTACCGTAGGGGGGTCTTACTGAGCAGTGTGTCCACCCAAGAGGTCATCATTATTACGATATAAGCCCATGTCGATCCAACAAGAGAATCCAGGTGGCTGGACAGAATCCTAGTTTTAGTTTGAATCCTAAGTCTTCCTTTTACTATTTTTTATTTCTTAATTTTTAAAGATTCATTTATTTGAAAGAGAATCTTCCATCTGCTGGTTCATTCCCCACATGGCTGTAACTGCCAAGGCTGAGCCCATTCCCCACATGGCTGTAACTGCCAAGGCTGAGCCGGGCTGAAGCCAGGAGCCAGGAGCTTCATCCAGATCTCCTACATCTGTGCAGGTGCCTGAGGACTTGGGCCATCCTCTGCTGCTTTCCCAGGTGCATTAGTAGGGAGCTGGATCAGAAGCGGAGCAGCCAGGAAAGGAACCAGCAAGCATAAGGGATGCCCGTTTCCCAGGCGGCAGCTTAACCCACTACGCCACACTGCCAGCACCCAGCAAGGCTCCCTTTAAACCAGGCTGGTCTGGAGTTGGTATTATGCAAAATAGAACAATTAACAGGGAGAGTCAGGAGGGGTGGAGGTTTGAAAGTGTCCCACAGAAGCTCACGTGCTGAAAACTTAATCCCCACCATCAAATGGGAATGATACTTGGGAGGTAATCAGGATTCAGTGAGGTCACGAGGGCGGGACTCCGTGATGACATTGTGGCTTAAGACGGCGGCTCAGCTAGCACGGCTGGCTCTGGCTCACCCGCTGATACTCTCCTGTGTGATGCAGCAGGAAGCCCTCGCCAGACACACAGTGGACTGCCCAGAACAGTGAGCTAAATATATCTATCTACATGCTGATTCACTCCCCCAGATGGCTGCAATGGCCAGGGCTGGGCGAGGCTGAAGCTAGGAGCCAGGTGCCTCTCCTGGGCCAGGCCAAAGTCAGGAGCTCCATCTGGGCCTTCCACATGGGTGGCAGGGACCCATGCACTTGGGCCATCTTCCCCTGCTTTCCCAGGCGCATTAGCAGGGAGCTAGATTAGAAGTGGAGCAGCTGGGACTCAAACTGGAGCTCAGTGTGGGATGCCGGTATTGCAGGTGGTGGCTTTACCTGCCTTGCCACAACACCGGCCCCTACTTGCTTGCTTTATAAAAAGCCCAGTCTCAGACACTCAGTGATAGCCATAGAGAATGGACTAGGACAGGTTAGGATACCAAAGTTTCAATATAGGTTAATAGCTTCCTACCCTTTTTAACCAGATATGTAAGGACAAGAAGTTCATGGGGGAAAAAAATGGAATGAAAAGCTAAGTTTGCTTTGGTACAAAATATTTTGAAAACATGCGTAGTTTTTCATGACCTCTTTGGAGACTCCTTGTATGCATGGATTTCAAATGTTTTGCACCAAGATAAACCTACCTTTCACTTCATTTTTCTATGGACTTTTTAAGAAAAAGATTTATTGGGGCTGGCATTGTGGTCACCACTTTGGGTGACAGTTTGCATCCCAGCTACGCCACTTCCAATCCGGTTCCCTGCTGATGTGCCTGGAAAGGCAGCAGAAGATGGCCCAAGTGCTTTGACCCCTGCACCCACATGGGAGATCCAGAAGAAGCTCCTGGCTTCGGCCTGGCCCAGCCCTGGCTGTTGTGGCCATCTGGAGAATGAAACAGCAGATGGTAGCTCTTTCTATGCCAACCCCTGTCTCTGTCATACTGCCTTAAAAGAAAATGTATATATTTGAAAGGGAGAGTGAGAGAGAGAGAGATCTTCCATCCAGTGGTTCACTCCCTAAATGGCTTCAGTGACCCAGGCTGGGCCAGACTGAAGCCAGGAGCCAGGAGCTTCCTCCAGGTCTCCCATGTGGGTGGCAGGGAACCAAGCACTTGGGCCACCTTCCGCTGCTCTCCCAGGAGTATCAGCAGCCCATATTGGATGACCCAGTGGTTGAAGACCTTCCTGTCTCTCTTCTGTCTCTAAATCTGCCTCTCAAATAAATATATAAAACTTAAACGACTAGACTGAGCTCCCAGGACCATCTGCCTGCAGCCCATCCATCCCATCCAGGCTTTGCACAAGCAGCAAGGCCTGAACAGGAAGCACAAGGGCCTGGACGTGACAAAGGCAGATTACAAACTGGCTATGGCAACGAAAGGGACCCCAGTTCCCATGTGGTCGCGCTGGGGACTTGGGAAGGAGATGGGGATTCTGCAGGCCATTTTGTGCAGTGAGAATATTTATTGAGAATGGCTCATTACAAACAAAATATATTTATGTATAAAATCTCTGCAATGCAAAAGATCCCTTTCGTCCCCCTGTGGCTAGAAAGCCGCTGTCCTGTGTAGCTTTGGAGGTCGTGCTGGGACCCCCGGGTGGATCAGTGGTGGGTGCTGTGTGCCGTGGGCCAAAGCCCCTGCCGTCCAGGCTGTTTCTCCAGCCCATTTTCATGACGCGGTGTTGGGGACTCAGCCCAGGGAGATGAGTCTTGTGGACGGCCAGGCATCTCCTAGCGTGCACTGAGAAGCCATCCTCCAGGCTCAGGGCTGACATGCTAAGTGCCTGTGACCAGTGTCCGTGGAGGCCGCTCCCTGGGACAGCCCCACCAGCTCTCTGCCCTATGCCTCGTTTGCACCTGGCTGGCCTGAGTTTCGTGTCCTCCTGTTGGTTCTCTTCATTCAGCTCTGCTTGCCATTCGACCCAGACCTCTCCTGAGGACGCCCACGCCCCACAGCAGATGTGTGTGGGACTCTCAGGCTCGTAGCCAGAGCTCCCTGGCACCCTGGGCCACCTGGTGTATTAAGGCAACAAAAATGAGACCAGTCTGAAGCCAACGTGAGTCTCAGAAACACAGGGTGGCTGCCCAGCCAGCAAAGGCTGTTGCCAAGGAGTTAATAGGGCTGGGGGGTAGGGGGTGGGGGGGCTCACAGCCCTGGCAGGCAGAGCCTCTCACTGCCCGAGAACCACCGTGATGGCCAGCGGGCAGCCGTGACCACATCATGCCTCCAGCACCGAAAGACCAAGACCCGGGGTGCAGACAGATACTTCCTCCTCCCAAAGGTGAGACCTCCTCTCTTTGAAAACAGACCTGGACTGGCTGACCCCGTCCCGTGAGAGAGGTGCTAGGGGCTCCAAAGTACCTGCAATCTCACTATTATTATCTTACGTGAAAGCGATTTCTCACCCTCTGAAAGCAAAAACTTATATCTAAAAAAAAAAAAACAATACACACACACACACAAACCCCAAACCAAAAGAAAAAAAAAAAAAAAAAAAGGAAGGAAACAGCTCCAGTTGTGGTACTTGCTGCACTGTGTGATGACAGACCCAGCACTCCATGCAGAGTCCTGGCATCAGGACCAGGGTGGCAGTGGCAGCGGGGAAGGCAAGGGCTGCCCCTGCTGCTGCCGCAGGAGTGCAGGCCTAGCACCCTGCACCCAGAAGATGGGTCCTGCCGCCGGCATCCTGGCTGGTGTCAGGAGGCCCCCTGAGCCCTAAGCACACTCTGTGTCGCCGGCCATCGGGCCCCCGCCAAGAGGACCCTCTACTGGATAGGGCTGGACTCCTTAGAGGGCTGCAGGAGGCCTCCAAGCCCCCAGGCACCGGGGCTCTGCAGGGTGGGGTGGCTGTGAGATGTGTCTACACTGTGGCAGAGGCCAGGCGACCTGGCAACAGCCACGGTGATCAGGCCTAGAAGGGGGTGGGATGAGGCAGTGATGGCACGCACCGTAGGGCACGTGGGGTCTGCAGCACCTCCGGGCGCCTGGAGCTGGAGGCTGGCTGTGCTCCCCAACCCCAGAGGTGCTGTCCTGATAATCGGCACCAGCCACATGGTCTCTCTCTCCAGGGCTCGGTCCCAAGGTCTGTGGGGAGTCCGATTCAGGCCTCTTCCCCTTGCCTGGGGTCCCACTCAAAGTCAACAAGGACTCTCTTGGGGCTGGACTTCCGTTGGGCACCGCTGGAGTCAGGCTTGGAGTTCCGGGGTGTGGCTCACCTTGGAAGCAGGTGCTTCAGGTAGTGGCATGACAACACACAATGCTGGCAGATGAGGCAGCTGTGCTGGTCTCCCAGAGTTCCCTGGGGCCTTGTCAGCTCCTGAGTGGGCCTTGCTGGGGGCAGAGGGGGCGGGATCCAAGAGCCTGGACACACCAGGCTCCTGCTGTCAGCTGTCCAGATAGACAAAGAGGATGTCCTCATCCGTGCCGTAGCTGGTTCTGGCCTCTTCAAAATTACTGATGCTGGTGCTGCACATTCCTGCGGCGTGGGGGTTTGTGGGGAGGGTAGAGAGGGCTCAATGGGTAGGGACACAGCACCTGCCCGACCAGCACCCAAGGGAGCCAGGCAAGACCCGACCACAGCCCACTTGGCTGGCCACTCCTCTTGGCTCAAGTCCTGCACCCCCAAGAAGCTATCCTTGCCTATTCCAGCTCTTTCTCTGGCCCCTCCCCAGGTTAGTAGATGGACAAGTAAGGCCCGGGGTGTGGGGGGGCAATGTGCTCCATGCAACATGGACACACGGGTGGGTCTGTGGGAATCAGGGAGGGCCTTCCCCAAGCCCTGAGGGCAGTGGGCAGGCCCAGGTGGAGCAGGGGACATGTCTGGCCAGACTGACTGACTGTGGCATGTGCTGCTGGCTGTCCTGAGAGGAATCAGGATTGGGCGCTGAGGTGGCGAGGCTGGGCCCTGGGCGGTAGCACGGGGTTGGTGGGAGGGCGGGGTGGCCCTGAGGAGCAGAGGTTTTGGGATGAGGTGAAGGGGTGGGAGTCCTGGGGGCCCAGCACTCACGGTCGGCGTAGGCAGGGTTGTTGTAGAAGATGCAGCTGGTGGCCCGGCTGTAGCCGCGCAGCACGATGAAGTGGCCCTGGTAGTCGGGGGTGCGGCAGAAGCAGCGGTGGCCGCTGGGGGCGAAGCAGCAGTACTTGACGGGGCTGGAGCACAGGTCGCAGTGCAGCACCCCCGAGTTCACCAGCACGATGGCCACGTGGCCCTGGGCCAGGTGTGCCTGGATATCCTGAATGCTCACAGCACTGGGGGCGCGAGGGAGGGAGGGAGGGGTCAGGTTTATCCCTGCTTCTGTCTCTGTTCCCCTGGGCCCCCAGTTCCTCTGCCCTCTGCCCTGAGCTCCTTGCAGGTGGAAGAGCCCTTGTGTAGTCACTGCGCAGGCTCAGTGTGGGGTGGGAGGGGACAGTTCCCAGCGTGCACCAGACGAGCTGGCACCATCAGTAGAGACAAGCAGGAAATGGGCCACTAGAGCAACACTTGGAACCTCACTCCCAGCCTGGTTAATGAATTCTTTTTGCCAAGCCCGTTTGTTCTTTATCCTCCATCAAGTGTGGTTTATGCTGGAAGCCGCGGGCCCAGTTCAGTTCCCCAAATCCGAGCCAAGCTGGGCTGAGCCAGTTTGTTAACCAAACGCTTCTGTGAAAGGGCTCTTTCTCCTTTCTAAGGTTTCTTGTGGCAGGAGGAGCAGCTCCAGGGGAAATACACACACACCCCACCCAGTTCTGCAGACACAGCTGTCTGGAGCCGCCCCGAGGGGCACACCCCAGGCACCTCTCCAAATAAGCACCTAGAGGGACCCAACAGTAGGGCTGCTCTGCTCTTTACGTGGGCTCCTTCATCAGTCTCCTGAGGAGTGGCAGCGCCGGCACCACAGGGCCTGGCCTGACTCCAGCCACGGCCGAGTCACACAGCAATCTGGTTTGCAGCCTGGGCCGGGGAAACACGCCACGCCATGTTTCCATTTGGTTTTGTTTTGTGTTTTTTTTTTTTTTTTTTTTTTTTTTGACAGGCAGAGTGGACAGTGAGAGAGAGAGACAGAGAGAAAGGTCTTCCTTTGCCGTTGGTTCACCCTCCAATGGCCGCTGCGGCCGGCGTGCTGTGGCCAGCGCACCACGCTGATCCGATGGCAGGAGCCAGGTACTTCTCCTGGTCTCCCATGGGGTGCAGGGCCCAAGCACTTGGGCCATCCTCCACTGCACTCCCTGGCCACAGCAGAGAGCTGGCCTGGAAGAGGGGCAACCAGGACAGAATCCGGCACCCCAACTGGGACTAGAACCCGGTGTGCTGGCGCTGCAAGGCGGAGGATTAGCCTAGTGAGCCACGGTGCCGGCCCTCCATTTGGTCTTTGCAACACAAGAGCTTGGCCCAGTTCTCGACCATGTGTACGAGAGGGGAGTGCAGCTTCAGGGAAAACGCAGGGTCAGGCTGGGCAGACACGGTATAGCTTCACAGAACAAGCGTGGCTCAATGCCAGGGAGGCCGTGGGCCATAGCAGGCCAGCAAAATCATTTGGTCTGGCCTTGCCAAGGCAACCACAGCTGGGACTCAGAATTCAATAGCTCTACAGCAGGCTAGTTTTTAGGCTGGTAATTTTGTATGACCCGCGGACGATGCTGTACCTATCCAAAAGGCCCTTGACAGGAAGAAAGCTTCCCCACCCCTGGTCTCAGAACTGAGTGGAGATTTTTTTTCCCTGCTTTCCAAATCACCTATCTTGCAGGTCATTATTTTGTTAATAATGAAAGTGCGAATCAGTAAAGAAAGGAGGAATTCCCAAGAGTGACCCCGGGAGCTGATCTGGGACCAGACGCAGCCGGCCTGAGCACGGCCACCACCCACCATGAGCTCAGAGAAGACCCCACTCACATCTGGGCCAGTTGCTGCCATGGTCCCTCTGAATCCAGCCCCCTGGGTGTATATGGATGAGAAGGGGGAGGAGCCTGTGAGGCCACAACAGCCCAGGGAGAGACTGGCTGCAGCCTGTCCTCGCAGCATCTGCTCAGGATCCACCCCAGGCCAGGGCCTGGGCCATGGAGCCCCACTGATCCCCGTTTCATGGATGGGAAAGCCAAGGTTCACGGACCACGTGGAGAGCAGAGTCCGAGCCTTTCCCAAACACCATCCTAAGTCCCCTGCCCCCAACCCCAAGGCTGTTGGTGAGCAGGAAGTGAGGGAGGGCAGAATGTGGGGGGCAGGGAGGGCTCACCATTTCTCCACGAGCACCTTGCAGGCTTTCGCCTGTGCAAACAGCTGGTTCACCCGGGTCTCCTCTGTGTCAAAGTGCTTCCTGTAGAAGGACTGAAGAGAGCAGGGCACATGGGAGTGGCCGCCAGCCCCGGCTGCCCCTGCTCCACGTGCGCAAGGCAGAGGGCACGTCACGGGAGCAGAGATGCCAGGAGGGCAAGGGAGCCCCTTGCTCCGGGGGCTCCCCGGAAGGGAAGCCATGCGCAGCGAGCCACAGCATGGGCAGGGCCACAGACGTATGCTCGTGACGGGCAGCTGGGCTCAGGTCAGCTCCCTGGAGGAGGCTGCGTACCCTGGAGCTTTGCGCGCCCTGCAGCTTACAGCTGGTGAGCCCAGGGGGCGAGGCCGAGACCACCAGGGACGGCTCGGCCACAGCTCAGTGTGGCCAGGTATGGCCCACCAAATAGGCTTTGTTGGTGCTGGGGCCGTAAGGAGGCATGGGGGGGGGGGCAGAGAGAATCTGTTCTCAAGCCCCTTTCTCTGCCTCAAGGCCACAGTCCCTGGGCCAGATTCCTTGGCCTTTGTCTCCCGACTGAGAAGGTGGAAGGAGAGTTAGGCTGACAAGCACTGGCCCCTGAGCTGAGATCTGCCTCTGGGGCCGGGGAGGGGAAAGGCCCGGCAGCTGGCCGCTCACCTGGTTCTTGTAGCCCTTGTCCACGCCCAGAGTCTGGGTGCAGAAGCGGTGCCTCACGCCGAAGTGGCGCATCAGGTAGGCCAAGTCTATGGTCCAGATGCTCCTGGTCAGCCGCAGCTCCTGCAGGGCGCTCTCAAACTCGCCATCGTCCAGCTGACCCAGGTACCTGTGGACAGGTGGGCCCGCAGAGGTCTTCTCCCACCTGGGGAGGGGCTGGCCCAGAGCTCCCTCTGCCCAGAAGCCTCCTTCCTTCGACATAAAACCTTACATCCTTGCTCGCACACAGCCAGAGCACAGCCTGAGGACTGCCAGGGCCCCGAGGCACCACCCTGGAGGTGGGGTTGAGGGCCTGGATTCTGCTTGTCATGTCTCTTATGGGCTGTGTGGCCCTGGGCAAGTCACTGCCCTCTCTGGCCTTGTAAGCTGCATCTCTCAAATAAGGCCCTTGGATCCCCATACTTTTCAGAGCTTTGGGCATCAAACTGTTTTTGTTAAATCCTATTGTGCCTGGAATTCTGGGATGTAAAAAGACAGGGCAGAAGCTGCTCTTGGGGCTCCAGGCAGCCACCTGGTGGGCCAGGCCCAAGCACCTGGGATTCCCTGGCATTAGGAGACCTGGAAGAAGGCCTGCTCTACCCCTTGCTGGTTTTTACAGATAGGACTGAGCACAGACGGAAGCTGGGCCTTCTGGAAGCCGTAACCAAGAACAGTCACATGCATGGCGACTCCCTCCCAGGCCTCTCACTGCGTCCCCCCGGAGCTGGACTGGGAGCGAGAGCCTGCCCACTCACCGCAACACCATCCTGGAGCAGGCCAGGCCGCAGTCCCAGTGGTAGAGCTGCTGGATGATAGGCACGGGCAGCTGAACAAAGTCCCCTGCGTGGCAACAGCGGGAGGTCAGACTGCGTGTCTGACCACGGCTACCCCTACAGGCACCATCAGCAGCAGCACCATTGCTTCCCACCGAGCCCCTGCAGCGGCCGCTCAGGGAGGGGCCTTCCCACAGCCCTTTGTCCTGCTTCAACACCAGTGATCCCCCCACCCCAAACACCAGACCAGCCAGGGGTCGGCCCTACCCAAATCCTCCAGCGGGTTGGTGCCTTTATCTCTTAGGACAACATCTTCCTGGCTGCTGCCCCAGCTCCTCTGCCTACTGCCCCCTTCCCCTTCTCCCTCACCAGGCCGCCCTGCAGGCAGAAATATCCACCCCTGGATGTCACTTCTCCAGGGTGTCGCCCCTCTCGGGCTCCCTGCCACCCCTCCACACATACTCCCAGCCCTCTGTGCCTGCCTCTCAGAGCAGCTCCCGGGAGGCAGCAACTGGGGCTGTTCTGCTCCCTGCTCTGGCTGCAGGGACAGCACACACACCTGAGTTGAGGCCCCTGTATGGCTGCCTGATTCCAAAGCCCCCAGGACCAGCAAGGTGGGAAGGCCACACTAGGAGGAGGGGACCGTGACGTAAGCTGTGCATATGGAATGTTCCGCGAGCTCCATCCACCAGTGTCCCTGGCACCCTCTCGGTCTGTCCTTGGCAGGAGCCGCAAGGGCCTGACTGAGGCATTCTAATCCTGGCTCTGCCACTGGTAGGCTACGAGCTGAGCACCTGTTTTCCTGTTGCTGGATTGAGTCTGGCGATCCTGAGAGTGGAGGACTTTGGCCTGATCTGCTCACTCAAAAGACAGATATTTCACCAGAGCCTAGCACGGGCCCGGCACGTGTAACACCACAGTGAGGGACACAAAGTCCCTGTCCTGATAGACGGGGAAGACAAACAGACATCAGAGAAAAGCAGGGGCGGAGGCTCAGGAAGCGGTGGGGGTGTGCGCCAGGGTGCGCATGGAGCCCCCAAGGTGCCTGTAGGACCCGCCCACTCTTCCATGCCGTGAACCTGGACAAAGTTCAGAGTCTGAAGAACCAGAAGGGACTTCTCTGTGCTGGCCACCCACTAATTACTCCCCGGTGACATCTGTTCAGCACGTGACAGCCCAGCCCGTGTGGCTTCCTGTCTCAGTGTCTCTGTACTGTGTGGCCAGCTCTGCGCTAAGCCACCCCAAGAGCCCCCCTCCCCGCCGTGCCAGCCTTGGTGCCTACCCATTCGCTTCAGTGCACCACCCCCAGCCTCGGCCCTGGCCGTTCCAACCCGCTGGCTTCTGTCTGAGTCCCAAGCTGCACCTTACCCACCTTCAAGGCCTGGCCCAGACAAAACCCTCCAGGCCTCCCCTGATCCTAGGCTGGCCATGTCCTTTCCCTCAGCTGTATTCCTCTGGGTGAGGGTTCAGGCTTTGGCTCACAGGAGAGGCCCCTTGCGTCAAGACTGCCCATGCCCTGCTGAGCTGGCCGGACGCTCCCAGGAGGGAGGGACCCGTGATTGCTCTTGGCCTTTCTCCTGCACTCACCTGCTAGAGTGTGCAGCAGGGCTGGCAGAAGGCAGGACAGCACGGTGAGGCATGCCCCTCGGCTTGTGCCTACTTCCTTCGCTAGGACAGGAACCACCATGTATACTCGAGACACAGGCCCTTGGCAGGTGCCGACGTGACCTTGGCCCTGAGCCAGAGCCTGGTAGGCTAAGCCCAGGCAGGGCCTTCATTCCCTCCCGTCTTCTGACCCCTGGTGCCTCCAAAAGGAACCCAGGTCCTTCATGCAAGGGCTCTCAGTCCCGCCTGTCCTCCACAATTTCTCCTCGGAGCCCCTGCCCAACTCTACACACAGCAGCCAGAGAGATCCCATCCAATTTCCGACTGCATTTAGGACAAAGTTGTCACCCCTTTCCAAAGTCCGCAGATCCTGCCCAAGCCTCCCAGCAGCACTCTGACCCTCCCGTCTTCCTGTTGCCCAGTGACCCCACCAGGCTGCTTTCTACCCTAGGGCCTTGGCACAGGTGGCTCCCTTCATCTGGCACTCTCTTCCCCTTCTTGTCATCCGGGTCCCAGCTCAGAAACCTGTCCCCTGAGAGCTCGGTCAGTGATGAGGTCTTTGAGGGCTGTGGGAGCCTCTTTCACATCCTGTTTGCTTCCTTGTTTAGCAAAAGTAACCAGCAACAAAAGGCTACTCTGTCTCCCCCACCAAACTGTAAGCTTCCTGCGGGCAGGTGTTTGCGTTTCAATGTGTCCCTTCCAAAATTCCTGTTGAAACTGAATCCCCATTGTAGCCTTAGTATCAGCCCCGGGCCTTCTGGGAACTGCTTAAACAAGAGTTCTGCCCTCAAGGATGGATTACTTTATAAAAGGGCCAGAAAAGAACAAGCTTCAGCAACCCCCACTCCCCCCCGCCCCCGCCTTCTACTCTCCCATCCTACCAGAACAAAATGTTCTTTCTTCTGTCCCTTCTACCACGTGAGGACGCCTAGGGGACACCATCTTTGAAGGGCCATTACCAGATACCACACCGGCCACAGCCTTGATCTTGAGACTTTCCAGTCTCCCAAACTGAGAAAGTCAGTTTCTGTAGTTTAAAGATCACCCGGTCACAGACTAAAACAACAGGGAATTTGCTAATCCCAGGGCCTGGGGTCTGAAGCGTCATAGTAAATATGGAAAGAAATGCAAGAGGGCACCCATGCTGTGGTGCAGAGAGTTAAAGGCCTGGCCTGCAGTGCCAGCATCCCATATGGGCGCCAGTTCGAGTCCCGGCTGCTCCACTTCCAATCCAGCTCCCTGCTAATGCGCCTGGGAGAACAGTGAAGGAGGGCCCAGGTCCTTGGCTCCTGCTCCCATGCGGGTGACCCAGAAGAAACTCCTGGCTCTTGACTTTGGCCTGGCACAGCCCCAAATGTTGCAGCCGTTTGGAGAGTGAAATAGCAGATGAATCTCTCTCTCTGTAACTCTACCTTTCAAATAAAATACATCTTAAAAAAAAAAAAAAAGAGGTGTAAAAACAAAAAAGGAAATGAAGCACTCACTGTGCACTAGGCTCTGGGGACACACAGGGGACCCAAGGACCCCAGCCCTGACCTCCAGGGTCTCCTATTCTAAACCAGTTCCCTGGAGTGGGCTGGGGGTGGGGCAAGAGTTCTCTGAGGGGTGAAGAATACCTCCACTGTGCCTATCAACTGCCTTTTTGTTTTTTTTCCCTGCACAGGCTGGTAACTCCCCAGGCTCTGCTCTTACATAACCCTTGGTCTGCAGTGTTGTCTCCCATCACAGGCCGCCCGGAAGTTCCAGGCCTCTCCCTCCCGGGGAAGGGGGGGCCCGCAACGTGGAGTCCTCCAGGGGGCATCTGATTGCCCCACTAGATGGAAGGAAGACTTCCTTGGCGGTGGGCGGGGACATTCGCCTCCACTTGGCCCTCAGCCCATAGCAGGCATGCAGACACGCTTGGTGAATGGAAGAGGCTTTCTCCAGAAACACTTTATCTCTTAACATGCCCACGCCAGTCTGTCACTACAGTGCACTCCCCTGGCCCCTCCGTCCTCCCCCACCCGCCCCCAGTTTCCAGACTATTCCTCCACCCAGGCTCTCTCTCTCCAGCCTGGGGCCTGAGTTCTGGCACTGACTGGCTGGGCCACCTCCTGCCAGGCTATGACCCTGCCTGTGGCCTCTGGCTTCCCCTACCCCCAGCTGGAAAATGTGGTACAGGAGAACTGCTCTCTGAGGACACTCAACTCCTCTCCTGTTCTTGTCCTCAGCCCCAGAATCCCTTGATCTGGGGCCAGCGCTGTGGCGTAGCGGGTAAACCCGCTTCCTGCAGTGCCAACATCGCATATGGTCGCCAGTTCGAGTCCCGGCTGCTCCTCTTCCAGTCCAGCTCTCTTCTGTGGCCTGGGAAAGCAGTGGAAGATGGCCCAAGTCCTTGGGCCCCTGCACCCGCACGGGAGACCCAGAAGAAGCTCCTGGCTCCTGGCTTGGTTTCAGCGCAGCTCCAGCCGTTGCGGCCATTTGGGGAGTGAACTAGCAAATGGAAGACCTCTCTCTCTGCCTCTGCCTCTCTGTAACTCTGCCTTTTGAATAAAATAAATCTTAAAAAACAAAACATGAATCCGTTGATCCTAGGGTTCCCACAGGGCTAAACACCCCCCACGTGGCCATCCTCAGTCTTGGCACAGGCTGATCCGCCCACAGGGACCCGGATGCTTCTGCAGAGGGTGATAAGGGTAGGCGAGGCCTCTCGGCATTTGTCCTGATAACAGCTTAAGCTTTAGAGACAGCGCCAGATGTTGACGTTCGTCCGGAGGCAAGCGTCTGCCTGGGAGGCCCCCGGCCTGGCTTCGGTCAGTGGCTGTTGCCCAACAGCCAAGGAAGGAAGGCAGTCCACTGACTGTGGATACGGGTCTGCAAAACAGCAACCGGCACCAGTGACCAGCTTCACTGGGCTGTTACGAGGACTGCGAGGGCACTGCAGGTAAACATTTGAGCACAACGCCTGCTTCCTGGACTGTTCCCTCCCAACATAAGTCCTGACTCCTAGGGGGCTCAGGAGCCGCACCACTCTTGCCCAAGACCAGAAAGAACTGGAAGGGTAGGACTAGTCCCCAGGTGACATCAGGCCCAATGTCACACTGCCACCACCAAAGAGATCACTCCTGGCAGTCGCGGTCCCCCCTATTGCTCCACCTCTCTCCCACGAGTGGGCCCCTCGGAGCCTGCCGGGGCACTGTCCCTTTCTCATCAACTCTGAGCTGCAGGAAGCCGACTTCCAACCTCCCCTACTTCTTGGACAAGCAAACTGAGGCCCAGGGCACTGAGCGGTATTCTCAGGCTCCAGCCCAGAGGGGCTCAGGTTACCTTGGGGCAGAAGGAACCAGAGAATGGTAACCGTAGCAAGCAAACAAGACTAGCTACGTCCTGCAAGCTAAGGGAAGGGCCCACCCAGGTCCCTGCCCACCCAGGTTCAGTTCCCCTACAGTTCCCCCAAGAGAGCGGACTCTCCCAAGGCGGCTACAGGAGGACTTTTGCGTAGTTGGCACCCTCTCCACCCGGGGCCCTCCCACGTGACCGCCAGCACAGCTGACTGGGGTCCCTGCCCTGTTAGTATCAGGAAACCCCAGCTGACCAGAGGCTGGGGGAAGGGAGAAGAGCCCGAGGCAAGGGTGTCCACCTGGCCATGATTTCGCTACAGCTCCACAGCCTGGGCAGAGACGGCCAGGGACGCGCGCGGATGGACCCTGCTCCGCGCTAGGGCGGGGTCCCCCTCATTCCCCGGGGCTGAGGGCTGGGCCCTCAGAGAGAGGCACTGACCCGGCTCGAGCGGCGGCCCCGCTGCCTCCGCCTCCGTCCTCATGACCCGCGCAGCACGGGGCGCCCATGGCCCCGGCCCGCTGCGGGCTGCAGCTTCGGCTTCAGCTGGCGCAGGAGCGCAGCCAATGCGTGTCGAACGCCGTAGCCGCCGCCGCCACCGCCACAGCGGGGAGAAGCGGAGGCGGCGGCCGGGCAGCCCCAAGCCCCGCCCCAGCCACTCCAGGTCTTGGATCCGGAGGCCCCGCCCCTCCCCTAATCCCCGCCCCTTCCCAGTCCCAGACTTCGATTCCTAGAGGCTTCCAGCCTCATGATTTAAGCCCGGCCTGGCCATTCACAGTCTCGGTTTCTGGTAGCTCCGCCCCCTTACCGAATCCTCGCGCAGACGCGCGGGCCCTTCCTTCGCTCGGTCCCCCGGAAGCTCCGCCCCTTCTGAGCCCCTCCCCGAGGGCTCGGCGCAGCGCAAACACTGGCTCCCCAGGGGCTCTTTCCCTCAGCAAGCCCCGCCTCTGCCAGGCCCCACCCCTTTGCCGGCTTCAGCTGTAAGCCGGTTCCGGCCCTGTGATTGCCTAGGGTCCAGGCAACCGTACTCTGATCTCTTTAGTGCTGAGCCGGCCCCTGCTCCACTTGGTACCTCAGTTTCTCTGTCCAGACACGACACCTCCCCTCTCTGAGAGTTCCCGTTACCTGGCAGTGCCGGGTTCCAAAGATTAAATTGTGAGGGGAGGTCCCAGCCCTCATTCCCACTTCCTGCTGCCCCGGATCCGAGGACCCAGGCTGTAGATCCCCTCCTTGTCGTCCAGCCAGTCTTTTGTGAGGGGTGCTTGGAAGCGCAAGCCCCCCTCTCCCGTTTCGGGCCCCCGCGTCGGGGCTTCCGGCGGCCCTCGGGCCCTGTCATCAGCTCTCTCTTCCGGCGCCGGAACTATCGTACCTGGGTCCGCGTTTCCCAGCCGGCGGAGTAAGGAGGAAGCGGAGACGAGCTCGCGCTCAGGGACGGTCCCCGCGCGCGCGGCATTCTGGGAGCGCGTGGTATTCTGGGAGTGCAAGGCCCGCCATTCGCCCCGCTCACGCCTTCTCTCTCGCAGTTGTTGTCGCAGCACCGAAGAGGAGGAAGAAGGGGCTCGAGCCGGTGAGTAGGGGCCGGGGACGGGAAAGGGGAGGCCGAGGCGCTCGTGAGGGATCGGGGGCTGGGGCAGGACGCGCTGCAAGGAACCGCGCAGGGCTCCGGGAGGGAAGGAAGCGGGAAGCTGGGACACCCAGACACCCGCGTCGCCTCGCCTGAGCCTGGGGAGTGAGTTCGTTACCTCCCCCTCGTTTCTGGCTGCTTAGCCTCGTCCCTGAACTCCATCGGCGTCATCCTTGGCCTCCAGCCCCCTTTTCCGGCGCTGATGCAGCCCCTCGTGCTTTCCACGCCATTGCAAAAGCGTTTTCCGAAGTTCCTCTGCTTCTGAACTGTGTGTTCGGTTTGGCCTGTAAACGCTGATACCTTTCCATTGGGTCTTTCCTTCCTTGAGATCCCGCGCTGGTTCCGTGCTCTCTGAAACGTAACATTCCAGCTCTGACTGCGGAGGGCTGGGGATCCTCACGGAGCGAGCCTGGCTGCCCTGTCGTGTTCTCCCTTATTTCGTGCCAGCCTTGCGTCCTTACCTGGCTCAATAAAAACTCCACTGCTTGTCTCTCAACTACGTCGGCAGATCCTTGTGTTTTTCCTCCAAGATAAGCAGTTTCCTACACGTTGTCCCTTTGTGACCGCTTTGCTGTTTTCTCTTTAGCTTTAGCAGTAAAGCGAATGGAAAGTCAGAGGCTGAAATAAAAACACAGCCTCCTCTCCTGGATATGTCTGGGTCCTCTGGTTGGTTGGTTTGTTTGTAAGATTCATTTATTTGAAAGGCAGAGTTACACAGTCGGGGTCGGGGGCAGGCAGAGAGAGAGATCTTCCATCCCCTGGTTCACTCCCTCAAATGACTGCAACGGCTGGAGCTGGGGGCCAGGCCAGAGTCAGGATCTTCTCCCCGGTCTCCCACAGGTTCAGGGGCCCAAGCATTTGGCCCATCCTCTCCTGCTTTCCCAGGCTATCAGCAGAGATCTGGAGTGGCAGTAGACAGCCGGGACTTGAACCAGTGCCCCTGTGGGATGCCGGTGTACCCGCTGCACCCCATCGTGGTTTTCAGGATGCAGTCACCCACAGCTGTGGATAGGCAGATGTGTTGCTCAGCATGGACGTTCCGAGCGCCTCTCTCCCAACACACAGACCGCATTGGTCACTGGTTATCTTGGCCAAGGAAAAGGGACATGAGGGGCCAGTGTTGTGGGGCAGCTGGTTAAGCTGCCACCTGTGACACTGGCACCCACGTGAGAGTGCCAGGCTGATTCTCAGCTGCTCCATTTCCTATCCAACTCCCTGCCAGTGCTCCTGGGAGGCAGCAGATAATGGCCCGAGGTTTGAGCCCCTTGCCACCCACATAGGGAGACCCAGATGCAGTTCCAGGCTTTGCAGCCATTTGGGGAGTGACCCAGCAGATGGAAGACCTCTCTCTCTCTCTCTCTCTCTCTCTCTGTATCTGTATCTGTGTCCCTTACTCTGTCTCTAGGTAAAGGGACATGGGAGCAGGTGAGGAGTAGGGAGGTAGGTGGGAGATTCTTTTCCTTTCCGTGAGCTTTCCTTCTGTCCAGCACGCTGTCTCTCCCCTCTTCATGTTGTGTGTATTTGCCAGGAAGGCTCCTCCAAGCCAGGAGCTGAGCTGCTCTTGTGTGGAAAACGCAGCTTTGGCACCGGTGTTAGGTTTTATGGGGTCCAGGCCTTGGGGAGACATGGTGCGCACCACACGCGGCCTCTGGCTCTGAAGGGTGGGCTCACTGCTGTGTCTCCCACCACAGCACTCTCCTCCTGCCGAGATGTCCATCGGTGTGCCGATCAAAGTCCTGCACGAGGCCGAGGGCCACATCGTGACCTGCGAGACCAACACCGGCGAAGTGTATCGGGGCAAGCTCATCGAGGCAGAAGACAACATGAACTGCCAGGTACGGGAGGCTGGTGGCGTCTCCATTGTGCCCGACGTGTGGCAGGCACTGCTGTGGGCTCCGTGGCTGTGGGCCTGAGCAAGAGACAGTACTGGGGCAAAGAACCGTATGGAGATTTGGAATAGTTAACTTTGGCCTTTGCCTTCTCCATCCCATAATTGTCCCCTCCCAACTCCCCATTTTAAAGATTTATTATTTATTTGAAAGGCAGAGAAAGAGAGGGAGAGATCTTCCATCTACTGGTTCACTCCCCCAAATGGCCACAGTGGTTGGATCTGGGCTGATCTGAAACTGGGAGCCGGGAGCTTCTCCCAGGACTCCCACGTACAGGGACCCAAGCACTTGGGCCATCTTCTACTGCTTTCCCAGGTGCATTAGCAGGCTCAGAAGTGAAGTAGCTGGGACTTGAACCGGTGCCCGTATGGGATTCCAGTGTTGCAGGCAGTGGCTTCCCCTGCTACACCACAGTGCCAGCCTCTCTCCCATGTTTTGGGGCCTGTTTGAGAGAAATGGTGTTACCACCTTCAGCAGAATTCTTCAGGTTCAGGGCCATTACCCTCCCACCCCCACCACCCCACACAGTGAGCAGAAACCTGTGTGCTCTTTTTCTTAGAAGAGGGGTCATGTTTGATTACTGCAGCTGCCTAGTGAGGTAAATGAGTTTGGTGATAGTCTCGGCATCCAGGAAAGAGGGAGAATGTGGTTAAAGGACTCATCTACTGAATATTGCTCTGCTAATAAATGATAGAGCAACTTTCTAACGTGGTGTCTTTCTCAAAGCACTGCTTTTTACATAGTCAGGTAAATTTAAAACAAAAAGATTTATTTGAAAGGCAGAGTTACAGCGAAAGAGTGGGAGAGATAGCTTCCATCTGCTGGTTCACTTCCCAAATGGCCGCAATGGCCGGAGCTGAGCCAAGCCAAAGCCAAGAGCTTCTTCTGGGTCTCCCACATGGATGCAGGGGCCTGAGCACTTGGGCCATCTTCTACTGCTTTCCCAGGCCATAACAGAGAGCTGGATCAGAAGTGGAGCAGCCGGGACTCAAACCGGCGCCCACATGGGATGCCGGCACTGCAGGTGGCGGCTTTACCTGCTATGCTGCAGCACCATCAAGTATTTTTTATAGCATTATTTTCCAGAGTGTCAGCACATGTTCTTTTTTTGTTTAAAATTTTATTTATTTATTTGAATGGCAGAGGGAGAGAGATCTTGCATCTGTTGGTTTATTCCCCATATATTCAAAGTAGCTGGAGCTGAGCCAGGCCAAGGCAGGAGCCTAGAACTCTACCCAGTTCTCCCACGTGGGTGGCAGAGGCCCAAGCACTTCCAAGGTCTCCCACTACCTTCAGAGGCGTGTTAGCAGGGAACGGATCAGAAGCATGACAACCACAACTTGAACCAGCCTTCTTTTTTTTTTTTTTTTTTTTTAATTTGACAGGTAGAGTTATAGACAGTGAGAGAGAGAGACAGAAAGGTCTTCTATTGGTTCACCCCCTAAATGGCCGCTACGGCCAGCACTGCGCGGATCCGAAGCCAGAAGCCAGGTGCTTCCTCCTGGTCTCCCATGCCGGGTGCAGGTGCCCAAGCACTTGGGCCATCCTCCACTGCCCTCTGGGCCATGGCAGAGAGCTGGACTGGATGAGGAGCAATTGG
Source organism: Oryctolagus cuniculus (assembly GCF_051225735.1). Taxonomy (NCBI): domain Eukaryota; kingdom Metazoa; phylum Chordata; class Mammalia; order Lagomorpha; family Leporidae; genus Oryctolagus; species Oryctolagus cuniculus. Next base: position 31,154,891 of record NC_142887.1, read on the forward strand.
GACTAGAACTCGGCGCCCATATGGGATGCCAGCACCGCAGGTGGAGGATTAACCAAGTGAGCCACGGCACTGGCCCCTGAACCAGCCTTCTGATACGAGATGCTGACATCGCAATCCGCTGCTTAACCCACTGCACCACAACGCCCTTTATTCTTTAAACCGTTGGTTAGGAGCCCAAGCTCTGGGAGCAGGAATTTTGCCTGATGGTTAAGATGCCAGTTGGGATGTCAGTATCTCGTGTCTAAACACCTGTATTTGAGCGCCGCTTCCACTCCTGGTTCCTTCTAACTGTGCACCCTGGTGGGCAAGAAACTGAGTCCATAGCACCCACCTGAGAGACCTGGATTGAGTTCTTGGTTCCAGGTTTTGCCCTGGGCCAACCTTTTGCAGGCATTTTTGGGGAGTGAACCAGTGGATGGGAGCTCTCTCTCTTTCTCAAGTAAATATGTTTTTTTTTTTTGTTTTTTTTTTTTTGTTTTTTTTTAAGGAACTTGGGTTTTGGAATCAGAAATTGGAGAGACATGACTCTGAACCCTGGCTATATGACCTCAGGTTTAGTAGCCACATACCTTCCTCATCAGTGAAATGGGGGTGCTGCTATTTTGGGTGCCCTGAGACGTAGCTGCTAGGACAACTGGATGTGTGAGATAGTGGAAAATGACAGGGAGAATGAGAAGAGGGAGCAGAACTGTCAGACCCGGAAGCTGGTTTGCCCGCTTAAAGGAAGGAGGATTGAGCGGGGAGAGCCTCAGACCCAGCACGGCCCTGAGGAAGCCTCAGCAAGGCAGAGGCTGCTCCTCAGAGGGGTCTGGCCTGGGGCAGGAATGGCCTGGGCTCTCGTGCCTGTGCTGTGGGCCAGCATTGGCTGGCTCCCCAGGGAGGTGGGGCCCTCAGCGTGCTGTGGTGGATTCCAGAGGCGTCAGCTTGCTCTCTGTTGAGAGGTCTGAGCACGCCCAACACCACCTCAGGAATAGCACCCACACCCCAGGGCAGTGTCAGAGTTCAGCTGAGTTCTGTCTGCAGTAAGCTAGCTCGGGGCCCCCCATGTTGTGAGTGTCCGAGGTACCATGCCTGTAGCTGTGCTCCAGGGAGTTGAAGTGCGTTACCCAAGGTCAGATGTCTTGACTGGCCATTGCTTTGTAGGGTTTGCTTGTGATTTCTCTTTAGCTTTGTGTAGCTCCCACCTTTCTGTCAGGTTGACCAGCTCACAGTTTCCTGGTGCAGAGGGAGGCAGAGATCTGGTGACTTAGGTTTATCTCCTCACCGTTGGTGCCGTAGACGTGGGTGGGTGGGCTCTGACAGGCACAGCTGGCGTTGCTCTAAAGAGCCTGGCCTATGGCACGCTCTGCCCGTGTGAGGTGCTGCTGTCGTCGATCCAGCGATCCAGTCCTTTGACTTAGGCATCCTCGTCAGCTTTAAGCTACTTGAATTTAGTGAGTAGAATGCAGGGGTTAATGGTAGTGAGTAATTCTTTTATTTATTTTCTTTTTTTTTTTTTTTTTTAAGATTTATTTATTTGAAGGAGGCAGTGACAGCATTTCCACCCACTGGTTCACTCTCCAAATGGCTGTATCGGCCGAGGCTAGGCTAGGTCCAAGCCAGGAGCCTGGAGCTCCATCCTGGTCTCCCATGTGGGTGGCAGGGGCCCAGGTCCTTGGCCATCATGCTCAGCTTTCCCAGTGCATTAGTGAGGAGCTGGATGGGAAGTGGAGCAGCTGGGACTCCAGCCGGCACTCTGCCGGGGGCTGCCGGCATGGTAGCTGGCAGCTTAGCTTGCTGTGCCACAGTACCAGCCCCAGTGAGAGATCCTTAGTGTATAAGTTCAACAGAACGATTTATTCAGACAATTTGCTGAGCTTCCAGGGCTCCAGGCATCCTGCCTGTAACATGAAGGTGTTTGACCGAGAGACCTTAGTGGTCTCTCAAAGGGACAGCCAACATGACACCAAGCGCATAGTAGACCTTGGCAGTGTGACTGAGCTCACCCTGACCTCCCTCACCCACTCTGTCATCCAAATCAGGAAAGAAAATGGAAACTTGGGGGCCAGCGTTTGTTGCAGTGGTTAAGACGTGTTTTGGGATGCCTGGGTTTAAATTCCAGCTCCTAGGGGCTGGTGCTGTCGCGTAGTGGGTAAAGCCGTCTCCCACAGTGCTGGCATCCCATATGGGCTCCAGTTCGAGTCCTGGCTGCTCCACTTCCAATCCATCTCCCTGCTATGGTTTGAGTCGCCTCAGCTCCAGCCGTTGTGGCCATTTGCGGAGTGAACCAGTGGATGGCACACTTTTCTCAGCCTCTGCTTCTTTGACTTTCAAGTAAAATAATAAATGTTTAAATTCCAGTTCCTGTCCTAATTGCAGTTTCCTGCTGATGCACACTGTGGGAGTCAGCGATGGGGACTCAGGTAGTTGGGCTACCCATGTGGGAGACCCAGGTGGAGTTTTTTGGTCCCAGTTTTCACCTGGCCCAAGCCAGGCCATTATAGGCATTTGGGGAGTGAACTGACAGGCCATTAAAATAAATAAGTAAAATTAGCAACTCAGCTTCAGAACTGCGATACAGAGGAAATGAGTGGACTGTGTGGAATACCTGATGGGGGCAGCCTGCCTCCCTGGGGCCCCCTCCCCACCTGTGTGTTTGCCAGGGCTGCCACGTCCCACAGGGCTGAAGGCTGAGGTCCAGGTGTTGGCAGGATTGGTTTCTTCTGAGAGCCAGGAGAAGAGGACCCATTCCAGGCCTCTCCTCGGCATGTAGCTGGCTGTTTTCCCATCTTCACGTGGTCTTCTATCTGTAGTGTCTCTGCCCAGCTGCACCTCCCAGAAGCACGTCAGTCATGGCGTGCTGTTTCACCCTAATCATATATGAAGAGGCTCTCTTTGTCGATGTGATTGCATTCTAAGCTACTGGGGATTAGGGTTTTTGCAGGGGCACCGTTTAGCTTCTGGCACACCCTGGCTGTGATGCTGTGGCTCTCCTGTGTCTGCCAAATGGTGACCACAGAGCGCAGGTCACTGCCACCTCCCTCGGACTGTGAGGCTGATGGCTTCTACAGAGCCCGCGGCTGTCTTCCCTTCCTGGCCTAGGTCCGTTTGTCCTTGGGGCATTGGGGCATCCCCCTAGCACTCTCCCTGCTTGTTCTTTGCCAGAGAGCAATTGGAGTTTAGTGCTTGACCTAAGCTGTTGGGGTTTAGTAAAAGTTTCAGTGACAGAAGTGGGCTGGTTGGCACACCACAAAGCTTTGGACAACAGATGAGAGGCCCCACCACGTCCACTGTTGGATATTTTTCTCTGAGTGTATTTAGTCTATATATGTATGTGTGTGTGTATGTGTATGTATGTATGTGTGTGTATATATATATATATATTTAAGATTTATTAATTTGAAAGGCAGAATTACAGAGAGAGTGAAGGAAAGGACAGAGACAGAGAACTCTTGCATCTGCTGGTTCACTCCCCAAATGGGCACAACAGCTAGGGCTGGCCAAGCTGGGGCCAGGAGCCAGGAGCTTCTTCTGCATCTCCCACATGGGTACAGGGGCCTACTGCTTTCCCAGGCACATCATCAGGGAGCTGGATCAGAAGTGGAGCAGCTGGGACTGAAACCAGTGCCTCCGTGGGATGCCTGCTCTGCAGGCCATGGCTTTAACCAGTTGTACCACAGAGCCGGCCCCCTGTATTTATTCTTTATCCCTTTCAAACAGGGCTAGAGATGGCTTATAAAATTATATGGTAAGGGGGTCCAGTATCCCATATGGGCACTGGTGTGAAACTCAGCCGCTCCACTTCCACTCCAGCTCTCTGCTATGGCCTGAAAGAGCAGTAGAAGAAGTAGCAGTAGTAGAAGAGAGTAGTAGAAGACGGTCCAGGTGCTTGGGCCTCTGCTCTCACTTAGACCCAGAAGAACCTCGTGGCAATAAATCCTTTTTTTAAAAATGCATGTGGTTGGCCGGCGCCGCGGCTCACTAGGCTAATCCTCCGCCTTGCAGCGCCAGCACACCGGGTTCTAGTCCCAGTCGGGGCACCGGATTCTGTCCCGGTTGCCCCTCTTCCAGGCCAGCTCTCTGCTGTGGCCTGGGAGTGCAGTGGAGGATGGCCCAAGTCCTTGGGCCCTGCACCCCATGGGAGACCAAGAGAAGCACCTGGCTTCAGCCTTCGGATAGGCGCGGTGCGCCGGCCGCAGCGCGCTGGCCACAGCGGCCATCGGAGGGTGAACCAACGGCAAAGGAAGACCTTTTTCTCTGTCTCGCGCTCTCACTGTCCACTCTGCCTGTCAAAAAAAAAAAAAAAAAAGTGCATGTGGTAATATAAAAGTAGACTTCTAAAGCTGGGATGGAAAGTAAACTGAAGTTGTGCCTGCAGGGTAAAACACCTGTTGGGTGTTAGGTGATGTCCTCAACAACATCCCCATACAGGATCCAGCTCTTTTAGTGTCTCTTCGGTGTGTTTAAGACAGTATGATACAGCGCCTTTTTAAACATTTGGAACCTTAATGCATGCGTGAACCCTACAATGAAATCCATCGATGGTGTTCATTGGGCCAGGGGGTATCAGCACTTCTGTGCATCTGAGGTTTGGCTGGGAGAGCAGGGAGCGTTGCTCTCCCACTCCCTAGACCCCACAACTACAAAGCAAACACCATCTGGCACCTTCCAGTGCTGTAGGGTGTGGTATCAGCTGTGAGCATCCCCCAAGGGCCCCTGTGACTGTCCGCCTGGTCCTCTTCAGCTCCTTTTTGTCTGTAGTGAAGATGGGACATGGGGATAGAGGACTTAAAGCTAGAGGCCTCCACTAGCATGGTGGCACAGTGGGTTAAGTAAAGAAAAAACTAGAGACACCACCACCCACACCCCTTGGCTGGGCCAATAAACACACACACAAAACAGGGAAGTTTTCTGTTCTCAGCCACATGAACTCTCTGTGGGCCTGAATTCTGCTGTTCTTATTAAATCTCAAGGGAGGAACTAGGGATTCTTCAAAATCAGAAAAAAAAGATATTTAAGAAAAGCTGTTTGGGGACTGGCATTGTGACACAGTGGGTTAAGCTGCCGCTTGCAGTGCCAGCATCCCATATGGGTACTGGTGAGTCCCGGCTCCTCCACTTCTGATCCAGCTCCATGCTAATGCGCCTGGAAAACCAGTGGATGATGGTCCAAGTACCTGGGCCCCTGCAAGCCACGTGAGAGACCTGGATGAGTTCTGGCTCCTGGCTTCTGCCTGGCCTAATGCCAGCCACTGCAGCCACCTGGGGAGTGATCCCGCGGGTGGAAGAGCGCTCTCTTCTAACCCTGCCTTCCAAGTAAATAAGTAAGGACTGTCTCTAGTCAGCTATTTGGTAAAATATTAGAACCATAAGAGGAACTTTCAGGTGAGGAATAGCAAGTAGGAATAAGCACCTAATTCTTATTTTATAGACTGTTTATGTAGTCTTTGGGGGAGGTTTTACGGCTGTAGGATTTTATTGGGAATTCATTGTGAAGGGACCCAGAACTTTTCCATGGGTCCCCAGTAAGTGTGAGGGCTGCTCTGGCCCTCTGTGAGCAAATACTTAGCACATCTTATAATTTTTATGAGATTATATTTAATTTAGAAATAGATTTTACAAGAATGTTAATGCCCCAGTTAAAAGTGGACGTAACTCATAAAATGGATAATTCACATAAGAAAAATATATGAATGGACATTTAGCATGCAGAAATGGCCTTTTAATAATCATGCACACTGGGGCCAGTGTTATGGTACAACTGTTAGGCCACTGCCTGCAAGGCCGGCATTCCATGCCAGAGCGCCAGTCAGAATCGGGCTGCTCCGCTTCTGATCCAGGGGGTGTGGAAGCATCCACGCTCTTCAAGGCAGTGATTCCATTTCTGGAACTTTGATCCGGGTCAGCATAGTGAGCAAGAGTATCCGTTGCAGTTGCGAATAATGAAAACCAGCATTTCTTTTTTCTTTTTTTTCTTAAAAGATTTATTTTATTTATTTGAAAGTCAGAGTTACAGAGCAAGGTAGAGACAGGGAGAGAGGTCTTCCATCCGCTGGTTCACTCCCTAGAAGGCCGCAACGGCCAGAGCTGCGCCAATCTGAAGCCAGGAACCAGGAGCTTCTTCCTGGTCTCCCACGTGGGTGCAGGGGCCCAAAGACTTGGGCCATCTTCTACTGCTTTCCCAGCCATAGCAGAGAGCTGGACTGGAAAAGGAGCAGCCGGGACTAAACTGGCGCCCATATGGGATGCCGGCACTTCAGGCCACGGTGTTAATGCTGGGCGAAAACCAGCATTTCTATTAATAGAGTGAAATTATAAAGAGTGTTGTTCACCTAGTAGGTTGACAGATGAGTATTTAATGTCTAATGTGTTTTCAGGGGGCCAGTGTTGTGGCATAGCTGACTATGGCTCTGGAGCGGGCATCCAATTCCTCAGGTTGAGGTCTGTGTCCTGGACACTGTGCTGGTTGCACCCCAAGTAGCTTAACCTTTGCTTTGGACTGAAGGGCTCTAAGTTGGGGCTCCCTCAGCTCCCTCTTTGGGTTCAGTTAGTTTGCTTGAGCAGCTCACAGAGTTCAGAAAAACACATTTACCCCCTGTTTATTATAAAGGACATTAAGAAGCATACAGCTGAAGAGATGCATAGTGGCCTGGAATGCCACCTGCCAGGAACCACAGTGTGTTCAGCCATCGAGAAGGCAGACTGACAGGGAAAGAGACCTTCCATTCCCAAATGGTCACAATGGCCAGGGCTGGCCCAGGCCGAAGCCAGGAGCCCATATTTCCTTCCAGGTCTCCCATGTTTATGGCAGGGGCCCAAGTACTTGGGCCATGTTTTGCTGCCTTCCCAGTTGCATTAGCACAAGGATCAGAAGCAGAGTAGCCGTGGAAGGTGGGCACTGGGGTACTGGGGTCCTGTTCACCAAGCGGCCTTTGCTCTGCTGGCGTGGAAAGCAGAACGGCTATGAGCCTAGTCCTCGGGGTTGGAGCCAGGCCTCCCCTGCTTCAGCCAAGGGAGTGTGGAAATGCCTAGGTTGAGTCTTGGACGTGTGCGCTAACCTCTTTGGGACTGTCAGAATGGGTGGGGGTATGTCGGGGAGGAGTGGCACAGCCCCCAGGTAGACATTGTAGCTGTCATTCAGCCATCCATGGGCCTCAACTATGTTTGGCAGCAGGGACCGCATTTGGACACACACCATCCTATTTGGCTTGCTCTCTAAGAATTCTGGGAAGTAAGTAGTGGTCTGGTGCAGTGGGTAGGTATGTGTGTGGAGTCCAGCAGTCCTGGCTCAGACCCCAGCCAGGTCATGTAGGGGCAGTGTGGCACTGGGCAGAATAGAGCAGTAAGAACTTGGGCCTCTGAGGACAGCCCGGCCCCCGAACAGGCTGTGCCGCCTCTGCTGTCCAGCAGGGTGGCCACCGTGCCTGTCCCATCCATCGGTAGCCTTTCGTGGTACAAAGTGAATTACTGTGCAGAACCTGGGACAGCACCTGGAGGCCAGTCAGCACTGGGGAAGTGCGGGCTTTGAGATGCTGTGTTGTCCTCACTTTGTAGGGGAGGGAACCGAGCTCTGGAAGCTCTAGAAGTGTCCCCAGGGTTGTACCCCTCCCCGCCAGCCTGCTGAGCCAGGTCGCACACAGGTCCTCAGGCCTGTCCTGTCTTCTACAAAGTCACGGGTCTGCCGTGGTGAGGCTGGATTGGAGCTGGTTCCTTTCCCTTGGGCAGTCTAACCATCCCTGCTGGCCATCGGTGGCACCAGAGGCATTCAGGGAAAGTCCAAGATGGCAGGGACCCAGGAACTCTGGAAATTTGATCAACTGTGGGTGCAGGGCCTGCAGCAGAATGCTTATGGGACAGTGGAGCCCTGTCACCTCTCCATGGCAGAGCATAAGCATTTCTGTCCAGAAGACTCATGAAACAAGCTACTGTTCGTGGTAGACGTGCCTGTCGTGGTTGGCGCTGGCAGGTTTGCACCACCTCCCATGCTAAGCAGTCCTGGACACTGTCACCTGGAGGCTCGCTCCTCTTTGTCCATCCCGCAGTCTACCCATGTGGGCGCGTTCATCTTCCAAGTGCAGCCTCAACCCTGTGAGCCCTTCCTCTGCCCACAGCTGTGAGCGACCCCGTGGTCTCTAACGTGATGACCCTGTCCTCAGTCACGATCCCAGCCTCTTGTCTCACACCTGCCTGGTATTCTAGCTCTGCACAGGCAGCGCCATCTCCACTTCTTAGTCCCCAGTCTGTCATGTCGCCTCCTAAGGCATGCACTCCGGAGGTCAGTCCCACATCTGGCCCATGCCCGTGGCCTTCGTGGTGCCTCTGTATCTGAGCACCAGGCACGTGCAGTGGGGGGGTTACAGTCTGGACAGGCATTTGCAGTGGGTGTGCTCAGGGTTTCTCACCATCGACAGCTCTCCCAGGCTGGCTGGTTCCGGCCCGCAGGTGTTGAGAGGATTGTCCATGTGAAGTGCTCAGTGCATCGGTACCAGTGCCCCTGCCTTTCTGGACTCACCCCTGTACACCTGTCCCCTGCTCGTGCTGTTGATCCTTACTGATGAATTGGTTCCCTTCCAGATGTCCAACATCACAGTCACGTACAGAGACGGCCGAGTGGCACAGCTGGAGCAGGTGTACATCCGGGGCAGTAAGATCCGCTTTCTGATTTTGCCTGACATGCTGAAAAATGCACCGATGTTAAAGAGCATGAAAAACAAGAACCAAGGCTCGGGCGCCGGCCGGGGGAAAGCTGCTATTCTGAAGGCCCAGGGTAGGTGTTCCTCAGGCGCTGGTTTGACAGTGTGGGCTTGTCTTGTTTATTTGCAAAAGGAGCTGTGTCACTGCCTGAGCATGGAGGACCTTGACCTCAGCTGTCTCCACACCCACTGCTTTGCAAGGTGCTGCAAGCCGCCGGTGTCTGGTTTCGCCCGATCTCAGTTTCTTGAAGGCCTTTCCTTTCTAGAAGCTGTGTCCAGGAAGTCTGGCAGCGGCTTGCTATCATCTCACTTGCTGGGCTGACTCTCAGAGTGGCAAAAATATAACCCCTTAAAATGCCTAAATGCCTGTTTCTCCCTTAACCCCTCATACCCCACCCCCCGACCCGTGACTAGAAAACCTCGTCCTGGGGAAGGAAGGGTTTGCGGGAGTGCTGGCTCTGGCCGTGGACTGTCCTCTGCACAATGTACGCCAGCCCTTGGCTGTGCACTTGAAGGCACTTGGCAGTTAGTCTGCCCAGACCCCCTGACTTCCACCTGCACCTCTCCCAGCCCCTGGCTCTGGTCCTGTGGGCAGGCGGCTGAGTTCTTGAGAGACTTCCCGCTCTCTTGAAGACAGCGCCATGCTCTGGAAGAGCAGGGGGCTAAGGCACCAGTTCGTAGCTGTCAGAATATTTTCATCTGTCCATCGTGCACAAGGTCCCCTCCCAGGACCTGTGGGTCACAGGGAACTGCCTTACTGTGCCCTCTCATGGGGAGGATTTGGTTTTGCCTTTGCTATCAGGAAACATTTCTTACCTGCAGAAAAGCTCAAAGAATAATAATGATACCCCCACCAGCACCCAGATTTAGCAGACGTTAGCACTTGTCTCAGAATGTACAGAGGGACTTGGGCGCGTGTGTAAGGCTGTTAGCTCACGCCTGCCAGCCCTGGGAGTCCGCTGCCCGCTGGTTCTCAGGCCACCCTTGCTCCCAGCCTCTTGTACAGAGCAGTGCTGGACCTTGCGCCTCTCAGTGTCTGTCCTCCTGTGAGATGGGATGGGCCAGGTGGCCCGTCAGGTCCCTTCCAGCACAGAGGTCCTGGGGCTCGGGCTGCTGCCTCCGTGAGCATGCCCTCCGCCTCACTCTTTCTCTTCGTCCCTTTCAGTGGCTGCGAGAGGCAGAGGACGTGGAATGGGACGTGGAAACATCTTCCAGAAGCGACGATAACTCCCTGTCGAACAGAACTTTGCCCTTCTTTTTTCTTTTAGGTCATCTGGGTTCAGGGGTGGGTGCTCGTGTGTATGTCATAGGTTTCCTGTTGGCATCTTTCTCTTTAGATCAGGGGAAGTGTTAAACTAAATAAATCTGGTTGTTTGGTTTTTTGAGAAAAGGACTGTGTTCGTGTTGGAGTTTGCTTTGGCAGCAGGTCCAGCATCGACACCCTGGGAGCTGTCCTGGGGCAGAGCCAGCACCGTTATCGGCGGGAGCTTGAGCTGCCGTGCAGCAGGCACGGTTGCTGGGTAAGGCCTGGGAGAAACTCTGCAGGCTGTGTCTCCTTAGTCTTCAGAGACAGGGGCTCGTGTGGCTTCGTTCAGTGAATTTTTGTGGAAAATGCCACTAACTCAGCTGTAACTAGGCAGAGAATCCTGGCTTGTGGAAAAGCCCAGGAATTTGACCTCTGTAGTCCAAAGGTCCCATGACTGAACGGGCGGGGAGAGTAGTGGTTCCACACAGGTGGGGACACCCTCACAGCTCCACAAGCTGTCCCGTGCAGTCCGGGGACAGGTTCTTGTGGGTGTCTCGGAACATCCTAGCGCTGACTGGCTCACCCACAGTTAATGTCAAAAAAGGCAGTAGAGGTAGGGTGTGCACAGAGAATGTAACAAAAACACAGAAACTGGAAAAGCAGCCTGAAGAAGTCAGATGCTGAAATGAAGTCTTGCTCAGGGTTCAGGACAGGGTGAGCCAGAACGTAAACCAGATCAGGGTGCTCGCTGGACGGACGCTTCCAGTCCTGGAAGAGGACGAGGCAGCCGATTCCACACCTCTGTTAAGCTGGCATCAGGCAGTGACGTTCTCACATCTGACCTGCTTGCATTGCTCAGGAGAGCTGTGGAACAATCAGGACTCACTCAGATACCCCAGGCGCTTCCAGTGAGGCCTCGGGGTCTCTCCAGAACCCCAGCTCCGTGAATGGCCCCTGGCTACTGTCCTGGCAGGCAGTGCTGCTGCGCTGAGACAAGTGTAGGACGTCGGTGGCCATTTCAGACACACTGACCACGAATGGAATTAAAGAGTTTGTTTTAGGTTTGGGCAAGAGTTAATTTTTGACTGTTGTTTGGAGGACTGGGTGTTGCCCTAGTGGTTAAGACGCTGATCGCAATACCTGGGGTTGGTACCTGACTCCTCGCTCCAGCTTCCTGCTGAACACAGACCCTGGGAGGCTCAAGTGATTGAAGTGCTGCCACCAGGTAGGGGACCTGGATGAGTTCCTGACCATGTCATAGTCTCGTCGCCCTCATTAGGGCATGAACCAGCAAGTAGGAACTCTCACTGTTGCTCAAATAAAATTAGGTGTTTTTTTTTAATTAACTTATTTGAAAGAGTTACAGAGAGAAAGAAAGAGATCTTCCATCAGCTGGGTCATGCCAAAGCCAGGAGACTCCATCGAGGTCCACCACATGGGTGCAGGGGCCCGAGCACTTGGGCCATCTGCTGCTGCTCTCCCAGGCACATTAGCAGGGAGCCAGATTGGAAGTAGAGCAGCTGGGACTGGAACCAGCGCCCATACAGGATGCCAGTCACAGGCGGTAGCTTTACCTGCTATGCCACAACTCCAGTCCCAGAAATTCACATTTTTAAACAGTTCCCTTTGTACCTCAGCAGTGATTCTGATTTAGTAGCTCTGAGGCTGGGTTTTTTTTTTTTTTTTTTTTTTTTTTTTTTTAAGATTTACTTACTTTATTTCGAAAAGCAAAGTTACACAAAGAGGGAGAGACAGCAATCTTCCATCAGCTAGTTCACTACCCTGATGCCCACAGTGGAGCCAGGAGCCTGGGACTCCCATCTGGGTCTCAGTCTTCCGCTGCCTTCCAGGAGCATTAGCGGGGTACTTGACTGGAAGTAGAGCAGCGGGGCTCTGATTGGTGCTCACATGGGACACTGGTGTCACAGGCAGAGGCCTAGCCTGCTGATCCACAACCCTGGCTCCTGAGGCCACATTTTGACAGGCTAGTGCATGTTTTTAGTGTAATCCTGAATTTTCCTACTTTTACAGTAAACAGTGCTTTGTGTGGTGACAGGTTATGCTCAATGATATAAAGCTTTAGTTTTATATCCTGCATTTTAGGGGGAAAATCAGTTAACGTGTACTGAAAGCAACTAATTCTACACCGTTTATAATGAAAAACCACAGCCCTTCTCCTCCCCGTTTTCTCTGCCCCCTTTTGGGGACAGATATGGTACAGCAGATTAATTTGCTGCTTAGAACACCTCCATCCCATGTGGGAGCACCAGTTTGAGTCCCAGCTACTCAACTTCTGATCCAACTTCCTGCTAATGCCGCCTGGGAGGCAGCAGGTGATGGCCCAAGTGCTTGGGCTTCTAGCCTCATGCTGGTCCAGCCCTGGCTGCTGTGGGCATTTCGGGAGTGAAGCAGTGGATAGAAGATTGATGATCAATCAATCTCTGTCTCTCCCGCCCTCACCCATCACTCTGTCTTTCAAGTAGATGAAAACACGTTTTTAACAAAAGGAGCCGGGACCGGCGCTGTGTCATAGTGGGTAAAGCCTGCAGTGCCAGCATCCCATATGGGTGCCAGTTCGAGTCCGAGCTGCTCCGCTTCTGATCCAGCTCTCTGGTATGGCCTGAGAAAGCAGTAACAGATGGCCTAAGTCTTTGGGCCCCTGCAGCCACATGGGAGACCTGGAAAAAGCTCCTGGCTCCTGGCTTCAGATCAGCCCAGCTCCTGCCATTGTGGCCATTTGGGGAGTGAACCAGCAGATAGAAGACTATCCCCACACCCTGTAACTCTGCCTTTCAGATAAATAACTCTTGAAGAAAAAAAAAGCTGGTGGTGTGGTACAGCGGGTTACACTGGCAGTTGTGGTGGCTTGTAGGCATCCTGTGTTGCTAGTTCAAGTCCTGGCAGCCCTGCTTACAATCCAGCTACCTGGGAGACAATGAAAAATGAGCCAAGTCCTTGGGTCCCTGCCACCACCCCCCCACCCCCCGCCGTGGGAGACCAGGATGGAATTCCTGGCTCCTGGCCCTGGCCCTGGCCCTGGCCCAGACGTGGCTATTGTGGCCATTTGGGAAATGAACAAGCAGATGGAAGACATTTCTTTCTGTCTCTTTTGCCTTGCTCTGCCTTTCCAATAAATAAATATTAAAAAAAAAAAAAAAAAAAAAAACCTTTCAACACTCATTCCTTTGTGCTCGCCTCGCCTCCGTGTCTGTAGACGCTGACATGGCTACTCTTTGCTGCCTCAGTTCTGGACGCTATCTTGACCTCTCTTCGTCCCGCCCACCTGTCGCCCGTCTTCCTGGTGTCATTCTGATTCTGCCGTACCCAGTGTTGGATGATGGCCGGGTATGGGAGTCACCGCTGACCCTGCTAGTAGACTAGATTACTACAGGACTTTCTTTTCCCGAGAAGACCTAATCCTCCCGGCGTTTTATTTGCTTAGTTTTCTATTTGTCACCAAGTTCAATCCCAGGTTGATCTAAAGACCTTGACACATCATCTGTCTTGTTATTCTTCACCGGCTCCTGTCCCAACTGGTCTCCTGTGTCGCTGTCATCCTGGGCTCGCCCCCCACACCTTTCCTCTGCTGAGCCTCCTGTTCCTCTCTCTTTTAAAGATTTATTTTAGCCGGCGCCGTGGCTCAATAGGCTAATCCTCCACCTTGCGGCGCCGGCACACCGGGTTCTAGTCCCGGTTGGGGAGCCGGATTCTGTCCCGGTTGCCCCTCTTCCAGACCAGCTCTCTGCTATGGCCAGGGAGTGCAGTGGAGGATGGCCCAGGTGCTTGGGCCCTGCACCCCATGGGAGACCAGGAAAAAGCACCTGGATCCTGGCTCCTGCCATCGGATCAGCGCGGTGCGCCGGCTGCAGCGGCGGCCATTGGAGGGTGAACCAACGGCAAAGGAAGACCTTTCTCTCTCTCTCTCTCTCACTGTCCACTCTGCCTGTCAAAAATTAAAAAAAAAAAAAAAAAAGATTTATTTTATTTGTTTGAAAGAGTTAGAGATTTAGAGCCCGGGGCGGGGTGGGGGGGTCTTCCATATGCTGGTTCACTCTCCAAATGGCCGCAATGGCCAGAGCTGAAGTGACCAGGAGCCAGGAGCTTCTTCTGGGTCTCACCTGTGGGTGCAGGGGCCCAAGGACCTGAGCCATCCTCCATTGTTTTCCCAGGCCACAGCAGAGAGCTGGATTGGAAGTAGAGCAGCCAGGACTCGAACTGGCGCTGCAGGCCAGGGCTTTAACCCCCTGCACCACTGCGCCAGCCCCCAGTCCTCTCGTTTTTGCTTTAAAGATTTTATTTGAGAGGTAGAGTTACAGGCAGTGAGGAGAGACAGAGAGAAAGGTCTTCCTTCCTTTGGTTCACTCCCCAAATGGCCACAACAGCTGGAGCTGTGGCGATCAGGAGCCAGGTGCCTCCTCCTGGTCTCCCACGTGGGTGCAGGGGCCCAGGCACTTGGGCCATCTTCTACTGCTTTTTCAAGCCACAGCAGAGAGCTGGGTCGGAAGAGGAGCAGCCGGGACTAGAACCGGTGTCCATATGGGATGCTGGCGCTTCAGGACAGCGCCGGCCCCACAACCAGCTTCTTAAGCACCAGGTCAGACACTTGCCCCTGAGTCAGGATTCTGGACCTGACTCCCACCACCACTTTTCTCCAAGTCTCTGTTTTATCTACAAGGGAGGGTTTGGACTCGGCTATTGCCCAGCAAGGGTTCTTCACTGCCTTGTTGGGATACTTTGTGAGTTTCTTTAAAAAATAAAACTCAAGGCCGGCGCCGTGGCTCACTAGGCTAATCCTCTGCCTTGCGGCGCCGGCACACCGGGTTCTAGTCCCGGTCAGGGTGCCGGATTCTGTCCCGGTTGCCCCTCTTCCAGGCCAGCTCTCTGCTTTGGCCAGGGAGTGCAGTGGAGGATGGCCCAAGTGCTTGGGCCCTGCACCTGCATGGGAGACCAGGAGGAAGTACCTGGCTCCTGCCATCGGATCAGCACGGTGCGCCGGATGCAGCGACCATTGGAGGGTGAACCAACGGCAAAGGAAGACCTTTCTCTCTCTCTCTCTCTCACTGTCCACTCTGCCTGTCAAAAAAAAATTTTTATAAAATAAATAAATAAAACTCGAAGCATTTAAAATTTTATTCTGCCACTGACCAAAATGGAGATAATTGTGTTATGCCCCACACCCCCAGAAAGAAAAATAAAATTATATATAGAAAAAAATGGTTTGGGCTGGCGCTGTGGTTTACATAAATGGTTAAGCCTCTGCCTGCAGTGCAGCATCCCATATGGGCACCGGTTCGAGGCTCGGCAGCTCCACTTTTGATCCAGTTCCCTGCTAATGTGCCTAGGAGAGCGGCAGAGGACGGTGCAAGTACGTGGGCCCCTGCATCCACATGGGGACCCAGAAGAAGCTCCTGGCTCCTGGCTCAGCCCTGCCCCAGCTGTTGTGGACATTTGGGGAGTGAATCAGCTAATGGAAGACCTCTCTCCCCTTCTCTCTCTGGATCTTTCAAATAAATAAAAATTTTAAAAGATTTTATTTATTTGAGAGGCAAAGTTACACAGAAAGGGGGAGAGAGAGAGAGGTCTTCCATCTGCTAGTTTACTCCCCAAATGGCTGCAATGCCTGGAGGTGAGCCAATCTGAAGCCAGGAGTTTCTTCCAGATCCCCCAAGAATAAATATTTTATTTTAAAAAAAAATGTATTTCGAGGCACAAAACATTAGATATTGAGGAGGGTGGTTCCTGAAGAATGGAAAATAAGTTTAAGGCAGTTTGTACAGTTGCCTCTGTTGACTGCCTTGCAAGAATTCCCAGGCCGTGGCACAAGGAGAAGGGACCGAAGGGGACCCTGCCAGCCTGCCTGGGTTGAAGAGTCAGAGCCAAGAGGTCCCAGGGCAGAGCACTGGAGAAGAAAGCCCCGTGGTGGAGCCAGGAGAGGCGCCAGCCGTCCCTCATGAATGCTCAGCAGAAAATGGATGCGCTCAGCATGGGAAGAAACCAGCAGGCTGGGGCAGGGGCCACACAAAAGGATTAGAACAGAGCTTGGCATCACCCAGGCTGGGAACGGTGCGTGTTCCTGCCAGCCAGACAAAAGCTCCATTCACGGGGTACCCGGGTGCAGGGTTCTAAGATGGAGCCAGGATTGTGTGTGGACCAGAAACAGTAAGGTGACGTGGATATACGGTGTCTTGCTAACTTTGACATTCCTGGAAGAAAGGGGCATTCCATATCCCGCGGGGCCATCGGGATACGGATGCAGAAGCAGCCAGGGGACAGCACTGTGCCTTGTGCCTTGGCTCTTTCTGCGGGGAGGAAGGAGTGAGGCTGGGCAGGCGAGATTAGACCACTTCAGCAGTTTCTGGGTTATGGAGAGGGCGCTCTAGTTGGTAAATTCCTGCCCCCGCCCCGGGGGGGGGGGGGGGTCCCGCAGAACAGCGGAAGTGCTGGTTTATCGCCTCTGTGAGAACAGGACTGGGGAGCTGGTTGGCTCGTAGATGAAGGGTGTGCCAGCAGGCAGATTGTTGGCAATCTCCAGGAATTAGCCAGCTTTGGGAGGGGCAGTGTCTCCAGGATTAGCAGGAACCCATAGTGTCAAAGCCTCATGAACTATGTAAAGCAAAAGGCGTGATTAATGCAAGTACCCAGGAAGGTCTTGCCTCCTAAGTGAGGAACAGTTAGCTCTGGACTGAACACTACTCTGAACCTCCACAACAAGTCATTAAAAAAAAAAAAAAAAATTAAAACGATCAGACTTTCTCCAGACCAATTAAATGCATCCCAGAACAAGAGCCAGAAAGATTTATAGGAATATAAAAATACCCAGCACCCTGCAAGGAAACATTGAATCAAAAGTTGCCAGGCATGCCTGGGACCAGCGCTGTGGTACAGTGGGCTCAGCCACTGCTTGTAACACTCGCATCCCATATCAGAGTGGTTCGGGTTCAAGTCCCGGCTGCTCCATTTCCAATCCAGCTCCCTGCTAATGCATCTGAGAAAGCAATGGATGATGGTCCAAGTGCTTGGGTCCTGCCACCCGTGTGAGATACCAGGATGGAGTTTCTGAGTCGTGGCTTTGGCTTGGCCCAACCCTGACTTCTGCAGGCATTTGGTGAGTGGACCAGCAGATGGAAAGGGTTTCTCTCTCATGCTGATTTTCAAATAACATAAAAATACATATTTTTTAAAAAAATCATAAACTCAAACATCTGAGAAACTTGATGAACTCCAAATGTTAGAAACAAAGAACATGACACCAAGACGTATATGACTCAGAACTAGTGGTGAAGAGAAAAATATTCTCTCTCTCTCTCTCTCTCTCTCTCTCACTCTGCTTTTCAAATAAATAAATCTTAAAAAAAAAAAAAAAAAAAAAAGTCAGGGGTGGACAGGCAGAGCGAGTTAAGCTCCCCCATGGGACACCAGCATCGCATGCTGGAGTTCCTGTTCCAGTCCTGGCTGCTCTGCTGCTTCCGGTCTAGCTGCCTGCTAATGCACCTGCTAAAGCAGCAAGTGATGGCCAAGTGCTTGGGTTCCTGTCACCCACGCGGGGAGACGCAGATGCAGTTCCTGGCTTCTGGCTTTGGCTTGTTCCAGCCAAGCCTGTTGCAGCCATTTGAGGAGTGAGTAGGTAGATGCAACCCCCCCACCCCCACCCCCAGGCTTTTCCGCCCTCCTCTTCTTCTCTCTCACTTTGCTTTTCAAATAAAAATAAATAAATAAATAAATAAAAAGCAGCCAGAGGAAAAAATAAAGAAGTTTTTTTTAAAAGATTTTTTTGTTTATTTGAAAGGCAGACTTACTAAGAGGCAGAGAGAGAGAGACAGAGATCTAACTGTTGGTTCACTCCCCAAATGGACACAATGGCCAGAGCTGTGCCCATCTGGAGCCAGGAGCTTCCTCCAGGTCTCCCATGCCGGTGCAGGGGCCCAAGAACTTGGACCATCTTCTACTGCTTTCCCAGGCCATAGCAGAGAGACAGATCAGAAGTGGAGCAGCCAGGACTCGAACCGGCGTCCATATGGGATGCCAGTGCTACAGGACGCAAGGAGTGAGTATTCAACCTAGCAATGAAGATGCCTGCAAGCCACATCAGAGGGCCTGGGCTGGATTCCTAGCTCTGGCTTCTGATTCCAGCTTCCTGGCAGTGCAGATCTTAGGAGGCAGCAGTAACGGTGCAAGTAATGAGTTCCTGGCACCCATGTGAGAGATCTGGATTGAGTCCCTGCCCCAGCTTCACCCCTGGCTCAGCCTCAGCAGGGGGCATTTGGGGAGATGGGAACTCTGTCTTCTGTTTCTTTGCCTCTTGAATTAAAAAAAAAAATTTTTAAATTTTTAAAGACTGTAAAGGCGTGGGTGTTTGGCCTTGTTAGGAAAATGGCACAGTTTTATCTATGGTGCGATCTACACCCTGATTTACATCCTATGCCCTGGCTCCCTCCACCATTGCTGAAAGCCAGGTGGCCACAAGGCCCAACCACCAGTGTCAAGCCCCACCCCCATCCTAATGAGATTCGCTGCTCCTGCTTCCCTGCCAGCCCTCTGGCAAAGTTTTAAAAGGACCTGTTCCTGAACACGGGGCTCTCTCGGCTCCTCTCTTCTCTTCTGCTCACTCTCTAGCCTCTTCTCTCTCACTCCCCTCTCTCCTCTCCTCTCCTCTTTCTCTCTTACTCTCCTTTTCCTTCTTCGCCCCTTCCCTCCAGTCTGCTGTGTTTTCCCCAATAAACCTTTTCCCTTACCCTGGTGTTTGGTATGTTTTGGGACGGCCTAACAGAAATGCATAACAGGACTAACAGTTAAGACAGCACTTAGGATACCGAGGGGGGGCCCTGGGTTCAAGTCCACTCCACTCCTGATTCCAGCTCCCTGCTAATGCACATCAGGCAGGCAGCAGACAATGGCTCAAGTGGTTGGGTCCCTGGCACTCACGTGAGAGGCCAGGATGGAGTTCTCGGTTCCTGACTTCAGTCTGGCCCACAGCTGGCTATGGTGGGCAGCTGGGGAGTGAATCAGTGGACAGAAGGTCATTTTATCTGAGTCAGTGCTGTGGTGCAGTGGGCTAAGCCTCGGCCTGCGGCGCCGGCACCCCATCTGGGCGCTGGTGCATGTCCCGGCTGCTCCTCTTCCAATCCAGCTCTCTGCTATGGCCTGGGAAAGCAGTACAAGATGGCCCAAGTCCTTGGGCCACTGCACCCACGAGGGAGACCGGGAAGAAGCACTTGGCTCCTGGCTTCGGATCAGCTCAGCTCTGGCCATTATGGCCATTTAGGGAGTGAACCAGCAGAAGGAAGACCTTTCTCTCTGTCTTTCCCTCTCACTGTCTGTAACTCTACCT
This sequence comes from Oryctolagus cuniculus, assembly GCF_051225735.1. NCBI lineage: Eukaryota > Metazoa > Chordata > Mammalia > Lagomorpha > Leporidae > Oryctolagus > Oryctolagus cuniculus. The sequence goes on from NC_142887.1 coordinate 31,174,136, forward strand.
CTCAAATAAATAAATAAAATCTTGAAAAAAAAAAAAAAAAGCACAAAGAGAATGAAAGGCAGGCAAAGCCATGAGAGCAGTATCTAAACCCAGAAGTGCTTGTTACATACATAAATGGCTTCAGTTCTGCCTGTTCCTGAGGCCTTGGGCTGTTGCCACTGCCACCCAGAGAGCCCCGGGTAGAGGCCCCATGCCCCACACGCAGCAGGTGCCCCAGGCCCCGGGATCAGGAGGGGCCTTGTGCAGCCAGATCCCAAGAGGAGGACCACGCTGCCAGTGAGTGTCAGGGCCTGCCCAGGGCTCCCTCCTTCTTGTAGCCCTGTCCCCCAGACCTCACGTGTTGGCAGCAGTGCTAGGAGGTGGGTGCACTGAAGAAGCCATTAGGTCCCTGCAGGGATCAATGTCACCATCGCAAAAATGGGTCTGTGACAGAAGAGAGCTCAGCCCCGCCCCGCACCACAGGACACCCAGCACCAGGCTGGTGACGCGGCAAGGAGGCCCTCACCAGATGCACGCCCTGTGATCTTGAACTTCCCAGCTCCAGAACCAAGAGCCAAATAAACGCCTACTGTTTACAAACTGCTGCACAAGGCACGGGTCTCCACTTCCTGTAGCTCAGTGTCCCTGGCCGAAGAGTGACCTTGCTACTGGTGGTGGTGGGGAGGCCTGGATGTGAGGAAGGGGCTGTGGACACCCGCATGGCCCTGGGGCTGACCCTCCCCACTGCCCCTGGAGCTGGCTCCGGCCGCATCGCATGGCTACGTTCAGAAGGCAGACGCTGAGGCCATCTGCTGTCACCTGGGTTCTCCCGGAGCTTGCCTGGAACAGCCGGCCCAGGTCCTCGGGCGCCGTCCTGGTAGGAGATCTCTCTGAGCGGTGACATCTGAAGGTGTGCAGGCTGGCTGTGGGCCAGCCGTAGGCAGGCAAGCAGGCAGCGAGGAGGGCAAGAGGAACGCGGAGGGTCTGGCATTTCTCCAACAAGCAGGGTAAGCTGCAGGCGTGACATCTTTATCAGCTTGCCTTGGGCCCACGGCTGGCTTTCCCATCCTTTGCCTCTCCATGGGCCACGTCCACCCTCCACCCTCTGCCCTGCCCTGCCTCAATCTGGGGAGCCAGCACCCCCCAATTCCTGGGCTGGGGACCCAGAGAAATGCTTTCTTGGCATTAAAGATCGGGCAGGACCAGATCTTTAAAATGAGGAGGGCTGGGCGAGGCAGGGGCCAGGCCCCCCAGGATGGAGCCTCAAACGCTGGAAGGGACCATGGCCAGCAAGCCCTGTTTAATGGAGGGGTAAAAGGAGGGACCTGAGAGAGGGGAAAGGCCGGGCCAGATCCCCCACAAGCCTGGAGCAGAGCCAGGCTGACCCGAGTGTGCTCTGTTCCCTTCCCACGGCCTTCAGACAAGGAATCGCCTGGCGCAGTGAGACCTTGGTCCTCCCCACCCCACTCCGGGTCCTGGGACTGCACACCATCCTGTCCTTGCCCTCTCGGCCCCCTCCCTTCTGCCCCAAAGTGTCCTGTGACTCAGACCCCTGCCTTTCTCCTGGGCCTTGGGGCCTCCCTCTGCCGTTGGGTCTCTCTATCCAACAGGGTCCCACTGTCCCCAGACCCTACCTCTAATTTTATTTCTTGCCTGTCCTGCCGGCTTCCTTGCTAGGGTCAACTCCGGCTCCCCAGGGTGACCGTGCCACTGAGCTTCTGGTGGGGGCTGCCCCCGGGCTGCTGGGGTGGGGGTGGGGGGAAGGGACGGTCCCCCTCTACTGGGGACAGTCCTGTGACTGCTGTACCCCAGAGTGCCCTGCTGCTGGCTATGGCCACCTACACCCCATGCCTGCATGCTCTTGGGGTCCCCCATAATGGGACCCCTCCCCCAACATCCAGGCTCTGAAGGAAACACACAAGCTCTGGCTCTGGCCTGATGCATTGCTGAACCTTGCAGACTTATCCACAGACCAAGAGTAGGCAGCTTGGCCCGGGGGGTGGGGGTGGTGGGAGGCCAGGGTCCTGGGGGTGATGGGCAGCACCCTGTCCCCATCCGAGTCAGCTGTGGCTTTGCCCCTGGTGGGTCTCCAAAGGGGCTCAGCCCCAGGAAGCAGCTGGAGAGGGTCGGGGTGGGTGGGGGCCACCCCTTCTCCCCACCATAGCAGCAGCAGCAGCGAGGGCTGGAACTTGGCAGCCACGGATCCACGATGCAGAGAGGCTGAGAAGGGGCGTGGGGGAGGCATCACCCTCTTATTGGGAGGTCTGACCTGAGTGCCGGCATCCTTCCTGCTGGGAGCGCCCATTCTTCTTTTGTCCCCTTAATCCCAGGAGGACCATTTGCACTGGCTCTCTGGGGGCCTGGTTGGGGGCGGGGCCTCCCAGGCCTCCGTCATCCACTGTCCTATGCGCTTGAGAGCATTGGTCTTTGGGAGTGACCCAGGCAGACAGCGGGTCACCTGGCACAGCAGGCCTGGGGCTCAGGCCCCGGCTCCACAGCTGCAGAGCCCCAGGTGGAGGCAGAAGCAGCAGCAGCTCCGGTCTCAGCACCCCCTCAACCCCTGGCTCCAGGTCCAGGCCCTCGTAGACGGTGGAGAGTAAGGTGTGCTGGCTCAGCCGCTGGCGCAGGCCAACCAGTAGGGGCTGGGACAGGGAGGCCTGTCGCTCCCCCTCTTCGTGGAGGAGCAACACAGGACCCTGCGCTGTTCTTTCTGTCTGCTCGGCCCTCCCCGGGTTAGCTGCTGGTTCTTCCCGGGTTGGCTACTATCCCTTCCACCTCCGTGGAAGGGCAGTTCCCCCTGGCCGCATTCCCCACTTCCGCAGGGGAGCGGCACACCGCCGGCCGGCTCTCTCGGGGGCTGCACAGGTGTTCCCCTTAGATGTTCCCCATAGATGTTCCTCGTGCATGCCGTCTCTCTCCTCCTTTATAGTCCTCCTCCGCCAATCCCAACTCGGCTGAGTACGCTGCTCTCCAATCAGGAGCAAGTCCTACAGTTAATTGGTTGAACTGGAGGCAGCTGTGCGGAAGCTGTTTACTTCTCTCCCAGCGCCATATTGTGGGAGAGCAGATGCATAGAATAAGTCCTAATTCGAGTAACTTAGTCTAGTCCGGATTGCTCCCCACAGATCCCCCTTTCTTTTTATTTTTTAGCGTTGATACGCGCCTGTCTTCGGTGTCCCGCGGCACACACTCTGCTCTACTTGCTAGAGTTGCCACAGGCTCTTACAAGTCCTATCAATCAGGAAAACCGAATCCGGGTCCTCTCTTCGCCATTGTGAGGAGGTTTTTAGGCGCTGATGCATGCCTGTGTTCGGTGCCCTGCAGCGCATGCTCTGCTCTGCCTGCAGGGGACTTACAAGACCTATCAGGCAAACCGAATCCAAGCCTTCTCATTGCCTTATTGTGGGGGAGACTTATTAGTGTTGGTTCGTGCCTATCTTTGGTGACCTGCAGCTCATACTCTGGTCGAGCTTTGCTGGCGCTTACCGCCTTAAATCAGGCAGACCGAATCCAAGCCTCCTAATTGTTGCATTGTGGGGAAGCTTTACTGATGTTAATTCGTGCCTGTCTTCGGTGACCTGCGGCTAGCCGCCCAGGTGCTCATCGCCTCACTTGATTAGGCAGACCGAATCCAAGCCTTCTAATTGGCATGTTGAGGGGAGGCCTTATTTTTCTCTATTTCTCTATCTCCGGGCATTCCTACCTCTCCCATTTCACTTCTATCTTCCAGCATTCCCATTTCTCTTTTACTTCACTTCCAAACTTCTGTTTCTCTTATCCCCGCAGCTTCCCGGCACCTCGCCCCGCCGGCGGGTTCCCGGCTCTGCGCCGCTTCAGCCCGCGCGCCTCTCTCATCTGCGCAGCTTCCCGGCTTTGCGCGGCTCGGCTTTGCGCGCTCCGCGGTCTCCACGCTTAACCCTTTCGCGTCTGAACCACGGCCTACGCCAGCGTTCCCCATCCATTCACGCCCCGTGCTCTCTCTGCACGCGGCGGCTTCCGCGAGTAACACAGCGTAGCTTGCGTCTCCGCCACTAGGATTCAATCTAAGTTCCCCGGGCTAGCCTGGCGAATTCAACCCAGCGTACGTCTCCGCCCCACGGTTTGGCTTCCCGTCCTTTGCTCCCCGGGCTAATCAGACGGATCCCAACCTGGCTTGCGTCTCAGCTTCTAGTTTCAACTTTTCGCCCCCTATTCCCGGGCTAACTTGAGAATCCCAAAGTGGCTTTCGTATCCGCCTCGGCCTGCCCCCCGCGGCTTCAATTTCCCTAACATTTTTCTCTACCTGGTATGTTTCCCCAAGCTTTCCTCCAACAATACTCCTCCCTCATTTCTCCTGGCCTCTCCCCACAGTCCGCGTCCGAGTCTGTTTGTTCTAGCGTTCACTTTCACTTTCGACCTTAGAGATTTCTCCCAGCTTCCCCCCATAGTCCGTATCTGAGTCTATGCCTAGGCTTTCAACAGCTTCCTCCGGCACCTCTTTCGTCCGGCTTTTCCCTAGGCTGTTTGCTAGTCTCTCTCTCCGATATTTTCCCTAGGCTGTTTGCTAGTTTCTCTCTCCGATATTTTCCCAGTTCTTCCCGTTTCTTCCCTCCTAGGTTTCCCATCCGTCCTAAGTTTCCTATCCAAGCTAGGTTTCCTATCCGAGCTAGGTTTCCTATCCGAGTCACGGCACCATTATGTCGCTCCCCCTCTTCGTGGAGGAGCAACACAGGACCCTGCGCTGTTCTTTCTGTCTGCTCGGCCCTCCCCGGGTTAGCTGCTGGTTCTTCCCGGGTTGGCTACTATCCCTTCCACCTCCGTGGAAGGGCAGTTCCCCCTGGCCGCATTCCCCACTTCCGCAGGGGAGCGGCACACCGCCGGCCGGCTCTCTCGGGGGCTGCACAGGTGTTCCCCTTAGATGTTCCCCATAGATGTTCCTCGTGCATGCCGTCTCTCTCCTCCTTTATAGTCCTCCTCCGCCAATCCCAACTCGGCTGAGTACGCTGCTCTCCAATCAGGAGCAAGTCCTACAGTTAATTGGTTGAACTGGAGGCAGCTGTGCGGAAGCTGTTTACTTCTCTCCCAGCGCCATATTGTGGGAGAGCAGATGCATAGAATAAGTCCTAATTCGAGTAACTTAGTCTAGTCCGGATTGCTCCCCACAAGGCCACGTCCATGTTGTTGCCCAGGTCCACTCGGGGAACTTGGCTGTATCATTGATGGCCTCGGTGAGCTGGCGGGCAGTGGCTCACGTCAGCCAGTTGTCTGCTGCGAGAGGCAGGCACAGCAGCTCGTCGCTCAGCCCCGTGAAGCTGAGGTCCAGCACCGCCAGCCCAGCGCTGTGGCTGCCCAGGGTCGCGCGCCGATGGCGGGATGCTGGAACGCCCAGTCTCCCCTGCGGCTGGCAGGGTCTTCTTGAAGCTGGGGGGTGGGGGGATCCGCAGGCGGGGAGGGGCTGAGCAAGGGCCTGGGGCTCAGGGCCAGGCAGCTCCCCACCAACCAGACAAGAGGCAGCCCAGGGCTGGGTTCCAATGGCCACTCAAAGGCGGGTTCTGTCCAGCGGCCACTTTCTAAGTGGGTAGCTGTGGACAGTGAGCCTTTGATTGATTGCCCTTTGGTGCAAGCAGACAGGCTCAAACACACAGGTGATTAGAAAAACATGTGTGCCCGGTACAGGCCACACCTGTTCTGTTTCCTCCTCCCCCAACCCCACTCACTTTTATGCCCACACCGTGGGAGTGGGAATGATAAACCCATTTTACAGAGGAGCCAACCAATACTCAGGGAGCTGAAATAACTTCTACAGCTGCACACGCCACAGAGGAGAGAGGTCTGGTTCCTGGTGTTGGCTAGAGAGGGGACAGGTCCAGGGGACCGAGCAGGGAGGTATGGGGGGCTCTGGGGTGGCAGCATGCAAAGTGGTATTCTAAGCTGAAAGGGATGCTTAGACCCCATGTCCCCTTCACATACTTGCAGTTCTCTTTCCTGTCATTTGAATACAGCCCATTAAGATGTGGGGGTGGGGAGCACTGAGAGCATTTGAGTTCACCTGCAGCTCCCCCCGCGCCCCCCCCCCCGCCAGCCCCACCTGTATAACAGGGAACAGCCCCCCATGGACTCCCAGGTCAGTGCAGGCCACCAGGCTCAAGGTGGGATAGGTGGGGACAAATGGAGACATGCCTGGGGGCAGCTCCCAGCTGTAGCTCTGCCCCGCCCCCAGGGCCTGGGTGCCTGCGGCCAGTTCCAGGCCAAAGCTGTGACAGAGTGACTGCAAAGGGAGATGTGCAGCAGAGTGAGCCGTAGGGTCGGGCTGGCGTGGGCCAAGGATTCCCAAAGAGCAGCAGGAAAATCGGGATCAGGCGCAGCCTCGGGCAGCTCTCTGCCTCTTCCAGCCTCAGTCTCTTTCCCTGTAAAATGGGTATCATGACCCAGAATTCGCCACTCCCTCTCCTCTGTGGTGAAGATTTATCTGGCACCTGCTGAGGTCCCCTCAGGCCCAAGGGGGTGCACAGATTGAGAGATGAGCCCAGGGCAGGAGGGGGCATTGTCCTGGGGTGGGGCAAGGAGGCCCCGTGGGGAGCTCAGCTAGAGGTAGGGCGCCTGCCGCTGTGGGGCCCGACTGACACCAGGCTCCAGGGTGAGAACAGTGCGGGTGTCAGCCTGGTGGGGTCCCCAAGCTTGGGTTCTTACCAGCTCTGTGCCTTCCTCTGGGCCAGGCTGGCCCCTCGCTGCCGCTTGGAGTGAGGGGTGAGGTGGTAGATGAGCTGCCGGCAGATCCTGTCCAAAGATTTCCACAGCTCACGGTCCTGGGGCAGGGTCAGCAGAAGTGGGGAGCGGGGGCCAAGCAGGTACAGAGGAGCCTGAGCCCCTCCCGTCCGCTCTGGGCCTCGGGGCGAGGGACCTGGCTGGCCGAGTGTGTGAATGTGCATGGCCACGCACCATGGGCCTCTAAGCTGCCCACTCCCTCCCTGGCTGTGAGCGGGCACGAAGCCATAGGAGGCTGGCTGCCCGCCGGGAGATGGACAGACTGGGCCAAGGCCCGCGGTGCCCTGCGGGAGGAAGCCTGGACAATGGGCCTTTGTTCCCTGTTCTCGGGCCAAGGGCCAGCGACTCAGGCTATCGGCCGGCTGCCCGCCCACTCTCCATACACACCCCCCTGCAAGGGGGTGGGGGGGACTTGCCACAGCGGTGGGGAGAAGCCGGACCAGGCCCCTCGAGGGAGCCCGGCTCCACTGCCGCCAATCCCAGGCCGTAGCAACGAGCCAGGTCAGCATGTTCTTCTTCCTCTCGTTCTCGGAGCTACACTGTGCCCATGGGGCCTGAGTCCGGGCAGACAGGGCTGGCAGGGGTGGGGGTGGGGTGGGAGGTAATGTGTGACAGCCCTGCCACCTGTTCTCTCTTGCCTCTAACCGGGCCCTCATAGAGGCCCAGCTCGGGGCGGAACACCAGGTGCGCGTGGCACAAAGCCGCCACGAGCCCGCTCCACTCTGTGGAACGATCCTTGACGCAGTCCCCTTCTGTGAACAGTCCCAACAGCACACACACGCAGTGCAGCAGGCCCTGATGGTTACTGTGATGGCCCTCGGGCCAACTGCATGCAGATGGAAGGGGTCAGAGCTGGCAGGTCTGTTCTGGACATTCCTCTACTAGGGCCCGGGGCTGGTAGCTGGCCACTGCCACCCAGGCCAAGGCTGTGTCCGTACTGGCAGGGACTTTGGCAGGTGCCATCAGAGTGGGGCTCGGGGCAGCTGTGGGAGTACAGGCTGCAGGTGGCAGATTCCACTGGGCATGAGGAGGCACCTGCTGTGGCCCAAGCTGCCGAGGAGCCAGGCGGGCAGGCGGGTGAGGCAGGGGGTCAGTGAGCACCTGTTCCTACAGGTATCCACACGGGGCCAGGGACCCCCATCTAGGGCTTCTTTCTTCTGATTCAAGAGCTCAGAGCCTGGGAGTCCAGCTCTGTGCATGCATTTGTCAGGATAGCCCAGGTCCTGCAGAATCTCCGTGTGCCTTCTGCTGTCACCCAGGAAACAAGTCTAGCCAACCGTGTGTGACTTTCAAGGTTAGACAAATCACAGCTTGCGTTTGCTCTGGCTGCCGGCCGGCCTAATGCACTGAAGCCGGCAGCAGGACACAGGGAGAGGCCGTGAGGATCCAGGCTCCTAGCCTGCACCCCTGGGCCTGCTGGCCTCACCTTCTTGGGGCACTGCAGGGCCTGAGCCAGGTTGGCCAGCAAGTCGTGGGAAATGGGGTCCACCAGGGGAAAGAGAGTCCCGTTTCTGTAGAGGATATGGGTGAAGAGGGTCCCCCCTGAGGCCCAGGTCCTGCAGGTGCTGAACGCAGTTGAGGGTCCCCTTCCCATCTCTCCATGTCCCTCCCTGAGGCTTGCTGGAGCACCCCTGCTGGGCGGTGATGGGACAGCTGTTCAGGGACGGTGGACTCTTCAGGTGACGAAAGGGGCAGAACACTGGGGGTCCTGGTTTAGTCTCCGAGGTAAAGTGTCCTGTTCTGGCCTTATCTGGGATTGGTGCTTGTTGGGGGGAATTTCTTGGGGGCTCCTGCCCCCTAATGATCCCCATATGCCACTGCCCACTCCTCCTCAACACCCCCAGCATTCACTTTGCCTCCCCCCGCCACGTGGTCCCTGGGGCTGCAGACTATGGCACGGACCTCTCTCAGCTCAGATATCCAATGGCAGCCTTGTAGCCTGTGCCTCAGCTTGGAGTAGGGCACCAGCACCATGCCCAACATCCCAGGAGTCACCCAGCACCCTTCCTGCAACCTCTCCCCCCACATCTTCACCTCCCCACTGCCCCTGCCAAGGTTCCGGCCTCATCCTCTAGGAGCCATTTCCAGGGTTTGTCAGCCTTTCCGTATGCCTGCAGTCCTCCCGACGGCTGCCCCAGCCAGCTCCATGAAACACAGACGAACTTGACCTTGATCGGCATCAGAGACTCTGCGTGAGTCTCGGCACTCCCCATGCCTGGCCACAGAGGGAGCCCTTCCCAGCCCACCAGCCTCCCCTCCCAGCCCTCGCACTGTCCAGTGCCCTCTCCACCAGGTGTCTACTCCCATTGCTTGGGGTGGGGCTGAACACACTTCCAGAAGGGTCCATTTCAGGGACACACTGACAGCTGATGGGGCAGGACCTGGGCACAAAGAGGCAGGCCAGACAGGGCTGCAGCCGTGGGGTCCCTGCGGAGTTATGGGGCAGGACAGGCCAACCTCTGGTCTCTGAAGGCTCTTCTCCCTGCCCCCACCATGTCTCCCTGTGCAAATGCCCAGAGGCTGCCTTGGACTCCAGGCGCCATGCACCCGAGACAGCCTACGCTGTCTGTGTAATCTGGCTGATTCAGGCGGTTCTGCTATTTGCTTTTCCAACATGGTTCAAGTCACAGATGCCAGCTAGGAAGGACCCAGGGGGAGGAAGGAGAGCCTGGGCCAACCCAGACAGTGCCCCAGACTGGCCCCAGACCACAGCCTGCCAGTCTTCCGCTGGTCTGGACAGCTCCTCTTAAAGGGCCGGCTCCACCTTTCCAGTCAGCTGGGCCTAGAGCAAAGAAACCAGGGGCCGGAGCAGGGCCGGGGCAGAAGCAGGAGCGGGAGCGGGCCGGGCGGCTGCGCTGTAGCCCCAGCTGCCACCCTGCCACCTCACTTTCCTCTCTGGGGCTTGAACTCAACGTTTCTGTACACACCTGTCTCCCTCATTTCACCTTCTTGCAGGCCAAACACCTGCACAGCTGATTTCAGTTCACAGGGTAGGGGAGGGGCAGGGAGGTGGCTAGTACTCCAGGAGGGTGGGGACAGGAGTAAAGGGGAAAGTAGCTGGCCCTGAAGTGACACTGGTGACCCTGGAACTAAAGCACTCATGTCTCCTAGGGCAATCCAGAGCTCGGGTGTGTGGGACCAGAACCCCCCCCCCAGCCACCTGCTGTGTGCTGTGATGGACAGGTGCGCAGCGCATGTACTCAGTGGGCACACCCTGAATGTTAGAACAGGTGAAGGGTGCCGCGGCTCCCTCTGGGCTGCAGTGGCAGTGCCCTGGTGAGGGTGCACCTGCAGATCAGACCCCAGGGTCTGCAGCAGTCTGCAGCCTGTGCCTGCCTCCCTTCTAAACTGCTGTCTCCCACCGTGAGCCAATACAAGGTGATTCGGCCCCACCCCACCCCCCACCCCCCACCCCCGCTCCTCCATGACTAAGGCCTGAATCAGGGCTCTTAGCGCCAGGCTGGGGACGCCCTCAACACACAACCGACCTCCCTCCCCAGAGCCCGGGTCACACTCGCCGGTCCCCCGACGACGCCGCCGCCTGTGGCCTCCTTGTCGCCCAGACAATAGCCCCAGGCCCTGCGACCCGCCACCCCGGCCCAGAGCCACAGCCCGCAGCCCACAGCCCAGGACCCTCCACACACACCCCCCCCCCCACGGCCCTCCCGCCGCCAGCCGGAGCCGGCCCGCTGCTTCTCTCGCCTGGCGCAGGAGGCTCTGCAGCTGCCCGGCGCGCTCGGGCCGCCGCTCCCAGAGCGTGGACTGGATCTCGCGCTTGTAGGGTGCGGGCCCTGCGCCCGCCGCCGCCCCTGCCTCCCAGCCCGCCTCGTGCCCGGCCCTCCGGCCCAGACGGGCCCCCAAGACCGCCGCGCGGCGCAGGCACCCAGCTGGCTGGAGGCCGGGCTGCCTGCGCCCCGCCCCGCCCCGGCCCCGCCCCGCCCCGCTCCCGCCCGGGCCGGGGATGTGCCCCGTGGGCAGCGCCGCAGGCGGAGCGCACGCATGGGCGAGGGGGACTCCGTGTGGCACTGGGCTCGCCGCGTCGGACCTGGCTCTGGAGTTGTGTCGCGAGGGCCCAGAGCCTGGCCGGGTCTGGTCCAGGGCTGGGCAGCTCCTCCGTGGCCTTGAATCTTTCAGAGAGCCAGCGTTAGGAGGCGCCCCCCACCACACACACACAGTGGACAGTTAGCTGACCTGTCTACTCTCTGCCGCTACTCCCTGCTTGACTGGGTGGAGCCAGCCGCCTGTGGGAGATAAAGGGGATTGGGGGTGTTAACCTTGAGCTCTTTGCACCTGTCTTCCTGCTTGACAAGGGGGAGAACTGCAGGCCATGGCCAGGGTGTGGCCCTCTGGCTCCACTAGGGACCAGGTTGGAGCCACGGACCTGTGTGAGGGGTGTCCCAGTACATGGGGCTCCCTGTGCAGCCCCCTGCCCTCCCCTGGCTCTGGAGGTATGTGTATATGGAGGGTGGGGCACTGGGCTCTGGTCCCTAGTCCTACCAGCAGGGACCATGTGTGCACGCTACAAGGCTAGGGTGGTTCCTGGCTGGGCCAGTGTGCAGGATGAGCACACAGGAGTAAGCAGAGACTGCTGTGGGCATATACAGTGAGGGGTGGCAGGCTCTCCTTCCTGTAGGTTAAACAGAGCCTGCTGGGGGATTAGGAGACTACATGGGGTTAAACTCAGGCAGGGGCCCTGGAATGGGTGCCCCTTGACTCCCCCACCCCCTGTTACACCTGTCCCTGGTATCTGCCAGCCCGCCCCAGTGGCCTCCACGCCCTCCCTTCCCCCTGCAGCCAGCATTGTCCTGAGGCCACCTTGGCACCGCAGGTTTCCTCCCTGGCAAACCTGCATGACTGCCTGGGCTGCCCTCCCTCAGGGCCAAGCCTCTGTGGCTGAACTGACTGAGCACTAAGCTCCAGCCCCAGTGGCTCCAGGGACCTCTCCGACCCCCTGCCCAGAGCCAGCAGCCTGGTAAGTCCTCCTCCTCCTGAGCCCTGCATGCTCAGGGCTGGAGCCCCGAGCTGGGTGGCTCCCAGGCCCTGACCGCATCTTTCCAGAGGCTGGGCCAGGCCTGGACTATGGAAGACAGACGGAGAAGGTGTGGGTAGGGGAGGGGTGGGCAGGGCTGAGCTGGGGTGTCACGAAGGGGACAATGGCAGGCAGTGGCGTGCGGGAGGGGGCGGATTTCCCAGAGTCCTGTGGAAGGCAGGGAATGCTGCTGCCCCCCAGCCCTGTCCCCCCCACCTGCTCCCATGTCCCTGCCTGCGAGGACATTTTTCCAGGAAAGGAGGGAGGGGCGGGGTGTCTGGGTGCCTATGCCTGGATGGGCCTGCCTCTCCCTCTGCCTGCTGTGGGGAGGGTCTGGGGTGAGTCGGCTCTTGGGGACTATTTCTGGCCTGGCCCAGGGGTGTAAAGGAGTCCCCAGAGGCAGAGCTGTCTCCTGGGGGAGGGGGGAGCCTGTAGCCCCTCCCCCACAGCTGCTGGCCCCTCCCCCTTGGAGCTGTCCTGGGCAGTACAGCTGTGTGTGTGTGTGGAGACTGTGTGTCCACAGTGTTGCCTTCTCAGCACCCAGGGCTGCTGTGGCAGCTGTCCTGAGTCCTTCAGGGAACCAATGAAGTAGCAAAGTTGGAGGAGGGGGGCAGGCAGAGATCAGAGAGAGGAAACCATCAGACCCCCCCACCCCGGCCAGGCCACGATGGATGGAGGCCCACGTGAGGTCCTTGGAAGTTTCATGGACACTTTCATGCACAAAACAAACATAGACACAACTATGCATGCATTTCAAAAAAAAAAAAAAAAACAATAACTATTTTTTGCGCCCAAAATAAATTTATCTTTTCATTTGCTTTGATTTTCCCACAAACATTTAGAAGTAGCCTCATACTAGGCCACATGGACTTTCTAGGAGCCAAAGAGGGGTGACAGCCACACGTTTAGTGTCCCCAGCCCTTGGCCACCCAAGGAGAACCGAGGTCCAAGCGACCTGGCTGCCTGGGCAGGAAATGGACCCACCCACCTTTGGCTGGGAGGAGCGAGGCAGATGGAGATTCTCTAAGAAGGCAAAGGTTTCCCTGAACTTGTCCTATGGGGGTGGCTGGGAACCGCCGGAGAGCACAGCTTAGGCCCTGGATCTGTCCTGGGCTGCCACTAGTTGGGTGCGCAGGCTCAGGCAAGGGAGGAAGCTGTATTGGTTTCCCGTGACTGCCATCGGAAGTTACCACAAGCTGGAAGGCTCTGCGATGGCAGAAATGGTTCTCTCCCCGCGCTGGTGCAGGAGGTCTTTCCTGGAGACTGGCAGCTCCTGGCCACCCCTGGCACTCCTTGGCTTGCAGCTGTCCCACCCCCGATGTGGCCACCGTGGTCACGCGGCTGTCTTCTTCGTGTACCTATGGCCATCCTCCCCCGACCTCCTTGTGGGGCCACGGGTCAAGGGCTCTCGGACCCACTTTAACCCAGCATAAGCTCATCTCTGCTAACTTCTGCGAAGGCTCTCCGAGTGAGGTCACATTCTGAGCTTCCCGGTGCGTAGGGATTTTGAGGGTGGGTACCCTGTTCGGCCCAGGACAGGGGCCTCTGCAAAGCCTCAGTCTGGCAAAGGCATCCGAGGATGGAAGGAGAAAACAGCCAGCGGCACTGCAGGGACGCGAGCCCTCTTCACTTTAGCGAGTCATCTCTGGCTTTCTCCGGAGCCCGCCCAGCCCTCCAGCGTCTGCCCACTCAGCGCCGATTACTGGGGCACCATGGATACTGCAGAGATTGCGATACTTAGAGGAGGGGGCCGCAGACTCAGAGGGGGAGCTGGGATGGGGGGGTGAAGGAGGAGGGGGCCGCGCTTCTGGGCATGGCAAAATTCTGCGCGAAGTCCAGGCAGGAGCACTGGGCGCGGAGTAAGGGGCAGGCACAGACAAAACAAAAATTCATCCACAGGGCCAAGGGGGCCTTGGAAAGGTTTTCAGCAGAGGTGGGAGGGAGGGCAGGCTCTGATTTGCATGTGAACATTGGGCTGGGACCTGGGACTGGGAGCCGGCAGGTGAGAGGAGGGGCCTGTGGGGAGTGGGGTTCAGGTGCAGCCAGGGTGGGGTTGGGAAGCAGGTGGAAAGGATCAGAGGGGTTGCAGGGTGGGGCTTCCTGAGGCTAACGTGGTGGCCAGGGTGAGGTGGGAGGGCGGGGAGAGGTCAGAGGGGCGTGGGGTAGGGTGGGCAGTGGCTTAGCTCAGGTCTGGGCTTGTTAACCCCAGGGGGCCGTCTGAAACCTTAGCCAGCCCAGGCTCAGACTTGGACTTGGAAGCCAGAAGTCAGTGAGCAGGCGGCCGTGAAAAGAGCTCGGGAGTACTGGGTGAGCTGAGTGGGGTGCGCATGGGACACGCCGGGTGTTCGGGGCATCCGTGAAATCACGGGGTGCCGGGAGAGGGGAACTGGTGGTTGCCAGGCGGGCTTGGGTGTGGAGTGAGATAGGGGTGCTTTGGCTCCCCTCAGAGGCCAGGCCCTGTGATGAGGGGTGGGGGCTGGGGCCTGGCCCTGACTTAGCCTTCCTCTCCACCTACCCCCCACCCTGGATCAAGGGCCAAACACTACAGATAATTACCAGGTGATGTGATAAATGCCTCTTGGCCCAGCCCGCCCAGCCCATCCGCCCTACCTGGAGAGAGTGCTGTGGGCAGGGAGGAGGGGGTGACATGGAAGGGGGCACTGGGGGCCCAGGACGAAGGCAGCTACAGACGTGGGCGTCCCCCACGAGGCCAGATCCGGCACAGCCTGGACGGTGATGGGTGCTTCCTGCAGTCCCTGCCCCAGGCCCATTCTTCTGGGTGAAGTGTCCTAGCTAATCGCAGTTCTAAGAAGCCGAGGCTGGCACCAGGAAGGCCGGCCCCCCAATCCCTGTGCCGTCAGTGCCCGCGGTTGAGTCTGAACCCAGGGACCCGGAGCCCTCACCCGTCTGCCAGGGGGCCTCTGGGTTTGGAAGCTGGACTCGGGCCCGGGAGATGCCAGGCTGGTCCTGCAGCCGAATGCTCCTGAGCCTTTGTGAGATAATTCCGGAGACCCACGCACTTGGCCACGCTCCAGCCTCTCTCCTCATAGGAAAGGTGTGTGTGCTGGCACCATGAACGCTGCAAATGGCACAGGGGTGTTGGTCAGGCTCTGGGGGCAGGGGTTGGCCAAGGCCTTCCTCCCCGACTACCCCTGGGTCTTAGCGTGGAGCTGGGGTTTTCCTTGTATCCCCTCTGTGTGGTCTCAGCGGCTCTGAGTGGTCTGGGTAGCCCCTGCCCGCCCCTGCTCTGTGGCTTCAGACAGTGGCCAAGAGTCCAAGGCTTGAAGAAGGCAAAGAAGCCAGCTGGGAAAAACCTGCCAATCGACCGCCGTCTCTTTATCTGCAGAGGTAGTGAGCTCCCTGGTGGGGCAGGTGTGTAAGCCAGGCTTTCTGGGATGCTGGAGTCACGGAGATTCCACAATCCTTGGGTTATTGAAGATACTGCAGTGCTGCGTTTGATGTCAGTGTCGCTCAGCCCATTGACATCGCACTGTCTGGGGTGATGTCAGGTTTCCACGCTCCCCCGGCGAGGAGTGGGGAGGGGGAGGCCTGAGGTCCTGCCTCCGTGCAGGTTGGGCACTGCTCGAATCTGGACCCATCTGTCTGGCTCCATCACAGTGAGGCTTCCAACACGGAACTGCCGGCTGGCCGTGGAGGCTTGCTCAATACTTCCTGGCCTAGCCCTCTGGTGCTACCGGAATCTCGCACCTGATGGCAGGGTGGGACAGGGCAGGGCAAGGCGGCGGTGGCGGAGGGGACTGCTAGGAGATGCCAGTTACAGGAAGTGGTTTGTGCGGATTTCCCTGGGCTGTGGGTCCCCGTCCTCTTTCAGGCTGTGGTTTCCTGTGCCAGGAGCTCCCTTCTTGCTTCACCAGTTCTACGTTTCCCCAGGTACAGGGGTGGGGCAGCCCCAGGGCTGTTGAAATAGAGAGGGCCTTGGGAGGGCACCATGAGGCCATTTCTCAGGAAAACAACAGGGATTGGGTGTTGAGCTACCCCTCTCCCCACCTCCCCAGCCTTGAGCCTCAAGGGCCCTCGAGGCTCTGAAGGATGCTGGTGCCAGCAGCTGGGCTGACTGGAAAACGAAATACACCCTCAGGTCCAGCCCAGGATGCCTGCATTCAATCCTGTTTCCTCCCCTATGGCCCCAGAACCCGGCCCCCAACAGCTAATGGGCACCTGCTGGGGTCTTAATGAGCCGGCTGGGGTTAATGGGTTACATATTCACCAGCCTCCCACTGGCTCTCAAAGTCCACACTGACCTGGCTCAGTGGCCGGCCTCAGCCACCGCCTTTTCCAGCTTTGACACCTTGCAGCTCAGGAATGGCGCCGGAGAGGGCAACAGGTCCTCCAGGAGCCCCCGCGGGTCACAGAGAAGACTCCAGCTCCTGCCGTGGTGGCGCCTTCCTCCTGGAACGTCCCCCACCCCCACCCCCGCACTGCGAGCCCAGCTCTGGCCGGATTTCCAAGGCACCCATGCTGGTGTTTGCCTCTGCCTCGGTCTCAGCGCCTGGGGCACCTCGTCCTTGATGGATTGCGTGGTCAGCCAGCCTCCTGAGAAGCCAGGACGGCATTTTAGCGGAAGAAATGGGTTGAAGCTGGGGCCGGGCTGGTGGTGGTGGCTGTGGCAGGGCAGGGGGCTGACTCTGCAGACCTTGACCTGAAGGCTGGGAGGAGGCACAGCCCCCCCCAGCCCCACAGGGGTACCACCCCGTCTCATGCAGAGGACAGGAGCAGGTGGCCCCAGCACCCTCTCCTTCACACTGGCACTCGCCCCAGGAATCAGGCAAGGGGGATACAGAAAGACTCCCCTAAGTCTTTTACTTCGGGTAACCAGAGTCTTTGGAGTGACAGCCCCTAGACCCCCCGACTTGTAGCCCCAAGAGTCGTGGAGAGGGCATGTTTTGGGGAGGCAGGGTGTCCCCTCCTCCCAGGGAAACCTTTGGCCTGGATCTGCTCTGTGCTGACACCCAGCATCTTTCCTTTTTTTTAAAGATTGATTGATTGATGTGAAAGGCGGAGCCACAGAGAGAGAGGGAGAGACAGGGAGGCAGATCTTCTATCCACTGGTTCACTCCCCAAATGGCCGCAAAGGCTGGGAACGGGCCAGGTTAAAGCCTGGAACTCCATCCAGTCCTCCATGGCTGGGGTGGTGGGGATCTTGTCTTCTCAGGTACATTAGCAGTGAGCTGCATGGGAAACAGGGCAGCTGGGACTCGAACCAGCCAGCAAAAACCCAGCCTCTTTCGTCCCTGCCCTGGCCACCGTAGGAGCTGGCCCGGCCCCAACCTCACCTGGAATAGTTCCTGTGCCTTTAAAACCTCCTCCCACCCTGGGCCAGCCAAGGGAGAGAGGGGAGGAGCTGGGTCGCAGCTGGGGATGGGGACTTGGTTCCTTGCTGGTGTGGACCCAGGAGCCTGGAGCCAGGCGGGCGGCTGGCTGGCTGTGTTCCAGTGCTATGTGACCCCGAAGCGTCCGCTGACCCTCTCTGAGCTGTGGAGGAGCTCTGGCTTGGGGCTTTCCAGAGGTTTCTGGGGGAGGCGGAGGAGAGGGGGGAGGGCTGGGTGCCATCTTCTGCTGTACCGCATGCTAGCCGTGCTCTGGAGGAGTCCCGGCCTTGGTCTGCCTACCTGCGCAGTGGGCGTGAGCTTCAGGGTGAAGGGAGTGAGACCAGTGTGCGTGGTTGCTGCAGAGGGGCCGCGCAGGTAGGCAGAGCCCCCGGCGTGTTTGCCGGGACAGGCTCTGGGCTGGAGTCTCTGTGTCTGGTCTGATAAAAGGGTTTGGGATCTTCTGCCTGGGCTTCCCGCCTGCTCTGCCTCACGTGTGTCAGAGGGGTGGTGACAGGGGACTGGGGGCAGATGGGCAAGGATTGGCATCGAGCCCCTTGACTTTCTCCCAAGAAGCCATGGCTGGGAGAACGCACTTGAAATTGAGAGGGAGGAATGCAGTGTGGAGGAGCTGAGGATCTGCAGCCCCTGGGGGCTGGGTGGGCAGCCCTAGGGTGGAGCCTGAGCTGGAGTGGACCCCACCCCTCACTACCCTACCCCCACCCCAGGCCACTGTGTCCTCAGGGCTGAGCTGACCCTTCTCTGGGCTCTGGCTGTGAGTGGGGGTGGGGGCAGGGCAGAGCCAGTTATACAAAGGATTTTGCCATCTTCTCCAGGGGGCGCCACCACCTTCAGGTCACAGGGCTCGGGATCCGGGTCAGGGCACAGGTGGCCTTGCCCACGGGTTTCCTGCGGGTCGTCATTCTAGGGAGCAGGGGTTTTTATTTCCTAACGCCGGGCGGTGGGGTAGGCGGGGGGGGGGGGGGACAGATTCAGGGCTGGGTAGCAGTCACGTGCGGCGTCCCCACAGCACCCCCCACAGGTGTAGGCCGGGCTGGGAGACCCCTGTGCTCTCCACATGGGGGCTGGCGGTGGGGGGGGGTGAGTGGCGCGACTCCGGGGCCAGCTGACCTTGGGCAAATTGCTTCCGCCTAAGTCTGCTTTTCCTGTCTGAATGGGCCCGGGGCTGCAACCCGGCTTTCCCTCGATGACACAGACTTCAAGCGGGCGGTTTAGGATTAGCAGAGAATCTCCAGGCCGGCTGCTCTGCTGCGTCCCGGGATTGTGTTGGGAGGGGGTGGTGCTGCCGGCCGAGTCAGCATCTCTGGGTGAGTGAGGCTTGCACATTCCTGGGGACAGGGAGCTCATCACCTTCTGTGCACAGCTTGCCCAGGGCGTCCGGGAGTGGGGGTTGGAGGAGGGGGGAGAGAGAGCCATGACTCAGGGAGCCAGTGACCCTTGTTCTTGGCAGGTGAGGGCCCAGGGGGAATGGAGAGCAGTGTCCAAGGTCCCCTGGGCCGGGCCCGCCGCTGCTCCTGCTTCCTTGGTGGGCTGGCCAGGGACATGCAGCAACTTGAGTAGGTGCAAGGTGGCCAGGCTGACACTGCTAGCCTGTGTGAGGTTGGGTGGGCTCTGGCCTCTCTTTGGGTCCTAGGCTTTTCACTGGGTTCCTGTGGCCTGGGGCACCAATGTTCCTGGGTGGACAGCAGAACCAGTCTGGACACTGGAACACCCCCCCCCCCCCCCGCCTGCCCTGGGCCTTGTTCCGGGCAATTGCAGGGTGTGGTGAGGCCTCTCAGGTTCAGGTTCAGGTTCAGGTTCGGGGCTGGTTCGGGGAGGGGGGTGCCTTCCCCACTGCTTTAGGAGCTGTTGTCTGGGACACTGCAGCTCTGAGTTCAGACGCTCCCCTAGCAACTGAATGGGATGGGGGTGAGGCGCAGAGGGGCGTTCTGACCCTTTGAAGGGGGCCGGGTCTGGAACCCCTTTCCCAGGCTCCGGGTCCCTCCCACCTCCGGCCCAGGGCCCTCCCAGGGCGGGTGTGACCTTTAGTCACCTGCAGAAAGCCAAGTCACTGTGCCTCCTGCTGTGACTCCGCCTGGCTGGACCTCTGAGCGAGGACCGCCTGTTCCACTCTGTCCAGACGCCTCCAGCTGCCCCTTGGGGATGCTGGGCGCACCCCGGCTGGCCTCTTGCCTGCTCTGGGACTAGGTAAGCTCAGAGGTCTTTGGGGTCCCACTGCCCCTTCCTGCACCTGCAACCCCCTGGGAGGTGCCCACCCCCAAAGCAGCAGGGGCGGCAGGCGTGGCTTCTCCCAGGAGGGGCTGGGGGGATGTGAATTTCCCAGGCGGTCAGTCAGCCCTGCTTCCTGCAGCTGAGGGTCTCTTTTGGACCCCCACTGCCCCTAGGGCCTCAGGTGAGCCCACCAGGGCCACCAGGAGGTGGGGGTGTCTGGGTTTGAAGCCCAGCCTTGCTGCTGACCCACTCCCTGGCCTCAGTTTCCCCTCCTAACTCTGATGGGGGTGGGAGCCCCGCCTCTGGCTTTCATATCCTTTTAGTGAGTCTTTGAGAAAACCAGCGGGGAGGGGGTAGGAAATGGTAGCCCAGGCCACCAGCAGGGAGTCTTCCGCAGCTGTTCTGGGGACTGCAGCTTGGAGGAGGGGGCGGGGCCAGGCCTGTGGGGTTGGGAGGAAGAGGCAGGGCCAGTGCAGCCCCTTCCCTCTCCACAATCTACTCCTCTGCTCCTTGGGAGCCTCCTAGGGCCCTGGGGTGGACAGGGACAGACAAGGAGACTACGGTGCCGCTCTCAGGGGGTCATTGCTATCTCACCCCAGAGCCCTAAGGGAAATGACAATCATGGCCTCAAACCATGAGGCTGGACCCCCAAGGCACCCAGTGGGATTGCGGGCTGCGTGGGCCAGAGCAGGGGGACACTGACCCTGCCCAGCCGCCAACCTCCAACACGTGCTGGGAACGGTCTGTCAGCAACGATTGAGGGCACACGCTGCTGGCCCGGCTTCCGAGCCACTTGGACCTCCCAGCATGGCTGCCTCCATCAGGAAGCCTGGACCCTGACCAGGCTGCCCACCAGGCCCCGGGGGGCCGTGTGTCCAGTCAGCCGTCAAGCCTGGGCAAGGGTGTGGACCATCTCTCACGCGAAGAGGGCGGGGCCCCATTGGCACTTTGGCCAGACGGAGTCGTCCGACTCTCCAGGAGGGATGCTGTCTGGAGGGTGGCCAGGGAGAGGCTCTGGGTGCTCAGGTTTCAGGCTCTCGGGTGGCGGTCCAGGTGCAGAGGGGCTGCTGTGGATCCCACGGTGGGGACATGCCATGGTGTCTGCTGGGCTCCCCACCCCAAGCCTGGGGGGAGCTGCACCTTCCGTGCTGGGGTGGGGCTCTGCAACCCTGAATGAGGGTCAGGGTCGTTGAGAGAGGGACCCAGCCTGTGTTCCCTTGCAGGGGCTTGTGGCCGACACCTGCTGTTTTGGAGGAACCTGGGTCACAGCCCTCACCTGCTGCCACAGCCAAGGGTACCTGCCTGGGCTGGCAGGAAGTCCACAGGGGACATGCTCAGCAGGCGAGAGCCCTCCCCTGCCCCGCTGCTGTCCCCATACCCCGAAACCACCCCCCCAATGCAGCCAGTGTTTGCACCTCCTGCGTTCTAACCCACTTGATTCTCTCCGCAGCCCTGGCCAGCGAGACCACTGAGGTTGCGATATCGGCCCTGCAGCTGCAGCAGGTGACTTTAGATGCACAGGGGCCCCTCAGCCCCTTCTCAGGCACCTGTCATGCTGGGCTTGCACCCAAAGCTCCTGTCCCCTGCCTGTCCTACTCAGTGCAAGACTCTGGCCTGTGTCTGGGAGGATTCCCCGGAACCTGTGGGTGGCTGGCAGACAGACCTAGCCAGAGACGCGTGGGTGGTGGGAGGTCACCGAGAGCCCCCTCCGCTCTCCCCCCACCTCCCTCCCCAGGGGCGTGGGGGGGGCAGGGCCGGGCCTGCTGCAGGTCCACCCTCCTGATTTTTCAGCAGGACAAGGAGGCCTGGTCGGGGAGTCTTGGAGAAGATTCTGTGACCGCAGGCTCCTGCAGGGTGTGAGCGGCAGCCATTCCAGCCAAGCCCTCTAGTCTCCAGGAGCCGCTTGGGGGGCTCCCGTCTGCTAACTGGCCGGTGAGTCCCAGCCCTGCAGGGGCTTGGTGGATGCTGAGCCCCGTGCTGTGCAGTGGGCCCCCGGGAGGCAGAGGAGACTGTGCAGAAGTAGGGGCAGGTGAAGTCTTGTTGGGAGGGGTCCTGTTGGAGATGGGGGTCTTTGCTAGAGATAGGGAACAGCGATGTGGGAGTGCAGAGATGGAACCTGGAGCTGCCGGCAGAGGGAAGGTTCTGGGCTAAGGTCTGGGGGCTGCAAGGAAGGAGACAACAGGCCCTGTCATTCTGAGGCCTGATTGGACTGTGCCCCTGCAGGTGGGGTCGGCAAGCGCCCCCTGGCCTGCAGAGTCATGAAGAAGCCGTTCGTGGTGCTGGGCCTGCTGGCCGTGATCCTCGTGTTGGTCATCATCAGCCTCGCCATCTGGCTGCCCTCCACCTCCAGGCAGCCAGAGCATGTCTACGCCAGGGCGGCCGTGGCCGCCGACGCCCCACGTTGCTCCGAGATTGGGAGGTGAGTGGTGGTGGTGGGGGCGCTGGGCTCCGGGCAGGGCTTGGGGCCAGCTGGGGATATGGGCCCTGGGCAAGGCTCTGGCCCCTCTGCTACTTGGTTTCCCCAGCCCTAAATAGACTGCCTGGATGAACAGCATCGTGCACGGGCATAGTAGCCTGGCCTTTCTCCTTGGGCCCTCTCGGTAGCTGGTGGTCAGGGCAGAGTGGGCAGGGACCAGCAAGGCCCCTTTTCTCAGCTCTAAGAGGGTGAGGGGGCTTCAAAAAGTTCATGGAAAATGCACACCAGGAAAAAAAAAAAAAACATTGTGGATTTAAAAAATGTTTTGCAGTGAAATACACATCTTTTAATTCTATTTTTCCACAAATGATTTGAAGACCCCTTGTGTCTGTCTCTATGGATAAACTTTTATTCTTTTTTTTTTTTTTTTTAATTTATTTGAGAGGCAGAGTTACAGAGAGAGGAAGAGACAGAGAGAAAGGTCTTCCATCCAATGGTTCACTCCCCAATTGGCCACAATGGCCCAGTCTGGGCCAGGCTGAAGCCCGGAGCCTGGAACTCCATCCAGGTCTCCCACATGGGTGGCAGGGGCCCAAGCACTTGGGCCATCTTCTGCTGCTTTCCCAGGTGCATTAGCAGGGAGCTGGGCTAGGGCTTGAATTGGCACTCTGATATGGGATGTTGGTGTTGTAAGCAGTGGCTTAACCCTTTGTGCCACAATGCTAGCCCCTAAGTCTTTTAAAAATAAAAGTTCTTGAGGCTGACACTGTGGTGTAGCAGGTGAAGCAGCCACCTGTGACACTGGCATCCCATATGGGCACTGGTTTGTGTCCCAGCTGCTCCACTTTCCTATCCAGCTCCCTGTTAATGCACCTGGGAAAGCAGTGGAAGATTGCCTAAGTGCTTGGGTCCCTGCCACCCATGTGGGAGACCTGGATGGAGTTCCAGGCTCCAGGCTTCAGCCTGGCCCAGACCGGGCCATTGTGGCCATTTGAGGAGTGAACCAATGGATGGAATATTATCCCCCACCCCCGTTACTCTGCCCTTCAAATAAATAAATAAATCTTGAAAATAATAAACCTCTTCTGTCCTTTTCAGGGCAGGGAGGCAGGGGGAGGTGAGTGGCAGGTGCACCCAGGAGGCGGGGCCCCAGGGGTTCTCACCAGCCCCTCCATGTCCCTGGCAGGGATGCACTGCGGGACGGCGGCTCGGCAGTGGACGCGGCCATCGCGGCCCTGCTGTGCATGGGGCTCATGAACCCCCACAGCATGGGCATTGGGGGCGGCCTGTTCTTCACCATCTACAACAGCACCACGGGTGAGTGGTGGGGCTGAGGCGGGGGGCGGGGCCAGTGCGTGTCCATCTGAGGCTGCGCTTGGGCTGGGGGAGGCAGCTGAGCAGCCGCCAGGCGCATGGGGGTGGGCAGGGACAGGGGCTGGGGCTCTTCCTGCCTGCCCACCTGCTTCTTCCTCCTAGGGAAGGCTGAGATCATCAACGCCCGTGAGGTGGCCCCGGCGCTGGCCTCTGCCAGCATGTTCAACAACTCCAAGCAGTCCCAGGAGGGTGAGCCTGGGGTGGGGCGGGGAGGGGGGAGTAGGGAACTGGACCCGGTGCAGGGCAGGGCGGCAGCTTTGGAGCCTCTCCCACCCCTTCCTGGCCTCAGATGCCCCCCCACCATGACCACTCAAGTCTATCACCATGGAGAAAAAAGGACAGGAGCGTCCGTCTTTTCCTGCCAAAGCCTCCCCTCCAGGGCCACCAGCAATGACAGGTGCCCTCCGTATCCGTGGGGCTGTGTCTGTGGATGTGGCCGACCACGGGTCAAAAACATTGGGAGGGGGGAAAAATTGCACCTGTGCTGAATGCTTGTCTTCGGTCCCTAAATGCAAACACAGCAGTCCCTAAACAACTATTTACATAGCATTTAGGTCAGATTACAAAGCAGAAGTCACCCACAGATGATTCAAAGTGTGTGGGAGGGTGGGGTGGGTTCTATGGAAATTACAGAGCATTTTCTAGGAGGGACCCGAGCGTCAGCGGGGTTTGGTATCCTGGGGGGAGGGGTGGGTCTTGCAGAGGGGGGGAGGCAGAGGAGGAATGTTTTGTTCTTTTATATATATATATATAATATATATATATTTGCTTGAGAGAGAGTTACAGAGAGTGGGGGAGAGAGAGGTCTTCTATCCACTGGTTCACTCCCTAAATGGCTGCAATGGCTGGAACTGAGCCAATCCGAAGCCAGGAGCCAGGAGCCAGGAGCTCCTTCCAGGTCTCCCATGCAGGTACAGGGGCCCAAGGACTTGGGCCATCTTCCACTGCTTTCCCAGGCCATAGCAGAGAGCTGGATCAGAAGAGGAGCAGCTGGGACTCAAATCAGCACCCATATGGAATGCCAGAGCTGCAGGTGGCAGCTTTGCTCACTACGCCACAGCGCTGGCCCCCGAGCGCATTGTTCTAGCAGCTCTGACGTACCAGGGGTCACGAGGAAGCAGATGCCCTGCTGGGTGCTCTTCCCTGTGAGCCCCATGTTTAACAGTGGGGAGGGATGTATGTTGATTGGTTTTACAGGTGGGGTGCTAAGGCCCCAGAGAGATTGTGCAAATTGGCTGAGGTCACACAGCTGGGAGGCAGTGAACCTGGGGTTGGACCTAGGCTGTCTAAATCCTGTTATTTTTAAAAATTAGGGGGGGGAGGGGCTGGCGCTGTGGTGTAGAAGGTAAAGCCACCGTCTGCAGTGCTGACATCCCATATGGACGCCGGTTCGAATCCCGGCTGCTCCACTTCCGATCCAGCTCCCTGCTCATGGCCTGGGAGAACAGCAGAAGATGGCCCAAGTGCTTAGGAGACCTCGTGGGAGACCTAGATGATGCTCCTGGCTCCTGGCTTCAGCCTGGCCCACCCCTGGCTGTCACGGCCATCTGGGGAGTGAACCAGCAGATGGAAGACCTCTCTCTGTCTCTGTCTCTCTGTCTCTCTGTAATTCTGGCTTTCAAAATAAATAAATCTTTTAAAAAATTATTTATCTGAAAGAAAGACAGAGAGAGAACTCCCTTTTTCTGGTTCACTTCCCAAATGCCCTCAATGGCCAGGGCTGGGTCAGGCCCAAGTCGGGGGTGAGGAACTCCATCCACCAGGGAGGCAGGGCCCCAGTTACTTTCAGCATCACTGCTCCCTCCTGGGGTCTGCATTAGCAGGCAGCCGGGGCCCCCTTCCAGTGCTTTTAACAGGCTCCTCATTCATTCATTCACTCACTCACTGTAGGGCTAGCTCTGCCCAGCATGGAGTGCACCTTGCAAAATCAGATCTGGCAGCTGGTTTCCCACGGAATCCCGGGTTCCTCCAGGCACAGCGCTGGAAGGCAAAACCCCTGAGTCAGATAGGGAGGTTGGGTCCAGAGAAGGGACTGGCCCGAGACTGGGGCTCATGTCTCAGTGCCAGCACAACAGAAAAGCCTGGGCCTGGGCTGGGGGTGGCTCTGAGCGCGAAGGGTGTGGCTGTGGCTCTGTAGGGCTGATACAGAACCCCAGACCCACAGGAACCTATGCATGCTACCATCTCCCCCGTCCTGTGCCCTGTTCTGCGTGCTGCCTGCCCAGCCCAGAGTGGACCTTAAACACCTCTGGTCCTTCCCAGCCTCACTGACACTGTCTGTGAAATGGGTCGGGGAATGTGTGCCCGCTAGTCTTCCCGCCGTGCACCTGCTGCGCGCGGCCACTAACGCAGTGTTCTGTCTCCCCAGGCGGGCTGTCGGTAGCAGTGCCCGGCGAGATCCGCGGCTACGAGCTGGCGCACCAGCGGCACGGCCGGCTGCCCTGGGCTCGGCTCTTCCAGCCCAGCATCCAGCTGGCTCGCTACGGCTTCCCGGTGGGCAAGGGGCTGGCGGCAGCGCTGATCCGAAGCCAGGCCGTGGTCGAGGCGACACCTGCGCTGTGGTGCGTCCGCGGGCGGAGCACAGATGGGTCCCTTGTTCTAAGCCCTGTGCTGCTTGGAGGCGGGCCGTGTGTCTGAGTGATGGCGCCACCCGCCTCTGACAGGCACTGGCTGTAGTTTGTCCTCGCTGGTGGGGGAGGTGGTGCGGCCGGGTCTGCCCCATCTGCGGCCTCACGGGGGCGCCTCTGCCGCAGCGAGGTGTTCTGCCGCAATGGGAAGGTGCTCCAGCAAGGGGAGACCGTGATCATGGCGCGGCTGGCCGACACCTATGAGACGCTGGCCCGCGAGGGCGCCCAGGCCTTCTACAACGGCAGCCTCACAGCCCAGATCGTTAAAGACATCCAGGAAGCTGGTGAGCAAGGCGGCCTTGGGACCCCATGGCGAAGCCTCCCCAACCCTCCCTCCCAGACCCAGCCGCCTAAAACCGTGCAGCAGGTGGAAGCTGGAGCCAGGAGGACTTCCTGGAGGAAGTGGTGCCTGGGCTACACGTGATTTGGTCAAGCAGAGAGAGGAAGGGACTCAGAGCAGGGGAGAGAGACCCCCGGAGAGAAAGGAGGGATGGGGGTGGCTTTGGCCAGAGGAGTTGGAGGGGCCTGTGGGGGCGTGGCAGTGGCTGCTTTCTAGGGTCATCTTGTTAGTGTTTCACAGAGGCGGGGATAAGCTTATCACATTTTCTGCCGATGCTGAGGCCTGGGGCTGCTTCCCAGGGCCGGGGGAAGATGGTGGCCTACACTTAGGAGAGACCCTGCAGCCAGAGCGAGTAGAAGAGGCCAGTGAGCCGGGCAGGTGGAGGTTGGCAGCCATGTGTCTGGCCATGAGTGTTGAGCACCATCAGGGAGGAGAGAGGGGCTGGGAGACAGACCTGACAATAGATAGCTACCTACCTCAGGGCCTTTGCACTGCTGTGCCCGGCAGGTGGACCAGTGGGCAGGCCCTCCAGGGGTGGCCAGGGCTCCCCTACCCCGCTTAGAGTGTACCCAGGCCTCCCCGCTCCCCTGGTGCAGCTCCGTCCCCCACCACGGGCCACCCTGGCCCTGGCCCCCACTGCTTGCAGGAGGCATCATCACAGCCGAGGACTTGAACAACTACCAGGCCGAGCTCATTGAGAACCCGCTCAGCATCCGCCTTGGCGACTCCGTGCTGTACATGCCCAGCGCCCCGCTCAGCGGGCCCGTGCTGGCCCTCATCCTCAACATCCTCAAAGGTGAGCGGCCCCGCCCCCACCCCGGCAGAGGGAGGGGCCTGTGACACCCCCTCCCCCTCCCCCATTGGCCCAGGCCTCACCACCTCACCGCCTAGCAACCTTTGGTTTGGGACACCTTCAGCCTGCTGAGCTCTCTCCGGGCCCCTGGCTCTGACCCCCCAGGGTACAACTTCTCCCCGGCGAGCGTGGGGACGCCCAAGCAGAAGGCACTGACGTACCACCGCATCGTGGAGGCCTTCCGGTTCGCCTACGCCAAAAGGACCCTCCTCGGGGACCCCAAGTTTGTGGATGTGACCAAGGTAAGGGGCGGAGGCCCATGGAGAATGAGCTCCCAAGACCACCGCAGCCTCATCCATTGCTGCAACAAGCTTTGCTTGCAGACCTACTGTGTGCTGGGAGATGGGCTCGGTGGCCCTTGGTCCTGGGGTCTCTGCCCTGTGCTACGGGGGTGGCAGCTGGGGGCAGACGGACTTGACAGTGGGTGATCGGTGCTCCCTGTTCTGGCCGTGTTCCTACCTCAGGGCCTTTGCTCATGCTATGCCCTTGGCCCAGGAGATTCGGGAGTGGATGATGCTTGGGGCGGGGTAGAGGTGGGGAGTGGTTCCAGCTATCATGTCGGAGGCCCTCGTGCCAGGGTGCCTGGCATTCCAAGGTGGACTTGTGCCCTCCCTCCCCCCACATTGACCTCTGACTCACCCGGGGAGGGCCCCCGCTGCCCAACAGCCCCTCCCAGCACCCAGATGGGTTCTGCGTCTCTGTCCCCTCCGGCCGGTGCTGCCTGGCGTCTTGTCTCTGTCCCCGGCTGTGCCTTCCCTCCCAGCCCTTGCACCCCCTTGCTGCTCGGAGCCACGCTTCCTGTTTACAAGGGCCATTTCCATGGGAAAGGCAGGCTGCTGTTCTAGAACCTTCCGGCTGCAGCCCATCCAGGCTGTTGCAGACAAAACGAACCCGAACCCCTGGCCCCGCTCCCGCTCTGCCACCTTGCTCTGTCCGTCTCCACCTGTCTCTGTCCACACACCTGCTCTTCCCCAGCTGGTGACAGTGGCCGATGTCACACTTCCGGCCGTATCACCTGCCGGAGCTAGGAGCGCTTCACACGCCCCCATCAGCGCGTCCCCGAGGGTCCCCGTGTCCTCTAGGTTCCAGGGGCCCCTCAAGTCCCCCTGGCGATTCTGCCATGACGTCTCTCTGAGTCTCTCAGCCTGGAACAGACCTTTGGCTGCTCTGGGAGTTTCCAAGGACAAGGGCGTGGCTTTCCATTCCCTGGGCTTCCTTGAGTTGGTCACTGAGTCCCTGGGGTGTGGGTGGGGGGGCTCTGTGCTCAGCCTCCGGAGGCCCCTCCTCTCCTCTCAGCCCTGAGGACCCCATGGCTTTGAGCAGCTGCCTGAGGACCAACGTCTCCGGCCCGACCTTGCCTGTGAACTCCACACCCCTGGGTCCTTGGGTGTGCGACAGGCGCCCGCCCCACCCCAGTGTTTCCCTCCCGAGGCTTCCACCATGATCTCTTGCGCGTCTGAGCCACTAGCAGGACCCTGTGGGAACGCCCCTGGCTCGCTCTCTTTGGCTCCAAGCCCGGTTAGCTCAGAGCAGAAGTCAGTGTCCTTATAAGTCCCTGGCCTGCCTCCTCTAACCCCTCTCCCTTCACCCATTTCCTTCCCTGCCTGTCACTCACAGGCCTGTACTGTACCTCAGGGGCTTTGCATTTATCCTTTATGTCTCATTCTGGTCTCCTTGCAAATGTCACCTCCTCTAGGAAGCCCTCTCTGATCACCCTCTCCACCCCCTCCTTTCTGGCTTGAGGTTTGCAGCAGCTTACCTGCTTGGTTCTGCTCTCTGCCACTGTGAGGGCAAGGATCTATGATATGGGGTGGGGGCACCCCATGTGCCAGTTTAGCCCACCCCAGGTTTTTAAAATGCATGCATATGAGAGATCTTCGAGAAGTTCATTGGAAAAGCGTATTAAGAAAAACCTATATGTGGATTTCAATATGTTTGGGTCCCAAATACACTTATCTTTAAAAAAAAAAAAAAGTCCTTTTTCACTTGAGAGATAGAGTTAGAGAGAGAGAGAGAGGTCTTCCATCTGCTGGTTCACTCCCCAGATGGCCACAATGGCCAGGGCTGGGCCAGACGGAAGCCAGGAGTCAAGAGCTTCTTCCGGGTCTCCCACGTGGGTGCAGGGGCCCAAGCACTTGGGTCATCTGCTGCTGCTTTCCCAGGTGCATTAGCGGGGAGCTGGTTGGGAAGCTGAGCAGCCAGGACTCGAACCAGCGCCCCTATGGGAGGCCAGTATAGCAGGCAGCGGCTTAACTTGTCAGACCACAAAGCTAACCGCTAAACTTACCTATAATTCAGTTTCCCATGAGCCTTTTGAAGTCCCCTTTGTGACTGCATGAACGAATGGACTCCCTGTGGCGGGTCTGGAGGCCTGAGGGACACAGGGACATTCCAAGTTGCTGGACGGTGACAGGGACAGACTGCTAAGGGGCCCTGTGCAGCCCTGGACCCTGGGGAGCCCCGAGGGTGCGGGGTGCACAGGAGGGCTGAGACGGGGAGCCACGGTCGGTTGGGGACTACCTGACGCCTGCTCGACAACCCTGTGCCCCCTCCCCGCCCTCCCTCCCCCCCACCTCCTCAGGCCAGCTCTGGGGTCTCGGCAGGTGATCTCCAACATGAGCTCCGAGTTCTACGCCGCTCAGCTACGGGCCCAAATCACCAACACCACTCACCAGACCGCCTACTACGAGCCGGAGTACTACACGCCCGATGGCGGCGGCACCGCCCACCTGTCCGTGGTCGATGAGGAAGGCAGTGCCGTGTCTGCCACCAGCACCATTAACCTCTAGTAGGACTGCCTGGTGGGGGCTGGGCAGTGGGCCGGGGGCTTCCCCCACCCCCTTCCTTGAGGCCTCCCAGCTTGGAGGGGTGGGTAGGGCCAGGCTGGGCGGAGGTGGGGGTGGGGTCCCGCCCAGCTGCTCTGACCTGGTCCCCGCTTGTAGCTTCGGCTCCAAGATCCTCTCGCGAGTCAGCGGGATCCTCTTCAATGACGAGATGGACGACTTCAGCTCCCCCAACATCACCAACCAGTTTGGGGTGTCACCCTCGCCGGCCAATTTCATCCGGCCAGGTGCGGGGGTAGCGACGCGGGTCTGGGAAGGGGCTGGCAGCCTTTGTGCGCGGGCAGGCCGGGCGGGCAGCCGGGCGGCTGACTGCTGTCCCTGTCTCCTCCTCTGGGCCCCAGGGAAGCAGCCGCTCTCGTCCATGTGCCCCACGGTCGTTGTGGGCCCTGACGGTCAGGTGCAGATGGTGGTGGGCGCCGCGGGGGGCACGCAGATCACCACGGCCACCGCGCTGGTATGTGCCCCGCCCCGTCCGCCGGCCCTCCGCAGCCCCGCCCCCAGGCCGCGCTGACCACAGGCCCACCCCTGTCCACCCTTCCCAGGCCATCATCCACAACCTGTGGTTTGGCTATGACGTGAAGCGGGCCGTGGAGGAGCCCCGGCTACATAATCAGCTCCTACCCAACACCACGACGCTGGAGAAGGACTTTGATCAGGTGGGCGGGGCCTGGGAGGCAGAGTCATGGGAGGGCAGGCAGGGCAGCCTGGCCTGGAGACCTGGGTCTCCCTGGGAGGTCAGGGAGTGGGCAAAGAGTGGTGTGTCCTTGTGCCTCCTGCCGGGGCCACCCTGAGCCCCTGCAGGATGAGGGCCGACACCTGCTCCAGTGGGTGCCTCCAAACTGCCCTTCCTGGTTACCTGGCTAGAAATGGCCCCACCTATGTCTTCAAGGCCCATGACCCCACAGGCGCCATCTGAGGCATTGGGGCCTCCTGAAGCCGCCTTCTCCCCCCCCCCCCCCCAAGGCGGTGATCACAGACCTGAATGGCCGGGGCCACGAGACCCAGATCACGTCCGGGTTCATCGCTGTGGTGCAGGCCATCGTGCGCACGGCCAGCGGCTGGGCAGCTGCTTCCGACTCCAGGAAAGGTGGAGAACCAGCCGGCTACTGAGTGCCCAGGGAGACCGGTGGCCCAGGGACCAGATCCATGCCAGGCCCAGGAGTGGGACTTTGGGGACAGTGCCTCTCCTGTGAGCAGCAGAACAATGCAATAAATTGGGGGTGCTGTGCCAGGCTCTGGGCAGCCTCGCTGGCCCGGCCCCCACTCTCTGGGCCTCAGCGTCCTGTGTGTGCAATGGAGCCGTCTGGCAGGGGGAGAGCGGAAGGTGGGAGTTGGAGATCTTGGACCTGTGGGAGCTGGAGCAAGCCTTGGTGTTCTCAGGAGAGCATTGTCCACTTCCTCTCCCCTGAGTCAGGGGACCATGGGCCAAGCCGTCCTTTCCCTGGGCGGCGTAGTAACGCATCCTAGTATTGGCCACCAGGGGGCGCTGAGGCTTTGGCGTTGACTTGAACAGAGGGCGGCCAACTAATGCTGGGAACACAGGGACCTCCCGGTGGGTGTCCAGGCCCAGCCTGTCCTAGGATACCAGGAGGTGAAGCTGGGGTCTAAGGAGTGGCGATTGGGCAAGAGGCTGGAGCGAAACAGCTCGGTCAGAGCCAGTACCCGGGGTGCTTTCCAAGCCTAAGCCCGGAGTGGGACCCAAGCTTGTGATGGGTTCCAGAAAGGGGCCCCAGGCTGCCTGCCCAGGGGAAAGAGTCTGAGAGACAAGGGCCAGGCGCAGCTCCTTGGCCCCCACCCCCACCCCCACCCCCAGAGGGGTCTGCGGACCCCAGCCTCACACACTGCCACCACACGGCCCCACCGCGGAGGCCAGATCTGGGCGTTCCTTCGGGAGCATGGGAAATCCACGAGGGCCCCTGCAGGGGCTGGAGACCCCGGGGCACCTGGAGACCTGGGGTTTGCAGAGTGCACCTCCGGATCCGACCCTGGGGCCCTGCAGCGCTCATCTCTGGGGCTCCTCGGGATGAGATGGAGGCTGGGCTGTGGGCTATGGCTGCTTTCCACTCATTATTTGAGCCATGGCCCCATTTACAGAGCTGTAGACTGAGGCCCGGGTTGCACAGCAGCATCTGGGGTGGTGCTGGCCAGGAGGCTCCCGCTGGACAGATGGGAGGGTAGCCCCCCCCACCCCCCAGGCTGAGGGCCTGAATTCCTCCCATAGTCCCCCCCTAGCTGAGGACAGGCAGGGCCCAGCATGGGGCCTCAAATGACGGCTCATTCCCTCCCCTGGGCCTTTGTACCGTGGCCTCTGCCTCCCCAGGATGGCTGGGGAGAGGAGAGGGGATGTCCCACCCCCTGCCCTGCCTGTGGGTTCTGTCGCCTGTGGTGGGTGAGTGGGCTGGCCCAGCCCAGGAATGCACTTTGCTTCCAGGTTGAGCAATGTCACTGCGGCTTGGGGGTCGGTGGGGGGCGGGAGGAGACACCGTGGGAACAGGCTTTCCCGGAAGGCCCACCCCAGATGGCCTCTCTGGCGCAGGCTGGCTGAGGGCTCTGGGCACAGGGGCCTGGCAGCCTCTCTGGGTTGTGTCCGTCCCCAGGAAAAGAGGAATGGCTGGGGCGGGCAGGGCTGCAGTCCCTGGGGAGGTTGTATTTCCTGGACTGTGGAACTGGGTGTCCAGGGCTGGGCGCACAGCCTGTCTACGCTCCTACAGGGGTGACAAAAGTCAGCCTGCTCCCCTCTGCAGAGAGGGGGAGCTGAGGTCCCTCGGGGTCACCCACAGGGCTGCAGGCCCAGCCAGGCTGAGACTTGAACTCCTGTCCAGTCGCCCTCCCTCTGTCTCTGAGCCACGCCTACCTCCTACCCGAATTTGCTGCTCCCTTGGCCACCGCCACAATGAGAGAGGGTGGGAATTGGGATGCCGGCTCCCCTCTGCAGGAGTGAGGAGGGGCGTCTGGCCTTGCCTCCCTGGTCCAGCAGGGGGAGCTAGAGAGCAGCCCCCGTCTGCTTTCTGGAGTGGGTGCTCGGAGACAGCGGGGAGCGGGATCCTTGGGGTTCTGGCCACAGGCGCCAAGTGCACAGACTCGATGGCATGGGGTGATCCTGGCGCCAGCGGGCCAGCAGGACTGGCCGTGGGACGCCCGGGCAGTGAGGGAGTTAACCACAGCAGCTTGCTCCTCTCTACAAGGAAAAACTCCCCACGGCCGCCTGTTGCCTGGCTTCCAGCCAGGGCTGAGAGCAGGGGCTGAGAACTGGAAGTGCATGCGCTCGGCCAGCTCTGCTCTGCAGCGAGCACTCGGGGAGGCGGCAGCCCTGCCAGCCACCAGCGCTCCCTCCACCCTCCCACCTGCCTGCCTGCTGTCCATCTCTGAGCCTGTCTGTCCAGCCGCCTGTAAGTCCATCTCTTTCCAGGTGTCCATCTGTCCTCCCTGTCTTGCTGTCCTGCCTGTTGACCCACCTGCTACCTGTCCTTGTCCACCTGTCCGGTCATCTGTGAGCTCACCTGCACATCTCCCTCTCTGTTCACCTGTCTGTCTGTCCATCTGCTGGTGCATCTGCCCACCTGCCTCCCCTCTCCTGCTGAGCCACAGAGCCATGGCCTGGGGCCGCGGTGCCACCATCAGCCTCGTCCTGCTCGGGCTGGCCCTGGCGCTCGCCATCATTGTTCCAGCCGTGGTCCTTTCCCGCCACCGCGCCCGCTGCAGCCCCAAGGCTTTTGCCCACGCTGCGGTAGCTGCTGACTCCAAGGTCTGCTCCGACATTGGACGGTGAGTGAGAGGTAGGTGGAGGCTGGGTGGCCCTGTGCAGTGGGTGCTCTCTGGAGAGTTTGTGACCCATGATGAGGGTGTGGAGAAGGTGAGGATATGCATGTGGGGCTGTGTGGGTTTGGGCTCCTGCACCAGCCAAAGTTGGATGCAAGGAGATAGCCCCAGGGCCTTTGCACTGCCCAGGTGGCAGAGACGCCCATGAAGCAATGGCAGTGTTGGCAGAGGTGGTGGCTCTAGGGCTCTCTTTGCACCATGGGTGGGAAATGGAGATCCTAAGAGGGGTCACACCGCAGTGACCCAGCCTGACACGGAGGACTGGCACCGATGTGTTTGGCGAGGCTGTCCCAGTTCTCCAAGGCTGAGCCCTTCTGCTAGATGCTAGATGCGTGGCCAGCGGGATTCAGGGGCCTGGCAGTGCACATGCGCTGCCCTGGGCCGTGTCCCCTGCAGCCCGGGGCCGTGTCTGCATCACCTCTCAGACCTGGAAAGGCAGCCCTAGCCGATGTCCTGTTTCTCCAGCCTCCTTCCTAAATCAGGCCCAAGCCAAGTGACTGGTGTGTGGCCGGCTGGGGCAGCGGGGTGGAGAGGGACGACATCTGGCCTTTTCCAGGAAGTCCAGCCCATGGGAGGCCTCACTGCCCACAGCAGGGCGGGGACAGGGCAGGAAGCCCCTCCCTGCCTCCTGTCTCCCGCTGGGGCATGCATTCCCTTCCTGCCAACCCAGTCACTGCTTCCCAGAAGTTCTGCTTTAGAGGCCATTGTGAGAATGCTCAGTGCTTTTGTAAACCTGGAGGGAACACTCCTGAGGTGGGGGTGAGGGGGCGTGTGGCTGGGCACAGCAGACTCAATGTCCCCTTGTCGGCTTATTTATTTATTTATTTGTTTATTTGAAAGACCAAGAGAAAGCTACCTGCCATCTACTGAGCGATTCACTCCCCGAATGCTCACGACGCCCCGGGGTTGGACCAGGTCGAAGCCAGGAGCCAGGAACTGCCATTTGGGTTTCCCACATGGGTAGCAGCGGCCCAAGCACTTGAACCATCAGGTGCATTAGCGGGGAGCTGGGCTGGGTGGAGCAGCCAGGCCTGGGGCGTCCCGAGCAGCAGGTTAACCTGTGCTACTGCACCTGCCAACTCATTCACCTCCCATTCGTCCTCTCTTCACCCCAGCCTCCTGCCTGGATCCTCTGTACTCCTTCAGGGCTCACTGCCCCCTCCCTCAGGGCTGCTCCTAGCCCAGCCCTAGCTGAGGATGGCAGCTCAGGGGCAGGTGGGAGCCGGCTGCTGCTTGGTTTCCCCAGGGGATGACAGGGGTGTGGCATGGGCGGGGCGAGAGGACGGGAGCCCACCTGCCATCCAGGGACTGCCCCTGCCCTGTGGGCCAAGATGTGGTACAGTTGCAAAAGAGAAGGGGGGAGGAGAGGGCTTGGTGTGTGTATGTGTGGGGGGCGCGGTGTCCCCGAGCTGCCCACCAAAGCATGAGGGTCCCAGGAGTGGGGGGCTGCTGCCCTGTATCTCCCCGTAGGGCTAGCTGTGTCTCCATGCTGTGTGGCTGTGTGCGTGAGGCTCAGGGGCTGGGGTCTCCACCCCACATTCCTGCAGGATCCCATTTGGGGAAGGGAGCAGTTTTTGCCAATCCCTCTCTCTCTCTCTCTCTCTTCCCCTCTCCCTCTCTCTCCCTCTCTCTATCTCTTTCTGCTTCCTGTTCTTGTTTTAAGAAGAAGCCACGGGTGGGCGGTGGGCGGGAGCCTGGGGTCAGCCCCAGCAGCTGCAGAGCAAGGATTAGGAGCCCTGGGGCAAGGCTGCCTGGAGTCCGCCGGCAGGGTCCCTGGGGCACCCCCCCACTTCCTGCCTTGGGCCCCTCTCTCTTTCTTCCCCTGCATTCTCCTCACCAGAGCCCAGCCTTCTTACAGCCTCTCCTCTCCTTGGGCCAGAGCCCCTGGCAGAGGGATCTTAAGGCATGGTGATATCGGTGATATTGGTATAATGCTCCCGTGCCAATGTGCACACCGAGTGTTCCCAGGCTCCAAGCAGGTTGCTTGTTGGCAACGTCTTTTGGGCTTTGTGACATCTGTCTGCCGAGGCCACTTGGACCTGTGTGCCCTGCCACACGGTCCTGGGCAGGAAGCTTCCCTGTCCCATCTGTGCAGGGAAAGGGGTCCCAGGGAGATCCCAGCTGGGGCTTGTTTCTCTTCCAGGGGTGGGGGGAGGGATCAGGGCTTCCCAGAGCCCTCCCCGCAGTGCCCCAACCACTCACTTTGGACCCCCGAGCTGCAGCACAGTGGAGAAGGTGGTTGGGGAGGGGCCAGCACACGGGGAGCAGATGTCTCGGGCATGGGGGTCTGGGCTGGCGCTGAGCTGCAGGCTGAGGGCACAGATGGGGCCCCTAGAGTCGGCTTTTGTCAGCTGCTCCATCCCCGTCTAGTGCCTGCAAGCGGCTCCCTTGGTGCAGGGCAGAGCAGAGCTGCACCTTGTGAGCCTCAGTTTGCCTCTCTGTGAGATGGGCTCATGTTGGTACCTCCCTCTGGATGAGAAGTGTGGCTCAGGGACTTGAGTCACAGGAGCCCAGTGTTACACAGCTGGGGACTGGGCCACACCCCTGTGTGTTTGTGGCATAGCACATGGAGTCATGATTTTTTTTTTTCTAAATTTTATTTATTTCAAAAGGCAGAGTGACAGAGAGAGGGAGAGACGGAGTTGCGATCGTATGGTTTCACGTCGCTACGGCTACAATAGCCGAGGCTGGGCCAGGAGCCTGGAACTCCATGGAGGCAGGGTGCAAGTACTTTGGGCCATCTTCAGCTCCTTTCTTCAGGTGCATTAGCAGGAAGCCGGGTCAGAAGTGGAGCAGCCGGGACTTGAACTGGGATGCCAGCGTTGCAGGGAGCAGCTTAGCTCATTCGCACCACCACGTGGCAAGTGCCGCCCCTATTTATTATTTTGTAATTGCAAGTATATAAAAAGGTATCTTCAAAAGTCTCCCTCTCGGGGCCAGCACTGTGGTGCTGCAGATTAAGCTGCTGCCTACGATGTGGCATCGCATGTGCCATACAGGCACAAGTTCCAGTCCTGGCTGCTCAGCTTCTGATCCAGCTCTCCTGGCTAATGCACCTGGGAAAGCAACAGAGGATGGCCCAAGTCCTTGGGCCCCTGCACCCACGTGGGAGACTCAGAGGAAGCACCTGGCTCCTGGCTTTGGTCTCCCCCAGCCTTAGCTGTTGCTAATTCGGAGAGTGAATCAGCACATAGAAGATTCTCTCTCTCTCTCTCTCTCTCTCTCTCTGTCTTTCACATAAAGAAATAAATCTTAAAAACAGAAAAGTTGGGGGCCGGTCCCATGGCTCACTTGGTTAATCCTCTGCCTGCAGCACTGGCATCCCTTATGGGTGCCGGGTTCTAGTCCCAGTTGCTCCTCTTCCAGGCCAGCTCTCTGCTGTGGCCCGGGAAGGCAGTGGAGGATGGCCCAAGTGCTTGGGCCCTGCACCCGCATGGGAGACCAGGAGGAAGCACTTGGCTCCTGGCTTCGGATCGGCGCAGTGCCTGCTGTAGCAGCCATTTGGGGAGTGAACCAACGGAAGGAAGACCTTTCTCTCTCTCTCTCACTGTCTATAAATCTACCTGTCAAAAACAAAATAAATAAATAAATAACAGAAAAGTCTTCCTCCCACTCATGTGAGTGGGTTTCTGCGCACTCTTTGCTAAAGGGAACATTTATATTAGTTTCTGGTTTCTTTTTCCTGTGTTTCATTCTTCTTTTTGAACATTTCTGTTTCTGTTTCTTTCCTCTCTGCTTTTCTGTTTTCATTTATTTGTACTTGGTGTTTCTGTGTTTCCTTTTGCAAAAGCAAGCAAGGGTATTACTTTCTCTTTTTGTTACAGTTTTTGATAACTAGAATGACTTGTAGTTTTGTTCCACTGGTTACTTTAATACTAATGTCTTTACACCAGGATACTTCAAAAAGTAGTTGGCCAGTTGAATTAAAAATATAAGTTTGTTTCAATGCAAAAAAAAAAAAAACACCTTTATTTGAAAAGCAAAGTTTCAAAGAGAGAAAGAGAGACAGTGAACCATTCACTGGTTCACTCTCCTAATGGCCGCAATGGCTGGGGCTGGGTCAGATTGAAACCAGGAGCCAGGAGCTTCATCAGGGTCTCCCATGTGGGTACAGGGACCCAAGTGCTTGGGCCATCTTCTACTGCTTTCCCAGGTGCATTATTAGCAAGGAGCTGGATTGGAAATGGAGCAACCGGGACTTGAGCCATATTGCTTATATGGGATGCTAGTGTTGCAGATGGTTAGCCAGCTTTACCAAATGCCGGCCCCTATTTATTTTATTTGAGAGACAGACTGATGGACAGGGAGAAGCAGACAGACAGGCAGGCAGTGACAGAGAGCGTCCGTTCACCAATTCACCTCCAAATGCCTGGGAACTGGCAACTCCATCCAGGTCCCTTAAAAAAATTTTTTTTAAATTTATTTTCATTTTATTTGAAAGGGAGAGAGAGATCATTCATCTGCTAATTCACTCCCCAAATACCTTCAACATCTGAGCTGAGTCAGACCAAAAGCAGAAAACCACTGGCATCCCATATGGGCGCCGGTTCAAGTCCCGGCTGCTTCATTTTCCATCCAGCTCTCTACTAATGCTCCTGGGAAAAACACTGGAAGATGGCCTGTTTGTGTCCCTGCCACCCATATGGGAGACCTGGATGAAGCTCCTGGCTCCTGGCTTTGGCTTGGTCCAGCATTGGCTGTTGCAGCCATCTGGGGAGTGAACCAGTGGATGGAAGATCTCTCTCCTTCTCTCCCTCTCTCCCTCTCTCCCTCTCTCTCTCTGTCCCTCTCTCTCTCTCTGTAACTCTGACTTTATTTAAAGGAAGCCTGGGCCAGCACTGTGGCTCACTAGGCTAATCCTCCGCCTGCGGCGCCGGCATACCCGGTTCCAGTTCCAGTCAGGGCGCCAGATTCTGTCCCGGTTGCCCCTCTTCCAGGCCAGCTCTCTGCTGTGGCCCGGGAGTGCAGTGGAGGATGGCCCAAGTACTTGGGCCCTGCACCCCATGGGAGACCAGGAGAAGCACCTGGCTCCTGCCTTCGGATCAGCGCAGTGCGCCGGCTGCAGCGCACCAGCCGCGGCAGCCATTGGAGGGTGAACCAACGGCAAAAAGAAAACCTTTCTCTCTGTCTCTCTCTCTCACTATCAACTCTGCCTGTCAAAAAAAAAAAAAAAAAAAAAAAAAAAAAAAAAAAAAAAAAAAAAAAAAGCTGGCATCAGGAGAGGAGCTGAGATTCTAACCCAAACCTCAGTGGGATGCAGGCATCCCAAGGGGCACCTCAACAGCTGGGTCAAACACCTGCCGTAAACTCACAGTTTTCATTCCCATTTTCCCATAAACTTTTCAAAGTATCATATAATTAGGAGATACTTATGAAACGTAACACGCTTTCTGCTACATTTTCTGCATATCTTCTGTTGGCTCCTCTGATAGTTAGTTTTAGGGTGATGTGGTGACATGGAAATCCTGCCCTTTGGGGCCAGCACTGTGGTTTGAGACCCAGCTGCCCCACTTCCTATCCAGTTCCTTGCTAATGAGCCTGGGAAAGTCACAGAAGATGGTCCCAGTGTTTGGGCCCCTGTAGCCGCAGGCAAGACCTGGATGAAGTTCTAGGCTCCCAGGTTTGACCTGGCCCAAATGGACTGGGCTTTGCAGCCGTCTTGGGAGTGAACCAGCAGGTAATGGCAGATCTCTTTCTCTCTCTCTCTGTCCCTCTGCCTTTCAAATAGATAAATCTAACAAAGCAGAGAGCAAAAGGATCAAGAAGCCAGAACAATGGCGACTCGAGGGTGAACTTTAATGGACCAGACCATGTGTTCACCAGACAGAGCTGGGTTTGCTGCTGTGTTGTAAATAAATTACACAATCATATCTACATTTTTGAACACATAGGAAATAATTTTTGTAAAGATCTCTCTCTCTGCCTTTCAAACAAAGCAAAAATCAATCAATAATTTTTAAAAATTCTGATTTTGTCTTTTTTTTTTTAATTTATTTGACAGGTAGAGTTATAGACAGTGAGAGAGAGAGACAGAGAGAAAGGTCTTCCTTCCGTTGGTTCACCCCCCAAATGGCCGCCGCAGCTGGAGCTGTGCAGATCCGTAGCCAGGAGCCAGGTGCTTCTTCTGGTCTCTCATGTGGGTGCAGGTGCCCAAGCACCTGGGCCATCCTCCACTGCCCTTCCAGGCTACAGCAGAGAGCTGGACTAGAAAAAGTGCAACCAGGACTACAACTGGCGCCCATATGGGATGCCGGCACTGCAGGCAGAGGACTAGCCAAGTCAGCCATGGCGCCGGCCCCTTGTCTTTGTTTTAAAGTCTGTGGTCCAGCAGTTTCACCATCTGCACATCCTATAGGGGGTTATCAGCTCATCTGTGGCTGCTTCCTGGCTTCAGACCTTCTGTCTTCACTTCTCCTTTGCTTGGTGCTGTGGTCTGGGTGGGATTCACACCCCAGGGTTGGACGCACAGTCCCCATCATGCCAGTGTCTAGAAGCGGGGGTAGGGGGAGACCTTTCAGAGTTGGGGCCCAGCGGGAAGTGATGAAGGCCTTGGGGACTCTGTCCTCTGAAGGGACTGGGGCCATTCTCCTGGGTCCCCAGTTGGTCCTGAGACAGGGGGTAAGAGTGGGCAGTCTCCTTCCCTCTCTCCAGCTTCCGGTTCAGCCAGGCGACCTCTCTCCCAGGCATGCACTTCCCCTAGCAAGTGACCCAGCCCGGGGGGCCCTCAGCAAAGGCCAGACCCAAGGGGCCACCCGACAGTGGTGCACTGGTTCAGTGCATTTGGTTCTTCCCGGCAGGGTGTGACTAAGAACTGCCAAAAACAGTATCAGACCTAGGCTTCTGCAACTCGGGTCCCCTTCATCCAGTCCAGCTGGGCCGCAGGGCAGGGAGCTCAGGCTCTGGTTGTCGACTGACTGCTGGAGTGAGCACCATCTGTGAACCGGGGGAGGCTAATAGCACCCCTCCCAGCTCCCCCTTCGGCCACTGAACTAGCAGATGGAAGATCTCTCTTTCTCTCTCTCCTTCTTTCTCTCTGTCACTCTGCCTTTCAAATACATACATTTTTTAAAATATTGAAGGACGGAGTCCCTCTCTGAGACAGCCGAGACAGAAAGCAGCTGTGTGGAGCCCAGGTCCTGGTGGGTGCTGAGTCCACCAGGGGACTTCACGAAGTGCATGGTTCACTCCTCAAATGACCACAATGGCCAGGGCTGGGCCAGGCTGAAGCTGGGAGCCAGGAGCTTCGTCCAGGTCTCCCACATGGTTTCAGGGGCGCAAGCACTTGGGCCATCTTCTGCTGCTTTCCCAGGCTCATTCGCGGGGAGGAATCAGAAGTGGAGCAGCCGGACTCAAACCAGCTCCCCTATGGGATGCCGGTACAG
The DNA here is from genome assembly GCF_051225735.1 of Oryctolagus cuniculus. Classification (NCBI taxonomy): domain Eukaryota; kingdom Metazoa; phylum Chordata; class Mammalia; order Lagomorpha; family Leporidae; genus Oryctolagus; species Oryctolagus cuniculus. The sequence goes on from NC_142887.1 coordinate 31,215,101, forward strand.
CAGGTGAAGGGTTAACCTTCTAAGCCACAGCGCTGGCCCCTCCCATGAGCTCCCTAAAGCACCCTCTTGAGTGAGTGGAGAGGCCCAGGCTGGGATCCAAGCTGGGGGTCATTAGCACAGAGCCTGCTTACTGGGGTGGGGGTGGGGAGACACAGAAGCACAAGGAGCAGGGACCAAGCCTGGGGAGGTCAGGGAGGTGGGCAGTGCAGAGGGTCCCAGAGCCACATGCAGAAAGGACCGGGGGGGGGGGGCGCTCAGCAGCATTGGGTACCACGTGAAGATGGGAAGTTGTTGGGTGGGGAGTCAAGGCACTGGGGGAGGGGGGAGAGGCCTTTGTGTGCTTTATACATTTGCATTAGTGCTATATTTAGCAGCCTTATTTCTTCCATGCCTGCTCCAAGATCACATGTGTGCGCAGGGTGCCCATGTGTGGGCCAGAACAGGGAGCCCAGGAGCTGGGGAGGGGTTTGGGTCCAGACTGAGACTGGTCTGATGGTGTCATGGGGGCTTGGGATCAGAGGTCCCACGGGGTGGGGGCAGAGAGCTGAGGGCCACCCCCGTTTTGGGCCTTGGTTCCCCTTCTGTAGCTGGGGTTTGAACACTGACTTCCTTAGGTACTGGCGAGGACTCCTGGGTGTGAGGGGAGAGGCAGTGCCATGTCCCCAGGGCAAGTGGGGAGTGCAGTCCTGGGTGGGCTCCTGGGCCTGCAGGGGTAGCCCAGGCCTGGTTCTGCCTGTTGCACATGAGCTGGTGCTGCAGAGAGCAGCTAGGGTATCTAAGCGGCAGAAGCACTTTGCAAGCGGAAAAACACCAGCTCTGTGGTAAAGCGTAGAGCAAATGGCATTGCCTTTGGCAAACTGTAGAGTGCCCTGGACCAGAGAGTGACTGCACTGGAGCGGGCGGCCTGATGGGGGCTGGCAGTGGCAGGTGGCTCACCAGGCTGTCGCTAGTCCCCAGTTGAGTGTCAGCTGAGCGAGCCCAGGCAGGGACAGGGGATGGGCGCCAGGTTGGTGACCCTGTGCCATGACCCCTAGGGCCATCCTGCAGCAACAGGGCTCACCTGTGGACGCCACCATCGCTGCTCTGGTCTGCACTGGCGTTGTCAACCCTCAGAGCATGGGCCTGGGCGGAGGGGTCGTGTTTACCATCTACAACGCAACGACAGGTGGGCCCACGGGTGGCGCCTGTGGGGGGCCGGGCTGGTGCAGCCACTGGAGAGCCCGTCCTGTCTGCCCGTGCCCCTTCCCAGTGCTTCTCCGTCCACCCCCTGCTCTGCCTTTCAATGCCCTGGCGATGGGTTCTGTCCTGAGTGTTAGCGCAGGGAGGGGAAACAGGCTTCCCACGGGCTGCAGCCGTTTGGGGGTGGGGGTGAGGGCTGGGGGGCATGGCCACTCACTCATCTGCCCCAACTCCAGGGAAAGTGGAGGTCATCAATGCCCGGGAGACGGTGCCAGCGGGCGGCGACCCCGACCTGCTGAGTGGCTGTGAGCAGGCACTGCCGCTGGGCACAGGTGAGCTCTGCGAGGCGTCCCTTGCCCCAGCCTGCCATGGCGGGTGGGGAGCCAATGCAGAGCCCCTCACCTGCTCGGGCTAGGCCCTCTGAGTTGGGGAGGGGTGATCCAAGGAGAGGGGGTCGGTGGAGGCAGGGCTGGTGCCATGCATGGGGCTCTTGGCACCAGTGGGTACGGAGTCCGTGGGCCTGGTGTGGATTTTTTTCTGTGGACTTCGCATGGATGGCACTGGGAGGGTGGGCAGGGTGGGCATGGCCATAGGCGGGCTCTAGGAGCCTTCTGCGGCCTCCATGGCTCGGGGGATGGGGATGCGGAGTGTGGGGGCAGCAGAGCTGAGGGCAGGTACTTGTGTGCGTGTGCGTGTGTGTGTGTGTGTGCGTGTGTGTGTGTGCAGGGTCCCAGTGGATCGGGGTCCCCGGGGAGCTCCGTGGCTACGCCGAGGCCCACCGCCGCCACGGCCGCCTGCCCTGGGCGCAGCTGTTCCAGCCCACCATCGCGCTGCTGCGTGGGGGTTACCGCGTGCCCCCTGTCCTCAGCCACTTCCTGCACAGTGACTTCCTGCGGCCCTCGCTCAACGCATCCTCCCTGAGGTGAGTGGTCCCCAGGGTGGCTCACCTTGGCCATGGCCCCAACCCGAGCTCTGCCACAGTCCCTCTTGGCACGGAGCAGGGGTCGGCGCCCTTGGCCAGTCCTTTTCTGTCCTGGTTCGTGGCAGAACCTGGCTCAGATAGGGTTCAGGCCAGGTGCCCATAGGATGGGACTCCAAGGACACGCATGAGGGCTGTGCACCTGCTCAGGCCGTGGCCTTATTCTCACCCTATCTAGGGTGGAAGGGGGGGCTCCCACTGCCCCCTTTGCCTGCCCTGCCAGACCCTCCCAAAGGTGTGGGGATGACAGGCCCTTGGTGGGCAGCACTGTAGCCAGGGCCAGGTATGGGGCAGGGGGCATCAGCTCCACCTGCTCCTAGAAATGCTGTCCCTCCCACTCCCCACCAGTGTCTGCCTCAGGAACCCCCCATGTCCTGCAAACCCTATGGGAACCCCGGCAGGAGTGTGAGTGTCCCTCCAGGACCCGGCCCCACCCTGAGGCTGCTCCCCACCCCCAGGCAGCTCTTCTTCAACGGGACAGAGCCCCTGCAGCCTCATGATCCCTTCCCGTGGCCTGCGTTGGCCGCCACCCTGGAGGTAGTCGCGGCCGAGGGCGCCGAGGCCTTCTACACGGGGAGGCTGGGCCGGATGTTGGTGGAAGATGTTGCCAAGCAAGGTAGTTGGGCAGGGGTCCCATTGCCCCACCCCGGGGGAGACAGAGCCAAGTTCTGGGTCGTGGGAGTTCAGAGCAGGTCTTGTAGGAGCACTGGCCACACCTCTGACACAGCCCAGGCCACTGCTGACCCCTGGACCTAGAGAGCGGGGGCCTGGGCAGCTGCATTGACCCCCTTCCTCCTTCCCTCCCCTTCCTCTCCTTGCACCTGCTTGCCTCTGCCCACGCCCGGTTCTCCGTGGCCCTAAACCTAACACCAGTGTGCATAGACCTGCCCTCAGTCCCCTGGGTTGATGTGGCTAGGGGGGGCAAGAGGAGCCCCCGCTGTATGGCCTGGGGCCAGGGGCTAATCCCTTTCTGCCTCAGTTTCCCCTCCCCATCTCACCCCCAGGAGGCCAGCTGACCATGCAGGATTTGGCTGCCTTTCAGCCGGAGGTGGTGGACGCCCTGCAGGTGCCCCTGGGGGACTTCACATTGTACTCGCCGCCACCGCCTGCAGGGGGCGCCATCCTTGGCTTCATCCTCAACGTGCTGAGAGGTGAGGGCCTCCAGGTCTCCCTTCCAGGGCCCTGCTGGGCTTGGGAGCTGTGAGCTCCAAGCCCAGCCCCCTACTCTACAAACTGGTTTAACAAACATGTGCCATAGAAGGCAGGGCTGGCTGGTGTGTTTCAGAGTTGGCCCCTGGCTGCACCCGACTCAGGGCTGTGGAAGGGGCTGATTCTTGTCCCCTTAGGGGACCCAGCCCCAGGGCCTGGGGCGGGGGCAGCTGGGAGACTCTGCAGATAGCTCCCCGTCAGGGCGTGAGTGTACAGTCCAGTGCCCAGGGCTGGGACTGCCCATGGCTGACAGTGCTTAAAACAATAGAAGCTCACTCTGGCACACTTTGGGAGGCCGAGGCCCAATGTCAAGGTGTCCCCAGGGCCGTGTTCCCTCCGAGGGTCTAAGGGAGCATCTGATCTTTGCCTCTTCCAGCTTTGGTGGCTGCCGGCATTCTTGGCTTGTGGCTGTATCACTCCTCTCCACCGCCATGGTCACACGATTGCTCTCCTTATCCCTGGGGGAGGGAACATTCCAAGCCCTCCGCCTCCCGACTGGACCAGATTTGGATAATACCAAACCCTACACAGATCACGGGGAGAGGAATCTTTGACAAGTTCGTAGAATTTGCATATTATGAGAACCAAAATAAATTTATCTTTTCATCCCACTTTTCCATGGACTTTTGGAAGTCCCCTCCTATGGATGTCCAATCAAGTTGGTTTTTTTTTTCTTTTTTAAAGATTTATTTGTTTACTTGAAAGTCAGAGTTAGAGAGAAGAAGAGGCAGAGCGAGAACGAGAGCGAGAGAGAGAGAATCTTCCAATTGATGGTTCACGCCCCAAATGGCTGCAACAGCCGGGGCTGGGTCAGGCTGAAGCCAAGAGCCAGGATCTTTTTCCGGGTCTCCCACGTGGGTGCAGGGACTCAAGCACTTGGGCCTTCTTCTACTGCTTTCCCAGATGCACTAGCAGGGAACAGGAAGTGGAGCAGCCGGGCTGTGAACCAGTGCCCATATGGGATGCTGGCACTGCAGGCTGGGGCTTTAACCCGCTGCGTCACAATGCTGCCTGTCAAGCGATAAAAGACATTTTCAAAAAGATATTTAAAAAAAAAAAAAAAGACACACATGATCACATTTAGGACCTGCCTGCAAGCTCCAAGACTGTTGTCCCCTCTCAAAATTCTCAGTGGAATACATCTGGCCACAGAAGGTGGTGTTTACCCTGGAGCCATGTGCATAGGATCTGGGGATTAGGACACAGCAGGGCGGGGGGCAACATGGAACCTACTACACAGGTGACTGCCCACATACGCCCTGCCCATCCCTTCCCACCAGGGTTCAACCTCTCAGCAGAGTTGCTGGCCAGGCCTGAAGGGATCGTGAGCATGTACCACCACATCGTGGAGACCCTCAAATTTGCTGGGGGGCAGAGGTGGCGGCTGTGGGACCCCCGCAGCCACCCAGAGGTACAGGTGAGTTTTCCCAGGGCTCTCCCCTGACCCTGGGGCTCAGCAGGTACAGGGAGGCTCGGGCATGGCAGAAGGAGGCAGGGGGATTGGTATCTGTACATAGCAGTGGTCCGAGGCCGGGGCGGGGGAGGGGCGGCATCAGGTCTGGGGGTCTGGAAGGGAAGCTGCTGCCTAGGCAAGGCTGGGGAGCAGGTGCACTGGTGACACTTTATCTTCAAGGTCCCGCAGGGGAGGGTGAGCAAGGCTGGAGGGGGTCCCCTTTGGCCACCAGACAGTGAAGAGACAAGAGAGGGCCCCCCCAAGGAGGCTGAGCCCCATCCTGCCCTCTGCTCTGAGCCCACCACCTGCCCACGCTGCCTTCCCCAGAATGCCTCCCAGGCCCTGCTCGGGGAGGAGCTGGCCCATCTCATCCGCCAGCAGATGGATGACCGCGGCGACCACCAGCTCAGCCATTACGGCCTGGCCGGGGCCGGGGACCACTGCATGGGCACCTCCCACGTGTCTGTACTGGCGGAGGACGGCAGTGCCGTGTCTGCCACCAGTACCATCAACACGCCGTGCGTGGGCCTGGGGCGGGCGGGCGGGGGATCCTCGCTGCTCTGCGCCCCGGGGCCTGACCGCCACCCCTCTCCTGCTTGGCTCCTCGGTGGCCTCCCCTCCCTTGGTCGCTCCCGGGGACAGCACCTCCATTTCTCTTCTGCCTCAGATGCCCCTGATGCAGGCAGGGGTGCAGGCAGATTTTGGGGGGGCCTCCTTTGGGTTGGTCTTGGGTGAGGACGGGCGGCTGGGAGGGCTGCGGTTGGAGCTGGGCTGCCTCCTGCCTGCAGCTTTGGAGCCATGGTCTACTCACCACGCACGGGAGTCCTCCTCAACAATGAACTCCTGGATCTATGCTGGAGGCGCCCACCAGGCTCCGGTGAACCCCCCGCACCCGGTGAGGACAGCACCCCCCTCAGCCCAGGTCCCACAGGGACCCCTGGGGGAGCAGAGCGGAGGCAGCCAGGGCTGGGTGCTGCAGAGCCGACCCCTGGGCGGGTCATCCACTTTGTGGTCGCTCCATGGCGGATGGAGCCCAGTGGGTGGCGCCCCTGGGGGGAGGGCGGGACAGGGAAGCCGTGGCTGACCTCTCCGGCCCCAGTTCCAGGCGAGCGGCCCCCTTCGTCCATGGTACCTTCCATCCTGATCAATACAGCCCGGGGGTCGAAGCTGGTGATTGGTGGGGCAGGGGGGGAGCTCATCATATCTGCCGTGGTCCAGGTGAGTCCGCAGGGGGAGGGTTGGAGGGAAAGGGAGGTCCTGGCACTGGGGTCCCCTCTCTGGGTGGCCCTGTCCTCCGATTTTCCTTGGGTGGGGGCTGGGATGTGAGGGTTGAGGGGGAAGTGGGGATCGCCACCTGCCTCCCTTCCACTCCGTATCTTCTTTCTCTCCCCTGCAGGCTGTTGTGAACAAACTGTGGCTTGGTTTTGACCTGGGAGCGGCCATTGCAGCTCCGATCCTGCACGTGAACAGCCAGGGCCGCGTAGAATATGAACCCAGCTTCAGCCAGGTGAGGCCACGGGCTGGGCCACGTCCCAGCTGCCCGCCTGGGGCAGTCCCCTGCCCTAGGCCACACTGCTGCTCCAAGCCCCCCGGGGAGGGACCCAGCTTCAGGCCAGGCAGGCTTTGTCTTTGCAGAGCTGAGCTGTCTCCTTGCACCCGCTGAGAGCAGGGCGTGGGCGATGCCGACTCCGGGCTCTGGCCTGGGCGTCTTGCTCAAGTTGACCAGGAGTGGGTGTTTCGAGCTGCGGCCTCACACACTCTCCATGATGGTGATTTGCTTCCTTGTGTGGCTTGGGATTCATTTTCGGGAGTTGCTTTGGTGCTGTGGGCGTCTGTAGTGATTTTGGGGATTTTGTCACGAGGTGCTGGGGCGTGGGTCGGTATCTCTTTTTCCAAGCATTTGTGCGACTCCCCTACAAAAAGTCCCTGGTGAATTCTCTGGGCGGATCAGCCCCTACCACACAGGGGACACACTCTTTGCTAGCACCCATTTAAAAGGCTGACAGTGTTTTCCAGGCTGCAAACTTTAAGCCTTGGGTCAGGTCAACCAGCTGGGGAATCAAGGGCCTCAAAGCTGTCTCTGGCAGTCCGGAGGCCACTTTCCTTGGCCGTTGGAACTCAGACAGTCACAGAGCTGGGGGCTTTAGTCTGGCCCGGGGTGGGGGAGGTGTGTGTGGTACAGACAGTTCCCGATTGCCAGTGACGCAGCTCGAGTTTGCCAAGTTGTGAAAGAAATATGCAGTCAATAGAAACCGTATTGTAGTTTATTTTTCTTTTTTAGAAATATTATTTATTGGGACTGGTGCTGTGGTACAGTAGGCTAAGCCTCCGCCTGCAGTGTCAGCATCCCTTATGGGCGCTGATTCAAGTCCCAGCTGCTCCACTTCCGATCCAGCTCTCTGCTATGGCCTGGGAAAGCAGTGGAAGATGGCCCAAGTCCTTGGGTCCCTGCACCCACATGGAGGCTCCTGGCTTTGGATCGACCCAGCTCTGGCTGGCCATTGCAGCCATTTGGGAAGTGAACCAGTAGATGGAAGACCTCTCTCTGTCTCTCCCTCTCTCTGCCTGTAACTAAGCCTCTCAAATAAGTAAAAATAAACAAAATCTTTAAAAGTATTATTTATTTGAGAGAGAGAGAGAGAGAGAGCTCTATTGGTTACTCCCCAAATACCAGGAGCTGGGAACTGCAGGTCTCCCGCATGGGTGGCATAAATCTAATCACTTGACCACCGCCTCCCCAGGTCTGCATGAGCAGGAAGCTGGAGTCAGGAGCTGGAGCCGGCCTTGACCCCAGGGACCCCATACAAGAGCTAAGCATTGTGCTAGATCAAATGCCTACCCAGACGCTGCACTTGAACGTGCATATTCAGCCGGCACCCACATAGCCGTTCTGTTGTTCCTGTCGGTGCAAGAGTCAATAAAACACATGAAATATTCAAGAGCTTACGCTAAAACAGGCTTTGTGCTAGGTGATTTTCCCTACTGGAAGTGCTCTGGGAACACTTAAGGTGGGCGAGGCTAAGCTCTGATGTTCAATGGGCTAGGACATTAAACTGCATTTTTAAAAGATTTATTTATTTATCTACTTATTTATTTGGAAGGCACAGTGACAGAGATAGAGGGAGATCTTTTTTTAATGCTATCCTTTTTTAAAACTTTTTTTTTTCTTTGACAGGCAGAGTGGACAGTGAGAGAGAGAGAGACAGAGAGAAAGGTCTTCCTTTGCCGTTGGTTCACCCTCCAATGGCCACCGCGCTGATCCGAAGGCAGGAGCCAGGTACTTCCTCCTGGTCTCCCATGGGATGCAGGGCCCAAGCACTTGGGCCATCCTCCACTGCACTCCCTGGCCACAGCAGAGAGCTGGCCTGGAAGAGGGGCAACTGGGACAGAATCCGGCGCCCCGACCGGGACTAGAACCCGGTGTGCCAGCACTGCAAGGTGGAGGATTAGCCTACTGAGCCGCGGCGGCGGCCCCTTTTTTAAAACTTTTTAAAAATTATTTATTTAGGGCCGGCGCCGTGGCTCAACAGGCTAATCCTCCGCCTTGCGGCGCCGGCACACCGGGTTCTAGTCCCGGTTGGGGCGCCAGATTCTGTCCCAGTTGCCCCTCTTCCAGGCCAGCTCTCTGCTGTGGCCAGGGAGTGCAGTGGAGGATGGCCCAGGTCCTTGGGCCCTGCACCCCATGGGAGACCAGGAGAGGTACCTGGCTCCTGCCTTCAGATCAGTGCAGTGCGCCGGCTGCAGTGCGCCGGCGGCGGCAGCCATTGGAGGGTGAACCAACGGCAAAAGGAAGACCTTTCTCTCTGTCTCTCTCTCTCTCACTGTCCACTCTGACTGTCAAAAATAAAAATAATAATAATAAAATTATTTATTTATTTAAAAGATAGAGAAAGAGAAACAGAGACAGAGAGAGAGAGAGAAACCTATCTGCTGGTTCACTCCCCGAATGGCCACAATGGCCAGAGCTGGGCTGATCTGAAGCCAGGAGCCAAGAGCTTTTTCCCAGTCTCCCATGTGGGTGCAAGGGCCTGAGGACTTGGCCATCTTCCTCTGCCTTCCCAGGTGCATGCATAGGGGCTGGATTGGAAGTGGAGCAGGCAGAACATGACCTGGCACCCATGTGGGATGCTGGTGCCATAGCTGGCGGCTTTTCCCGCTACACCACAGCGCCAGTGTGGGGAGCAAACCGGACTAGACTGAGTTACTGGAATTAAGACTTATTCTATGCATCTGCTCTCCCACAATATGGCGCTGGGAGAGAAGTAAACAGCTTCCGCACAGCTGCCTCCAGTTCAACTAATAAACTGTAGGACTTGCTATTGATTGGAGGAGAGCAGCGTACTCGGCGTGTGGGCAGCCGAGTTAGGATTGGCGGAGGAGGACTATAAAGGAGGAGAGAGACGGCATGCACCAGGAACATCTATGGGGAACATCTAAGGGGAACATCTAGCTGAAGGAACACCTGTGCAGCCCCCGAGACGAGCCGGCCGGCGGTGTGCCGCTCCCCTGCGGAAGTGGGGAATGTGGCCAGGGGGAACTGCCCTTCCACGGAGGTGGAAGGGATAGTAGCCAACCCGGGAAGAACCAGCAGCAAACCCGGGGAGGGCCGAGCAGACGAAAGAACAGCGCAGGGTCCTGTGTCGTTCCTCCATGAAGACGGGGAGCGACATAATGGTGCCGTGACTCGGATAGGAAACCTAGCTCGGAATAGGAAACTTAGGACGGATAGGAAACTTAGGAGGGAAGAAACGGGAAGAACTGGGAAATTACCGGAGAGAGAGACTAGCAAACAGCCTAGGGAAAAGCCGGAGGAAAAGGGTGCCGGAAGAAGCTATTGAAAGCCTAGGCATAGACTCAGATACGGACTACGGGGGGAAGCTGGGAGAAATCTCTAAGGTCGAAAGCGAAAGTGAACGCTAGAACAAACAGACTCGGACGCGGACTGTGGGGAGAGGCCAGGAGAAATGAGGGAGGAGTATTGTTGGAGGAAAGCTTGGGGAAACATACCGGGTAGAGAAAAGTGTTAGGGAAATTGAAGCCGCGGGGGGCAGGCCAAGGCGGACACGAAAGCCACTTTGGGATTCTCAAGTTAGCCCGGGAATAGGGGGCGAAAAGTTGAAACCAGAAGCTGAAACGTAAGCCAGATTGGGATCCGTCTGATCAGCCCGGGGAGCAAAGGACGGGAAGCCAAATTGTGGGGCGGAGACGTATGCTGGGTTGAATTCGCCAGGCTAGCCCGGGGAACTTAGATTGAATGCTAGTGGCGGACACGTAAGCTACGCTGTGTTACTCGCGGAAGCCGCCGCGTGCAGAGAGAGCACGGGGCGTGAATAGATAGGGAACAGGGCTGGCGCGAGGCCGTGGTGCAGACGCGAAGGGCGTGGAGACCGCGGAGCGCGCGCGAAGCCAAGCCGCGCAAAGCCGGGAAGCTGCACAGATGAAAGAGGCGCGGGCTGAAGCGGCTCAGCTGGGAAGCCGCTGCCGAGAAGTAGCCTCGGGGCGGGCAGCGGGAAGCTGCGGGGATAAGAGAAACAGAAGTTTGGAAGTGGAGTGAGAGAAATGGGAATGTTGGCAGACAGAAGTAAAATGGGAGAAATAGGAATGCCCGGAGATAGAGAAATAGAGAAATAGAAAGGCCTCCCTACAATACAACAATTAGAAGGCTTGGATTCGGTCTGCCCGATTAGTGAGGCGATGAGCACCTGGGCGGCTAGCAGCTTATGCGCCGCAGGTCACCGAAGACAGGCACGAATTAACATCAGTAAGGCCTCCCCACAAAAAGGCAATGAGAAGGCTTGAATTCGGTTTGCCTGATAGGGCTTGTAAGCCCCTGCAGGCTCGACCAGAGCATGCGCTGCAGGGCACCGAACACAGGCACGCATCAGCGCCTAAAAACCTCCTCACAACATGGCGAAGAGAGGACCCGGATTCGGTTTGCCTGATTATAGGACTTGTAAGAACCTGTGGCAACTCTAGCAAGCAGAGCAGAGTGTGTGCCGCGGGGCACCGAAGACAGGCGCGTATCAACGCCAAAAATAAAAAGAAAGGGGGATCTGTGGGGAGCAAACCGGACTAGACTGAGTTACTGGAATTAAGACTTATTCTATGCATCTGCTCTCCCACAATATGGCGCTGGGAGAGAAGTAAACAGCTTCCGCACAGCTGCCTCCAGTTCAACTAATAAACTGTAGGACTTGCTATTGATTGGAGGAGAGCAGCGTACTCGGCGTGTGGGCAGCCGAGTTAGGATTGGCGGAGGAGGACTATAAAGGAGGAGAGAGACGGCATGCACCAGGAACATCTATGGGGAACATCTAAGGGGAACATCTAGCTGAAGGAACACCTGTGCAGCCCCCGAGACGAGCCGGCCGGCGGTGTGCCGCTCCCCTGCGGAAGTGGGGAATGTGGCCAGGGGGAACTGCCCTTCCACGGAGGTGGAAGGGATAGTAGCCAACCCGGGAAGAACCAGCAGCAAACCCGGGGAGGGCCGAGCAGACGAAAGAACAGCGCAGGGTCCTGTGTCATTCCTCCATGAAGACGGGGAGCGACAGCCAGCTCTTCCCCGCCAGGAAGATCTTCCATCCACTGGTTCACTCCCCAGATGCCCATAACAGCCAGGGCCAGACCAAGGCCAAAGCCAATGGCTCAGCACTCCATCCGGGTCTCCCAGGTACAGGTGCCAGGAACCTGAGGACTTGGGCGATCCTCAGCTACCTCCCAGGCACCTTAGCAGGAAGCTGGGCAGGAAGTGTGGAGCAGCGGGGGCCTGAAACAGGCACTCAGGTCTGGGATGTGGGCTTCCCTAGCGGAGCGTAACCTGCTGTGCCACGATGCCTCCCGCTCCCCCACCCCCGCTGCCCACTCAATGTGATTTTGATTGATGGCATTTTCAACGCATGCTATGTTCGTGAGGACGCAGCTCCATTGTGAGCCAACGGGGGCATGTGCACTCCTTGGGAAGCCCGAGACTAAAGATCCCACTCGTTGGGCACCCTGGTTAGGGTCTGAGGGCTCAAAGACTCGCACACTCTCAACCAGGCACCTGCTCTGGTCTGTGGGACAAGCCCTTCCTCTCTGTCCCTGACAGAAGGCCCTTATGCTGCCTAGAACCTGCCTGTCTGTGAGGAGGACCCTGGACCCTGAGAGTTTGGGAGATGACCGTCTGGACAATCTGTGAACCGGAATTAAAACAGACTCTGGTGACTCGCGAACCCCTAGTCCTCAGCTCTGCTGGGAGTCAGGGGCTGGGTGGTAAACTGTGCCATTCTAGAGTTTTCCATGGAGAAAATCCTCAGCCCCGGGGTTGGAGACCTTGCGTGTCCAGGGCCCTCCAAGGCTGCAGCCCAGGGGCCCGGGGGAAGAGGAGCTATGATTCCCCCACGGTCCTGGAACTTGAGCATGCAGACTCTCAAGAATGGACCCAGGGGCCGGTGCTGTGGCGGAGTGGGTAAAGCTGCCACCTGCAGTGCCGGCATCCCATATGGGCGCTGGTTCAAGTCCCAGCTGCTCCATGTCCAATCTGGCTCTCTACTATGGCCTAGGAAAGCAGTAGAAGATGGCCCAAGTCCTTGGGCCTCTGTACCTGCATGGGAGACCTGGAAGAAGCTCCTGGCTCCTGGTTTTGTATCAGCTCAGCTCCGGCCATTGCGGCCATCTGGGGAGTGAACCAGTGGATGGAAGACCTCTCTCTCTTTCTGCCTCTGCCTCTCTTGACTCCGCCTTTCAAATAAATTCATTCATTAAAAAAAATAATGGAGCCGGATCTCAGTGAGGGCCCCAGCCTCTGAGTCCAAGGATGTGGGACAGCTCACACGTTGGGCACAGAGAAAGTGCCAGCCAGGAGGGGCCTGGCTCCAGCGAGCTCTCCCGCCAGGTCGTGTGATGCCACCTGGGGACCTCAGATTGTGGGCGTTGGTTCTCAGCACTGCAATCTTAAGACTGTGACCTCTCGGGAAGCTGCTCTTCCCAAACAGTATCTGGAGCTCAGAGCGCACATGTCCAGGACCACAGGTGCTGTGAGTGCTGTGGCAGGCCGGGGAGTGTTAATGGCCTAGGATGCATGGGTTTGTAGAGTGAGTGGTCCCTGGAGGTTTGAGTCCTGAGAAATTCAGAGAGGATGAGCCAAAGGGAAGTCCTAGAAGCAAATAATGCAAGGAGCATTGCATCAGATGTTTTGAAATAATCTTGGGCCAAAATGACTAATCACCACGGTGACATCATTGAGAAGTGGGACAGACAGTACTGGGTACGTGTCTTCTCGTATGCTTTTTACAGATTTATTTGCTCTTATTTGAAAGGCAGCGTTACAGACAGGAGAACAAGAGCGAGAGCGAGAGTGAAAGAATCTCCTATCTCAATGGCTGCAATGGCCAGGGCTGGGCCAGGCTGAAGCCAGGAGCCTGGCGCTCCATCCGGGTCTCCACATGACCGACAGGGATCCAAGCACTGCGGCCCTGCACCCACATGAGAGACCCGGATGAAGCTCCTGCATCCTGGCTTTGGCCTGCCCCAGCCCCGGCCTTTGCAGCCATCCGAGGCAAACGCCAGCCCCATAGATCCTCCGGTCGAGGGCAGTGCGGCCTCCACCCCGGCCTGTGCTCCCGGCAGAGGCCTCCGCGGCAGTTGCTACCGGGGATCCTGCGCAGGAAATTCCTTCACAACCTCCCTGCTTTATCTGCTGTCTTCTTAGGGTTGACCGAAGCGACTCCATTTTGATTCAAACCCGCCCCAGCTCAGTCTTCTAGAAAGCCCCGCCCCCAGGAGCCACTCAGCCTGCGTGGGAGGGTCCCAGAGGCCCCACCAAAGGCTCAGGCTGCCCCTCCCTGTGAACCCCAACTTCTGTCCCATGCAGGAGGTGCAGAGGAGACTCCAAGAGCACGGCCACAGCCAGAGCCCTCGGCCCTTCTTCCTGAACGTGGTCCAGGCCGTGTGGCAGGAGGGGGCCTGTGTGCACGCTGCGTCGGACCCCAGGAAGGCCGGGGAGGCTGCCGGCTACTGAGGAGACCACGGGCCGGGAGCCGGGCCTGGCCACCGGACCGAGTGCTGCGGCAGGGAGCCAGCGGACCCAGCCTGCCAGATGGACGCCGGCAGGGGCGGAGCCTCTGCCTTGGCCCCGCCCTCATCGAGGCCCCGCCCCAGCCCCTTGCCTGTCCTCGCAAGTGGTATATCCTGAACTCAAGGATTAAAGAGGGGGCCGTCGAGGGGGATCGGCACCGTGGCTTACTAGGTTAATCCTCCGCCTGCAGCACCGGCATCCCATATGGGCGCCGGGTTCTAGTCCCGGTTGCTCCTCTTCCAGTCCAGCTCTCTGCTGGGGCAGGAGGGCGGTGGAGGATGGCCAGGGTGGTGGAGGATGGTCAAAGTGCTTGGGCCCCTGCACCCGCGTGGGAGACTGGGAGGGGGCACCTGGCTCCTAGCCATCCAGGAGCGGCCATTTGGGGCGTGAACCAATGGAGAGAGTACCTTTCTCTCTCTCTCACTCACTATCTAAGTCTGTCAAATAAAAATAAATGAAGAGGGGGCTGATTTGTGGCGCTGAGTATGGGCTGGGGCTAGGGCTGAGGGTGAGGGTGAGGGGTGAGGGTGAGGGTGAGGGGTGGAGAGCTCCTGAGGACAGATTCCTGTGATCTCCACGATGCATCACCACGATGCACCCTCATGGAGGGAGAAACTGAGGCTCAGAGACATCCAGGCCGCACCCAGATCCCCCTGGACAGCAATAAGCACTCCTAACACCACCCCACCACCAGCGATAGGGCCTGGGGCACCTGCCTCTGACTGCCCCCAGGACCCAGGCCCCTCCGTCCGTGCCAGGAAAAGCAGGACAGAGCCAGACCTGGGGCTCTCCCCGCCCCAACAGTTCATGTCTGAGAGTCCGGACCTTCTCAGTTCCGCACTGCTGGCACCCTGGGTGAGAAGTCACTGTCCCCACAGTGCAGCCACACCCAGTGTGGCAGCAGAGAGAACCAGCCCCGCCCCCAACACCACCCCAACCCGGGGAGGGGGGAGGGGGGAGTGCTGCTTGAGACCAAGCCCCCTAGCGGCTGCCACCTGCGAGGGGACCTGGACCCTCCTCAGGCTGGGCGCACAGGCACTTCTGTCACAGTGGTGTTTGCTTGTCCCTGCTGCTGGAGTGAAAGTGCCAATGAGCAGGTAGCCGATGGAATTTTTTTTTTTTTGCATTTTTTAAAGATTTATTTATATACTTGAAAGTTCAGAGTTACAGAGAGGCAGAGGCAGAGAGAATGTATCTTCCATCTGCTGGTTCCCTCCCCAAATGGCTACAAGCCAGGAGCCAGGAGCTTCCTCTGGGTCTCCCACACAGGTGCCAGGGCCCAAGGACCTGGATCATCTTCTACTGCTTTCCCAGGCCATCAGCAGAGAGCTGGATTGGAAGTGGAGCAGCCGGAACTTGAAACTGGCACCCATATGGGATGCTGGCATCACAGGCGGCAGCTTCACCTGCTACGCCACAGCACTGGCCCCTAATGGAATTTTACAGAAGTTTATCACTCAAACTTCTGGAGGCTTCAAGTTCAAGATCAGGGTGCCAGCAGGTTTGGTGTCTGGTGAGGGCCCTGTTTGCTTTTTTCTTAAAGATTTATTTATTTATTTATTTGAAAGTCAGAGTTACAGAGAAAGAGAGAGAGAGATTTTTCCGTCTGCTTGTTTAGTCCTCAAATGGCTGCAACAGCCAGGGCTGGGTCAGGCAAAAGCCAGGAGCCAGGAGCTTTTTCTGGGTCTCCCACGTGGGACTTGGGCCATCTGCTGCTGCTTTCCCAGGTGCATCAGCGGGGAGCTGGGTGGGAAGTGGAGCAGCCGGGTCTGGATGATGCATGAGGGATGATCCATGAGGGATGCCAGCATCGCAGGCAGTGGCTTTACCCACCCAGCCACAGCGCCAGATTCAGAGCAGATCACACATGTTCAGATGGTCACAGGGCTCCCCCCACCCCCAATCTCGATGAACTAAGGGCATGCGCCACTCACTAAGCCACTACCGCCTGCCCTCCTGAGAGTTCAGCCAAGCAGGACCTGATAGCTCCCAAGGCCACAACATCATGGTTCATTACAACCGAGGGGAGGCATTTGTGCTTGGCTGCCTGCATCCCGCATCAGAGTGCCTGGGTTCGAGTCCTGGCTCTGCTTCCACCATCTGTTTCCTGCTCATGAGCACCCTGGAAAGCAGCAGATGATGGCTCAAGTCCTTGGGGGCCCTGCCACCCACACGGGAGAGACCTGGATGGCGTTCCTGGCTCCTGGCTTTGGTCTGTCCCAGCCTTGGCTGTTGGCAAGTATTTGGAGAGTGAACCAACAGATGGGACATCTCTGGCTGGCTGGCTGCATTTCCAACAAAATAAATAATGACTGCAATGGCCAGAGGGCCACAGTGGAGGAACCAGGAACTCCATCCAGGTCTCCCGTATGGGTGGCGGGAGCCTGAGTGCTGGAGCCATCGTCTGCCACCCACGGTCTGCATTAGCAGGAAGCTGGGGGCAGGATCTTGTGCTGAGAACTGAACCTGCTAGGTAGGAAGTTAGAAGCTCGCCTGTGTGTGGAAGAGGGGCCCAAGAAAACAAAGCACCATGGGAAAGAAAGCCTTTAGCAGTCCCAGAAACCACCCCGGATTTTACCTGGCGAAGTCCTGCTCAGACCCCGATAACTTTCCAGAAGGTTCCAGCCATCTCCAGGGGAATCCCCTCTGCCCAGCACCCGGGGGCTGCCCAGTCTGATAACTCTGGGGAATAAACCCCTGGGAGGGATTTTACCTGTTTCGTACCCAGTTCAGAAGGGGGGAGCTGGTGGCGTGGTGCACTAGGTTAATCCTCTGCCTGCAGCTCCGCCATCCCATATGGGTGCCGGTTCTAGTCCCAGTTGCTTCTCTTCCAGTCCAGCTCTCTGCTGTGGCCTGGAAAAGCAGTAGAAGATGGTCCAAGTCCTTGGGCCCCTGCACCTGCGTGGGAGAGCAGGAAGAAGCGCCTGGCTCCTGGCTTCAGATCGGTGTAGCTCTGGCTGTTGTGGCCATTTGGGGGAGTGAACCAGCGGAGGGAAGACCTTTCTCTCTGTCTCTCTCACTGCCTGTAACTCTACCTGTCAAATAAATAAATAAAATCTTTTTTTTTTTTTTGACAGGCAGAGTGGACAGTGAGAGAGAGAGAGACAGAGAGAAAGGTCTTCCTTTTGCCGTTGGTTCACCCTCCATTGGCTGCCACGGCCGGTGTGCTGCGGCCGGCGCACCGCGCTGATCCGAAGGCAGGAGCCAGGTACTTATCCTGGTCTCCCATGGGGTGCAGGGCCCAAGCACTTGGGCCATCCTCCACTGCACTCCCTGGCCACAGCAGAGAGCTGGCCTGGAAGAGGGGCAACCGGGACAGAACTAGTGCCCCAACCGGGACTAGAACCCAGTGTGCCGGCACCGCAAGGCGGAGGATTAGCCTAGTGAGCCACGGCGCCGGCCAATAAATAAAATCTTAAAAAAAAAAAAAAGAGGGTAGGGGGAAGGAGGAGTGGGAAGAACTGGGTCCTGTTCCCTTATAAGCCCCAGTCTGAATGGCAGGTGCATTCTCTCCATTAAACCCCGTAGCCTTGTTCTCCCCAGGCTGCGTGCCTGGGGCACCCTCTCTCCGATTGTGTCCCTGTCTGTTCTGATGGATGCCCCACCCCATTAAACCTGGCTACCTTGCTGACCACCACTCTCCGTCTCATGTCTGAATTCTCTCGTGAGAACAAGAACCTATTCTGGAGCCGATGCTGAGACAAAGTGGGTTAAGCTGACGCCTGTGATGTTGGCATCCCATGCGGGTACAGTTCAGGTCCAGGCTGCTCCACTTCTGACCCAGCTCCCTGCTAATGCACCTGGGAAAGCAGCAGCAGAAGATGGCCCAAGGCCTTGGGCCCCTGCACTCACATGGGAGACCTAGATGAACCTCCTGGCTCCTGGCTTTGGATCGGTGCAGCCCTGGCCATTGCTGGAGTTCACTGGCATGAACCTGCGGATGGAAGACCTCTGTCTTGGTCTCTCTTTCTCTGTCTCTGTAACTGTGTCTTTCAAATAAATAAGATAAATCTTAAAAAACAACAACAACAAACTAGCTAGGGCTGGGCCAGGCTGAACCCAGGAGCCAGGAACTCCATCCGGGTCTCCCATGTAGGCAGCAGGAATCCAAGTACCTCAGCCATCAACTTCTGCCTCCAAGAGTCTGCACACATAGGAATCTGGAATAGGGAGCTGGAAGGGGGTATGGCACCGGGCACACAGCTGTCGGATCTCCAGGCCAACAGTCTCCCGACCACAGTGGCCAGGCGCCCTCTTCTGCGCCTCCCAGTTTTGTGAATGGATCTCTAGGGTTTGTGAATGGATCCCTAGTGGCTGTGTTTTGATTCTGACAAAAGTTCTAGGCCCAGTGGCCAATCTTGGGGTTGTTGTCCAATCCAGAGGCCACTCAGTGACCACCAGTGTGCTGCCTCCCCCAGCGCCTCTGCACTCAACATCCCAGCACACCCACCATAAAGGCGTCCTCATTCCGGAGATCAATAAACAAACCAGACTTAAAAAGAAGTGATAGTGGTGTAGGATAAGGCAGGTAAGAGGTTAGGTCAGGAGTTGGAAGCCACACCTCCACCCAACCCGTCAGTCAAATGATCCCTCCCCCAGCATGTACCCTGGGGGCGGGGGACCACGTAACCACAGCCCTTTTCAAGCCTTAAGAAGCCGGGCGACAGCCAGGGGGCGCTCTGTCTTCCCGTGGACTCACAGGAAGCCTGAAATTCTCTCTCTCTCTCTCTCAGCACTAATGCCCACGTCGGTGTGCTTTCCTCACCTTTCAAGTAGCCTTTATCGCTTGGTATGTTGTGTTTCTGCCTGCACTTAATACTTAGAATGCTTTTAATTCTGAGTAAGAGGCAAGAGCCTGGAATAGGGATTTCGACTCTGCCTCGCTCACAATAATCGAGGTGCAGCGGGTTAAGCTGCTAGCTTCCTGTAGGATCGCTGGTTCAAGTCCCGGCTGTTCTGCTTCGGATCCAGCTCCCTTCTAATAACACCTGGGAAAGCAGCAGGAGATGGCCAAGTATGTGGGCCCCACACCCATGTAGGAGACCCGGGTGGAGTTCCAGGCTCCTGGCTTCAGCCCAGCCCTGTCCTGGTCATTGCAGACATCTGGGGAGTGAACCAGTAGATAGAAGATTCTTTCTCTCTATCTCCTTGACTCTGCCTTTTAAACAAATCAATCTAAAAATATCAATGAATAAATAGAAATAAATGACAAACATACAGCAATTGAAATCGCAGATGTTGGTGGGTGTTTGACACAGGAGCTAAGATGCCTCTCGGGACCCTTTTTTCAGGTTTTTTCTTTTCTCTCTCTCTCCCTCTTTTTTTTTTTTTTTTTTTTTGACAGGCAGAGTGGACAGTGAGAGAGAGAGAGACAGAGAGAAAGGTCTTCCTTTGGTTCATTTCCCAGTGGCCGCTGTGGCTGGTGCGCTGCTGCCGGTGCACTGCGCTGATCTGAGGCCAGGAGCCAGGTATTTCTCCCGGTCTCCCATGTGGGTGCAGGGCCTAAGGACTTGGGCCATCCTCCACTGCCTTCCCAGGCCATAGCAGAGGGCTGGCCTGGAAGAGGAGCAACCGGGATAGAACTAGTGCCCCAACCGGGACTAGAACCTGGGGTGCAGGCAGAGGATTAGCCTATTGAGCCACGGCGCCGGCCTTTTTTCAGGTTTTTTCAATGGTCTTTTGGTCTAGCAGCATAGCCCAGGGCCTGTGTTCGAGTCCTGACTCCATTTCCTATCCCAGCTTCCTGCTAACGTGCAGCTGGGTCCCTGCCATCCACCTGGGAGACTCCCGGTCGAGTTCCAGGCTCCCAGCTTTGGCCTGGGCCAGCCCTGTGGTAGGCATCTGGGGGTGTGAACGAGCAGATAGGAGCTCCCTGTCTTATCTCTCCGCTCTTCATCACATGACTAAGCCTAAAACCTAAGAAATACATCACCTGCAATAAAAATCTAGGAAGAGGTTTTTAAAAAGTGAGCATTTCATTTTAAAACCTGAAGGTGAAAACAGTAGGAAATGATGAATTATTGGGGCGCAGTGGCTCCCACACTCCATATGAGCACCAGTTTGAGTTCTGGCTGTTCCATCTGTCACTTCGCCCCCAAAGGGTTGCAACAGCCAGGTCTGGGCCAGACTGGAGCTAGGAGCCAGGAACTCCACCCTGGTCTCCCACATGGGTGCAGGGGCCCAAGCACTTGGGCCATCTTCTGCTGCTTTCCCAGGTGCCTTAGCAGGGAGCTGGATCGGAAGTGGAGCAGCTGGGACCTGAACCAGTGCCTGTGTGGAATGCCAGCGCTGCAGGCGACTATGCCACAGCTCCGGCCCCTACACAACAAAGTCGCCTCCTTCCTGTTTAATATCCTGGTTTGTGTGTGTGTGTGTGGGTGGGGGTGGGGAGTCCCTGTCCTTTCTCTGGGGGAAGCTTAGGGGAATCTCAGCTGCCCTGCCCCAAGTATGTTATGAGATACACCAGGAATTTTAGGAATTCCACACCCAGGAGGCCCTCCACCCACGGAGGCAGCCCAGACTGGGAGGAGGGAGGAGACAACGAGGGAGGACTAATACCCAGGTGCATAAACACTCCAGTCTGGATGCAGGACGCCATATTTGAGTGGGGTTCGAGTCCCGGCTGCTCCCCTCCCAATCCAGCTCCCTGTTAAGGTGCAAAGACACGAACCTGTATTTTAAAGAGCTTAATTGGCTTCCTTTGCAAGCCTAGAACCCAGAAACACTTGGTTCCATGACATAGCAAGGGGAAGGGCTGAAGCAAGCCGCCACCCACTCACAATGTGTGTGTGTGTGTTGGGGGGTACTTCCTTCCAAATCTGCTTTCCTGGTAAGATGCCGCAGACCAAGCCACAGAAGGCAACTGTCCGTTTGCACCGGAGCATTGTGGGTAACCCTTGGGCAAGGATTAGGGCAGAGGGGCTTTATCTGGCTGCTCCGAAGCTCTGATAAACAGCTTGGTTATCTCCTGTGTGGTGAGCTGGAACTTAGTGCAAGTGACTCCATTTTGATTTTCACCCTGGCAGATGCAGGAAATTGGTCTGCAACAGTGGTCCCCTGTCATATTTATTATTTATTATTTTTTTTTTGACAGGCAGAGTGGACAGTGAGAGAGAGAGACAGAGAGAAAGGTCTTCCTTTGCCGTTGGTTCACCCTCCAATGGCTGCCGCGGCCAGCGCACTGCAGCCGGCGCACCACACTGATCCGAAGGCAGGAGCCAGGTACTTATCCTGGTCTCCCATGGGGTGCAGGGCCCAAGTACTTGGGCCATCCTCCACTGCACTCCCTGGCCACAGCAGAGAGCTGGCCTGGAAGAGGGGCAACCGGGACAGAATCCGGTGCCCCGACTGGACTAGAACCCGGTGTGCTGGCGCCACAAGGCGGAGGATTAGCCTAGTGAGCCGCAGTGCTGGCCTATTTATTTATTTTTAAAAATATTTGTATATTCATTTGGAATGCTGAGAGAGAGAGAGAGAGAGAGAGATCTTCCATCTGCTAGTTCTCCAACAGCTGGGGCTGGGCCAGGCTCAAGCTAGGAGCCGGGAACTCCATCCTGGTCTCCCATGTGGACACAGGGGTCCAGGTACTGGGGGCATCCTTGGCTGCTCTCCCAGGTGCTTCAACAGTGAGCTGGGTGGGAAGTGGAGCAGCCAGAACCGGAACCAGTAGTGCTCACATGGGATGCTGGCGTCCCAGGTGGCAGCTTCACCCGCTGCACCACAGCGCTGGCCTCACTCCCTGCCATTTTTATTTAACAAAGACCTGGGTTTCTTCACCAAGGACAGCGGTGTTTAAAGAAGCGAGAGCGAGAGAGCCCACTGGAAAAGCCCACCAACTGGGGACTCATTCAGCAAACAGCTTCTTAGCTGGTTGAGTTTTTTTTTTTTTTTTTTAATAAAACATGCACACAAGATTTATTAACACGGTGAAAGAGATGTGACAGCTGTCACAATCCAAATGTCACCCATGTGAGCTCTGACAAAAATACTAAGTAAGGTGCAGGCATTTGGTGCACGGGCTAAGTTCCCCCTGGAACACCCAGAGGCCCGTAGCAGAGTGCCTGGGTTCCAGTCCCAGCTCCTCCACTTCCCATCCGCCTTCCTGCTAATGTGCACCCGGGGGGGCAGCAGGTGATGGGTTAAGTACTCCTGGCTCTGCCACCCAGGTGGGGGACCAGGATGGTGCTTCCTCCTGGTCTCCCATGGGGTGCAGGGCCCAAGCACTTGGGCCATCCTCCACTGCACTCCCTGGCCACAACAGAGAGCTGGCCTGGAAGAGGGGCAACCAGGACAGAATCCGGCGCCCCGAACAGGACTAGAACCCGGTGTGCCGGCGCCGCAGGCGAGGATTAGCCCAATGAGCTGTGGCACCAGCAAGAAGAAATCTTCAAAATAAAAGTTCCTCTACAAGGACATCTGCTTAGTAAGTGTTTGTCCAACCCCAGATAACAGCGTTGCAAAACATCTGATGTCATCTTCCTCATTTTTGCTTTTCAAATCGTCCCTTGTCTCAATGCTGCCATGGCTTGCTTTTTTTTTTTTTTTTAAAGATTTATTTATTTATTTGAGAAGCAGAGTTACAGAGAGAGGTAGAGACAGAGAGAGGTCTTCGATCCGCTGGTTCACTCCCCAGATGGTCACAAGGGCCGGAGCTGCGCCAATCCGAAACCAGGAGCCAGGAGCTTCTTCTGGGTCTCCCATACATGTGTAGGGGCCCAAGGATTTGGGCCATCTTCTGCTGCTTTTGCATAGCAGAGAGCCAGATCGGAAGAGGAGCAGCTGGGACTTGAATCAGCACCCCTGTGGGATGCCAGTGCTGCAGGAGGAGGCTCAGCCCACCACGTCACAGTGCCAGCCCTGCCACGGCTCTCTATGGCACATGTGTTCCCGCTGCAAGGCTCTGCTGTTGCAAAATCCACAGCATTAGCTTGTAGTCTCTGATCGCTGATTTGTTGGGCTTTTTTTTTTTTTTTTTTTTTTGACAGGCAGAGTGGACAGTGAGAGAGAGAGAGAGACAGAGAGATAGGTCTTCCTTTTGCTGCTGGTTCACCCTCCAATGGCCGCCACAGCCGGTGCACCACGCTGATCCGAAGGCAGGAGCCAGGTGCTTCTCCTGGTCTCCCATGGGGTGCAGGGCCCAAAGACTTGGGCCATCCTCTATTGCACTCCCGGGCCACAGCAGAGAGCTGGCCTGGAAGAGGGGCAACCGGGACAGAATCCGGTGCCCCGACCGGAACTAGAACCCGGTGTGCTGGCGCTGCAAGGTGGAGGATTAGCCTAGTGAGCCGCAGCGCCGGCCTGATTTGTTGGGCTTTTCAAAAGGATTTATCTGCTTATTTTGAATGGCAAAGTGACAGAGAGAGAATGAGAGAGAGCGAGAGCGAGAGCGAGAGAGCTCTTGCATCCTCTGGTTCACTTCCCAAGTGGTGGCCACAGTGGGAATCAGGCCAGGTTAAAACCAGGAGTCAGGAGCTCCATCCAGGTCTCCCACAAGGGTGGCGGGGAACCAAGCGCCTTCCCAGGTGCCTTAGCAAGGACTGGATTGGAAGCGGGGCAGGTGGGACTGGACCTGGCCCTCCGATGTGGGATGTTGGTGTCCTAAGCGGAAGCTCTCCCTGCTGGGGACCAGCACAGGGGCTGGAGAAAGAGCCTGGAAGCTCTGGCGTGGCCCCCATGGGTCGGGTCTGGAAGCAGCTTGAGGATGGCTGTCCACTTCTGCTGCCTTCCCCTGTTTGGACTGGGAGTTCAGCCTCGATCTTGGCTGGAACAGGGGTCTGAGCCAGCGCCTGCTCCCCCTCCGTCTCCTCCCCTGGTTTTTATCCTTTGAGCCTCAGCAGAAGCCGGGACTCCTCCAGGAAGCCCTCCTGATTGCCCCACTCCCGCCACACTCTCACAACTCACAGCACTGACCAGCCCCTCCTCCCTGGGCTGGGAGCACAGGAGCCTCCAGGAAGACGTGGCCCGCAGTGGCACTTGTCCACCCTTGGCGGTGGGGGTGGGGATGCCATTTCTGGCAGTTCCCTGCTGTGCCTGTCCCTGTCGCCTGTCCCAGCATCTGCTCACAGTGGGAGCCCCTAGTTAGTAGGACGGGGAGAAAAGTCGGTGGGGGTCGTCCGAGGCCAGGCTCTCCCTGCCTGCTCCCACCTGCTCCAGGCTCAGATGCCCCCTCTGTGCCCCCCCAGGGGTGGCGCTGGCTCCTCCCATCACCTGCATTTCCAAGACCCTGCGCTATCTCTAGGACGCCCACTGGCACAGGGGGAGAGGGTCGGTGCTGCGTCACCTCTCCTCCAAGCCCTGGGGCTGCTCTGTGGAAGACCGCTGCCCGCTGGGGGGAAGGGGTCCCCTCCTGGCGGTCTCTGGGGACCTCCTGCCTTTGCCCAGGGTCACAGCCTGGGTCAGGTGGCTGGTGGGGCTTCCCGGCCTGGCCTGCCCCTGGCACTGGGAGCACCTGCTGTCTGGGGCCAGGGCACCCCTCTTCCTGCTGGGGGGGAGGTAGGGGGTAGCCCTAGAGCCATCCTGGAGGGAGGCAGGTGTCGGGGCCTGAGAATGGCCCTGCTGCCTCCCCACGCACACCCCGTGTTCTACAACCACTTCTCCTGAGCCTCTGCCTGGTCTGTTCCTTGACTTGGAATAACCTCTCCCACCCGCCTGAGCTCTGAGAATGTGTCCCGTCTTTGGACCCAGGCTGGGGTCTGGGACACCTCCAGATGGGACTGCGGAGCTGTGAAGTCCATCAGGACCCCCCCCCCACTCCGGTCCCCTGTGAGTCGGCTGGACCAGGAAGCTGACCTCAGCCACTGACAAAGGCCTGACCCGGCCTGGCTGGGCACAGGGATGTCCTGGGGACTCTGGTGAGGGAGGGGGGATGCAGGAGGGGCATGCCAACCCTGCCTTACCCCATCTGCGGAGGAAAGTACCTGCCCAGCAGCCAAGAGGCCAGTCCTCGGTCCCACCTTGCCCGGGGCTGCAGCCCCGAGGGGCAGTGGAGCCTGGGCAGGCAGGAAGTGCCAGCTCTGTGCCCCTCCCGGGCACCCCTGCCTGAAGCCCCCACCCCTCACTCTCAGCTCTGGTCCCTCCTGCATGCCCCACTGTGCATGTTCACCTCCTCCAGACGGGACCACCCTCTGACATCTAACTCGCCAACATCTGACCTTGGCACTTCACCAAAGGCAAGGCTGGGCAGGGGGGAGACCTGGACGCCTGAGCAGCCCTCCTGGTTGCCAGGAAATGGGAAGGTGGGCCCTGCTCGAACACTGGGGCAGCAGCTGGCTGCATTCCTCTTGGTCCCGGGGAGAGGGTGCAGCCACCTCCTTGGTCCACTGCTCCTGCCCTCTGCTTCTCCCTTGTGGCCATTCTTGGTACTGCAGTTCTCATGGAGGCCTCCACACACCTGCTGTCCGGGCCACCTGAGGACAGGGGCATGGCCCTGCCATTGTCACTGTGCCCAGCCAAGGAGCTGCCATGTGCTGGGGTCAGGACGGGCAGCCCCAGGCAGCCAGCTCTTCTCAGGGACAGCAACGGTGGGCCTGGCCACCCAGTGTGGCAACCCCTGCTAAGCCCTCTGGAAAGCCCTTGCTGCCGACACTTCCATTTTAAAGCTTTAATGTATTGGAAAGGAAACTCCATCCTGGTCTCCCAAGGAGATGGCAGGACAGCCCAAGTCCCCGGGCTGGCTCATCCTCCTGCTGCTTTCCCAGGCGCAACAGCAGGGAGCCGGCTCGGAAGTGGAGCAGCCGGGACTCGAACATCCATCATGGGATGCCAGTGTTGCCTAGGGGACTCACTCTCTGCTCAGTCTGGGCCTTTCATGCAGGCATGAAAAAGGCAGCTCCGATCAGGGGGCGGGATGGCAGCAGGAACAGGCCACAGGAAGTGAGGGATGGGATAGGAGCCGCTGAGGGCTCGGCCCGGCCCTGGATTCCAGGCTTTGAGATCAGAGTAATGAGAGTCACAGCGTGGGGCGAGGCTGGGCCGCTGGACGCCAGGCGTGGGCGCCTCGGGTCTGAGCCGCGCGCGTCGGCGCTGAGTCTCGGGCCACACAAAGGTCCAGGTCCCAGGTGCCCCGGGCGGCTGCTTCTGGGCCCCAGCGGGCCAGGCTGGCCTCCTCCTCCTCCTCCTCCTCCTCTTCATGGCTGCGTGGGCCACATGCTCCTGGCAACAGGGACAGGTGCGGTTTGGAGCAGGCATTGGGGGCGGGGCGGTCCCAGGGGCTGCTCCCCGCCGTGGGGGGTAGCGGGGGTCTCACATGTTGCCTTTCCTGTGTCGCAGCAGCGCGTAGACAAGGGCGACGCCTCCCACCACGGCCAGGCCTCCGAAGATGATGCTCAGGAGCACGGTGTAGCTCCGCCCTGGAGAGGGGAGGCAGCGGGAGGGTGGGCTGGGGGCCGTGGGGGTGGGGGTGGGGGTGGGGCGTGTGCACCTGGGGGCATCCTCACCTCCCTGGTGGCACTTGGGGGTGGGCGCGGACCAGGTGCCGTCAGCCTGGCAGGTGCTGGTCTGGGCCCCAGCCAGGCTGTAGCCACTGTCGCAGCGGAAGCGGATGGTGGAGCCCAGCGTGTATCTGATGCCTTCCTTGCTCCCGTTGGCGGGAGGGGCCAGCCAGCCACAGGTGACCACTGAGAGGCAGAGGGGAGGTCAGAGGCCTGGGGCGGAGCGGGACTGGGGGTGGGGTCCTATCCCCAGGGCAGGGTGCCCCAAGCCCCCCTACCCACCGGGCTGCAGGCTCTGCACTCGGAACTGGTGCAGCTGGTGGGCGGCCCGGGTGGCGTTGCCCACGCTCAGGCTCCCGGTGGCTAGCACGTCGAAGCTGCAGAACGGGTCGTCCCCACACACTCTGGCCACCTCCTCCGCCTGGCTGGGGTTCAGGCTGGTCTCGTTGGGGAAGAGGGGCCTGAAGTCGGGGTCATGCTTGGGGCGATACAGGAAGTTGTAGACCAGGAACCAGGAGTCGTAGGTGAGCAGGGAGGAGGCATTGTTCACGGCCCCTGCGGGGGAGCGTTTTGGGCAGGCCCAGGTGGGTCTGGTGGTCTGGGGTCTTCCCTGGGCACCACCCCCCCCCACCAACTCCAGAGCCTTGCCCTGGGCCGTGACCCAACCCCACGCCCTCCGCCCAGCCCAGCACCGCGCGCTCACTCACAGTCAGCTCCAAACTGGAACAGCTGCTGGGCACTGGGGTTGGGGGGCAGCACCTCCCCGCTGCGCAGGGTGAAGTCATCCATGGGGTTGTCGTTGAGGGTCCCGAGGAGGCCGCGGGTGTGGGTCAGGAATTTCTCGGGCAGGAGGACGGCCACGCTCAGGAACGGGCCCTGGACACCCACCTCCAAGCCGGCGCCGGACGCCAGCATGATGGATGCTTTGTCGCTGGTGGCCACTGACAGGAACATGCCTGGCACGGGGTAGGGGGCAGGGGTGGGGGATGGGCAGGGTCAGCACCTGGGGGCCCCGTGCCCTGAGGCCCGTGGGACAGGATGGGTGCACTTGAGGGCCAGCTCCGGCTGCAGACAGATGGCTCCGAGGGAGTGCCCAGCCCCTGCAGGGCCCCCCTGCACTGAGCTGTGGCAGCCACGGGCTCCTGGGTCCCCCTGGTGGCAGCAAGTGGACCGTGGCATGGGTGAGCCCGGCACAGGAGGACAGCGGGGCCATCTGTCCGGACATTGAGTCCCGGGCCTCTCTCTGGCCCGTGGGCACGACACGGGTGGTGTGCATGGGTTGAGATCAGCCTTCAAGCCGGGCCCCTGCTCCCTGTGGCCCAAAGCCTCCTCCTTGAGCCCTGAGAAACTCCCTGGACAGCACCACGGCCTCTCTCGGCCCCGCCCGGCCTCCAGCTCACCCTTGAGGTCCATCCAGCTCTGCTCAGCGAAGCTCAGCACCTCCTGGTTAAGCAACACCTCCAGGACCCCAGAGCCGTCGGCCAGGCGCACCTCCACCACATCCGAGTTGCCCTCTTGGACAGCCACCGCGGTCAGCCCCGTGCCCCGGTCCCTCGTGCCTGGGGAGGCAGGTGCAGAACAGGGGGTGGGGTGGGGTTTGTGCGGGGTCCTCTTGGCTCCAGCCTCCCACCCTGCCCACCCAGAGCCTCCCCCCGGAGCCCCGGCCTCACCATTGGCTGATATCCCGGGCTGGGCACGGGCCTGCACCCGCAGGTCGGTCAGAGACGCCTCCAGCAGCACGTACTCCCCACGCCCGTTGAATGTGAAGTTGGTGCCGTCGAAGGTGACGAAGTGTGGGTCGCCAAAGGCAGAGGCTGGAGCAACAGCACAGGGTCAGCAGCGGGAGTGGGGGTGGGGGTGGGGCCCGGCTCTTGGTGCCCACCCCCCTCCCCGCCCAGGCTGGCACCCACCCAGGCGTGGGGGCCGGTAGGTGTGGCAGTCGCTGGACGGGCGCCGCTGCATGTAGCGGGGGCACTCGGGCGCCCAGAGGCAGCAGTAGTAGAAGCTGATGACATCATAGACCCAGTGGGACATCCCGGGCACCCGGGGCGGCCTGCGGTACGGGGGCGAGCCCCAGTCATGCCCACGGTCGGGGGTGCTGCCGCTGGTGGAGTCCGCCGTCAGGAGCTGTGAGCCGTCCTTGGTGTAGCAGCACTGCTGGCCCGCGGCATACTGGGTGCTGTTGGGGGCAGGGGGCCAGGTCAGGGCCATGTCGGAACACCAGGCCTGCCGGCCTGCCCCGGAGCCGGGAGCTCACCTGGCTTGCACAGAGCGTACGCAGTGCACGGCGTCTGGGTGGTAGGTGCACACGCTGCCGTGCTCCAGGTCGCAGCCGTAGTCCGTCTAGAAAGCTCTCACTGTCAGCCCGCAGGCCCGGGGGCCCGCCCCTCCTACCCCCAGCCCCGCCCCGCCCCGCCCCGCGGACTCACATGGAAGCGGCCAGTGTCGGCCCGGGCCTGGGCCAGGGTGCACGGGCAGTCGGGCAGCTCCTCCAGGAAGTTGGGCATCTGGTCGTCCAGCTTCTCCCAGGCCAGGCACTGATTTCGGGCCCAGGCCTCGGGGGCCATCCGGAAGTCGTCTTCCAGGTGCCAGGCCAGCGCATGGTCGTTGGTCCAGAGGGCGTGCACGTCCCTGCGCCGGGTGATGGATGCTCGGGTTGCAGGCAGGGCCCTGCCTCGCCGCCACCCCCCCCCCCCCCCCCGCCCTGCACCCAGGCCCTCACTTCTGCCCAGCATGGTTTTGGCTAGCGGTGATCCTCAGTGCGCCTATTTTCCACTGCTGGTACTGGGAAGGTGCGGGTTTGGGGGTGAAAGTGAAGAAGCCGGAGTTGGAGACGTTGGTGGCCAGGGAGTACAGGTAGGACCACTTGGCAGCCCACTCCTCCGAGTACGGCATCCCTGAGACAGAGAGAGGCCTCGCTCAGCCCCAGGGCAGGACAGGGGCCTGGACAGACAGACAGACAGACAGACGGCTGCCCTGCCGCTCCAGCAGGGAACCTGGCTTGGCTGAATGCTGACCCACCACCCACCCACTTTGGGGTCATGTCCTTCCCTGCCTGGGGCTGGACCCAGGGCCATGCCAGGCACAGAGGATGCACGAAGCAGCTATTTTCCAAGGCGTCAGCTGGGGCCCCACACAGCCAGGCAGCCGCTCCTGAGCCTCGACTCCCCACCCCGGGGAGCCTCACCGCGGCCATGCACGCACCCCAGGTCCGCCCTTCTCTCGTCTCTAGGAGCCCCAGAGCTCCCGCTGGCTCCCGGAGCCTTACCCGTCTCCTCGTAGCCCCAAAGCTCAATGTTCACAGCCTGCGTGGGCAGCGCCGAGCGGTCCCAGGTCAGGCTAAGGTTGCCCGTGGTGCCGGGGGTGCCGTAGTATTGCCAGCGCGTCTCATTCACCAGCTGGCTCTTCTCCATCTCAGACACTTTGTAGGGGTGCACTGGGGTGCAGAGGGGGAAGCAGGGCTGAAAAACGCAGATCTGGGGTGTGCCTGGAGGCCCTGGGGTCGAGGGCTGCTCCAGGACAAGGCATTGCAGCGGCTAGGGGACCATCTCCCCCAGGGCAGGCTGGGAGGGGCGGGGGCGCCCCTGGCCCTCCTCCCTGGGAGACTCCTGCAGAGCCCACTCCTCTGGGCTGGGACTCCTGTTTGGGTGCCAGGGGGTGTGGCAGGGGGGACCCAGGAGCCAAGGGATCCCCGCCCCTGTAGTTGGATGGGGTGGCCCGCCCATGGGACTGGTTCAGCCAGAGCCGCAGGATAGATTAGCGCTGGGGAAAGTCCCCATGGGCTCAGGATACAGGAAGGAAACAGGATGGGACGCAAGGACGGGACATAGGGGTGCCAAGGGCTCACTCGCCAGCCAGGTGCCCGCCCGAGGGAACGTGCGGCCGTTGTCCATGGAGACGTTGAAGGGGATGTGTCCAGTCTCGTAGAGCAGGGGCGACACGCAGTGCACCCGCCCCTGCGAGTCCACATGGCCCAGGGTGTCGATGCTGTCCTTAAACCTGGGGGAGGGGGCCGAGGTGCGGGAGTGGCTGGGCCTCCTACCCTCCCCCCTACGCCCCAGGGGAAACCCGTCCAGCCGGCTGTCCCTGTGGCCTCCAGCCTCTCCTAGGACCCAGGAATCCAGCCAGCCGGCCCGCGGGCCTGGGACCCCTCCCCCAGCAGGCACAGGGATGGGCGTGTGGCTGGCGGCACCCCCTACCTGCAGATCACGCCATCCGTGGGGTTGAACCACTGGAGGTGCTGCACCACAAGGTCTTTGCCCCCCATCATGGAGCCCGAGGAAGGCACGATCTTCAGGCAAAACGCCTGGAAGTCTGAGCAGCAGGTGCCAAGGCCAGAGCAGGTCGGGTGGCAGGAGCAGGGCCCATTCCGGTCCCCGCAGCGCAGGGAGCAGCTGTCCTGGGCACCTGGGGCAAAGAGCATCCGTGGGGGAAAGCTGAAGGGAACTGCCCGTGAGAATCGGAGTACCACAGATCCTCAAGACAGGGGCCCACCGTTGTCCCAAGACCTTGACTTGGGCCTGGGGACCTGTGTGGACTCCACGAGGCGGGCATCACCCTGGGGGGGGGGGGGATGCACATGGATGAGGATCCCTCTTGCTTGCCAGGGCTGGGGTCTGGGGTTGTGGTTGCTAAGAGTCCCATTTGAGCCCCATGGGGGTGCCCGGGCTGAGAACCCCTCCAAAGAGAGTCCCGCCTTGGAGAGAGGTGGCCGGCATCACAGGGCTCCTGCCCTGTGCCCATCCCCATCTCCTCTCGAAGCCAGGCCAGGGCCGGGCTTGGGCCAGAGCCACGTGGCCCCGTTTCGCTAAGTGCAGTGCTCAGCACTCAGGGGCATCAATCAATATTTATTGGCCCTGGGACACGATGGCTCAGGGAGGGGGGACAGCTCAAGGAGGTGCGGGGAGTGTGGTGGCAGAAGGGGACTGAGTGACGCTTTCCAGCAAGGTGGGAGACAGGCTTAGGGGGCCGGTTACACCCAGCCCAGGCTGGGGCCGGGGACGCCTGTTCTGGAGCCCAGGCTCGGCTCCACTCTCTGAGGACCAACATGCAGCCCGGGGTTTCCCGTATGATCTCACATCCTGCACCGGGGGCTCAGGATGCAGGCCAAGGGTCTTGCTGGCGGAGCCCGTGGCCTCCCTCCTGCAGTGGGGAGCACGGTGCAGCGGCACAGCCCACAGTTCTCACCCTGGTCGGAAGCCCCTGGCTCCGTGGACCCTCAGAATTCCTCCCCCAACCCTGGATCGCTCAACAGATGGACAGAGATTGCCCGACGCGGGTGTTCAGCCCTGGGCCTGGTTGCAAGGCGGGCAGGCAAACAGGGGTCGGGAAGGGCAGGGTGGGAACCTACCTGCTGTGGGCCTGGGGCCTGTTGCCAGCAGCAGCAAGGCCCAGGGCAGGAGAACCAGCTTCATGGTCCGGCCCGTGTCTGCAGCCAGCAGCGCCCGCAGTGGCTCAGAAGAGGAGGAGGAGGCAGCGGGCGGCGGTGTTGAGACGAGTTCAATCTTGGCCGGCCCAGCCCCGCCCAGCAGCCCCGAGCTCTGCGGGCCCCGCCCCACCCCTCCCCGTCCCGCCCCTCGCCCCGTCCCCTCTCAAAGTCCACAGGTGCCGCCTTGGACCAGCGGAGCCCAACCTGCGCTGTTAGCACATTCCTGGCCCACCAGCTGGGGACACAGGGAGGAGGGGGTGAAAGCTCAGCCCCTGGGGACCCTGGGGGAGGGGGAGAGGGCAGGACCTTGGGCACGTGATGAGCCGGATGTCCAGAGGCAATAGCTTTGACCCTGAGTCTCAGCCAGGCCCTGCAGGGTGGGGCGGGGCGGGGCGGGGTGGGGTGGGTGTGGTGGGCCCTCCTGGCCCCTGTCGGGATTCTAGTCTCTGACCTGGGAGCAGTCTCCCATCTGAAGCTGCATGCAGGCCCGCCTGGCCTGGGGAGCACCTTCAAGCCAGGACCCGCCCCAGGGAAGGGCATGCTTGGAGGGCGGGAGTTTTCAGCTCGGCTGCTGGCTGTCAAACAGGACACCCTTTTGGAGGAAGGGAGGCGCCCGGCAGCCCAGCTGGGTCCAATGGTGAGGGCCCAGGCCTGGGGCTCTCGCTGGGACCCTGCACCTGGGTTGGGTGTCAGGCAGCTGCAGTGTGTGAGGCTGGTTCTGCTCAGCACCCGGTGTGTGTGTAGGGTGCAGGTCCAGCCAGGACCCATCCAGCTGGGGCACCTCTGCTTCCAGGGGCCCGTGTCTCATTCAGCCCCCAGTGCCTCTGTGTCTGGCGCCCTCCTCCCCGCCCCCACCCCCAGGCACAGGGGGCACATGGTGGCAAGAAGTGTCCCATCCCCATCCTGGACAACAGAGCCCGTCCCTGGGGGGAGGCTCCAGACCTGGACAGGCGCAACCGGCAGCTTTGGGCTTGGAGCCTGGGCCACCAAGGCCTGCAGGGCCTGCAGAATAGGTTGACCTAACGCCGTGCTGTCACAGGGCCCCGCCCCCACGGGTACATGGGCAGCTCCTCCACATCCCCGTGTGCCAGCCTCACCTGGCGCCCTGTACGAGCAAAGAGTCAAAGACCACTGTTCCATCTTTATTAGAAAAGAAATAAACAAACAAAAAAAACAAAAAAAAGGTCAGAGTGGGTGGGTGGGTGGGTATGGGCGGAGCCTGGCCTGCCCTGGGCAGGGCAGGGGACGGGGTTTACAAAGCCAACTGACATTTCATAGAAAAGGGATGCCCAGCCCGTGCTGGCCAGGTGCCGCGGGGAGGGGGCTGCCTGGGGCCTGGCAGCCGCCCTCAGAGGTCCATGCACTCGTCATCCTCGTCTGTCTCGCTCTCCAGGGAGGACTCCTGGCTGGATGTCTCCAGGACCTCCAGGGCCGGCTGGCACAGGCTCTCCTTCCTTACGTTGGCGGCCGACTGGGCGGACAGGATGGCCGACTGCACGGGGAGGGCAGAGCGGCATGGTCAGGGCCTCCCCATGCCCCCCGCCCCGCCCCCGCCCCTTGGCCTGGCGCCGGGGTCACCTTCAGCTTCTGCTTGGTCTCCTCCGAGATGCTGCCTTTGGGGGACAGCAGGGTGGGCGTGGGCGGCGTGACGGTGATCTCCGGGGGGAACTTGGTGGTGGCCGACGGGATGACCAGCTTGGGCATGTTGGGCAGGAGGCGGGACTTGGCCCGGCTGGGCTCTGCCTTGCTCGGGTGGCCCTCGGGTGGCTGGGCGCTCCCACTGCTGCTGGGGACCTTGGAGCTGGAGGCTACGGGGGGCGACCCCAGGAGATGAGCCTTGCTCATGGCCTCCAGAGCCTGCCCCCTCCGCAGCTCGGGCCACAGCCACCTCCCTTGCTGCCGCCAACCATGGCTGTCTTTTATGGGCTTGCTGTCCTGTGGCAGTGTGCGGTTTCCTCTGTGCTGGTCAGCGGGCTCCCAAGGCCTGCACGCTAGCACTGGGCCCCACCCAGGGTTCTCCTGGAGCCTTCCCTGGGACCCCACAGGCCCTGAGGCATCACACTTGCCTCCCACAACCGGGGTAGCTTGTGCGTCTCTATGGGAGGACACTGGGGCCCCAGCTGCTCAGTCGGTAGCTGGGCTGCCCCAGGGCGAGCGAGTGAGCGAGGACCAGATTTGTGCAAGGCCTGGAGGTGGCTGGGGGGCTGGGGATGCAGGCTGCAGGTCTGGGGCCTGGCAACCTCTGGGGAGCTGCATGAGCTGGGAGCGACCAGGCCGCCTGGCCGGGCTCCACATTCCTCCGCAGCACCATGGCTTTAAAAGGAGCGGGGTTTACTCGGTCCCCACGGGCTGGCGCCACTCCTGCCGTCCTGAGTGGTCGGCGGGGAGGCCCCAGCCAGGGGTTCCCGAGGGGGCCCGGCTGGTCAGGGCAGCTGGTGGGAAAAGGGACGCCTGTGTGGCCCCGCCCAAGCCGGCCACCCCTAGGCTGGCTTGCTGATGTCCCTGGGAGCCTCGGTCAGGGCCCAAGCTCCTCCCTGTGCACACCCACCTCCCTCCTGCCCCCAGCTGGCCCCTGCAGTGGGGACTGGGTGGCTGACAGCCACGAGGCCCGAGCAAGCTGCCTGCCCTCGCCAGGACCCCTTGGTGAAGCCAGAGCCGGGAAGATGAGCTCTGGGGCTCT
The DNA here is from genome assembly GCF_051225735.1 of Oryctolagus cuniculus. Lineage (NCBI taxonomy): Eukaryota > Metazoa > Chordata > Mammalia > Lagomorpha > Leporidae > Oryctolagus > Oryctolagus cuniculus. The sequence continues at coordinate 31,249,512 of NC_142887.1, forward strand.
CCTCTTGGCCCCTGGCATGACAGTCCACCTGCATTGGGCACCTGCCTCGCCCTGCCCCTGCTGCTTCCCCACCACGCCCCTCTCCCACATCCACGGGGCCTCCCAGCTCGCCTTACCCTGGCTGCAGGTGGGCTCTGTGCCTGTCCGGGGGGCAGTATCTGCCGGCCAGCAGGGTGGGTCGGCCGGGGCTGTCTCCACCTGCCGGCTGTGCCTCGGCTCCTGGGGAGGGAAGCCGGGGCCCTCGGCCACTCCTGCCAGCTCCTCTCCCTCTGCAGAGACACGAGACCAGCTGTAGGGAACGGCCTCACCCATGGCCCTGCACCCTGTCCCTGGCGAAGCCACATCCCGTGGCTGTGAGGGGTGGGCGTGTGGGGAGGGGAGGTGTCTCCGGCACCCCCCTGTATGTGGTGGGGGAGTGGCCACCAGAACCCAAACACGCCGGCACCAGACCGCAGCTTCCCTGGCACGAGGCAGGGGCTGGGAATTGGCCTCCGTCGAGCCCAGGACCTGCCGGGCCCCAGGGGCGAGGGCTGCGCCGGTGGCCGCCAGCCAGGCTGTTACTCAGCATCGGCACTGCAGACTCCAGGCCTCTTCAGATCCCGCCAGCAGCCTCTCTCCCCGACTCCCGCATCCTCCTCACTCAGGCCAGAGTCTGCTGCACCCCCCCCCCCCCACCACCTTGGGCCTTTCCCGCCCCGCAAGCTCCTTCTGCCAGGAACTTCCTCCCCCTCTGGCCAGGCAGGGGTGACCGGCTCCTGGGGCCAAGATGGCCTGGGCAGCTGTTGTGGCCCGCCTTGTCTGGGTCTCCTGCCTGCTGGCTTCTGGGTCCCAGAGGAGAATGGAACCTGCCCGGGGCTGCCTGAGCCTTTATCTCCGAATAGGGCCACTCCTTCTCCTGCTCCAGCCTCACCGCGTGGCCTGGCCACTCAGTCACGGCCCCTGTCAACAGCCGGCAGGGTGAGCTCGGGAGAAGGCAGGAGCAGGGCTCCCAGGCTGGGCCCACTCCTGCCAGGCCGCCCCGCACAGGTGGCACAGGTGGCGGTGCCTTGCCCGTCCTCCCCTTGCCTGCAGGGGGTTCAGGCAGGGGGGAGGGTGTGCCTGGGTTTCTGGCTGATAGGAATCTCTGCGGGACAGGAATGTGACAGGGCGTGGCTGGTACGCACTGCGGCAGCTGCTCTGAGTTGGCCCAGGTACAGGCTGCCTCCCCTGATGCTCCGTCCCCGCACCCGCTTAGGGAGGACACCCTGCGCTCGCGTCTATCAGATAGTCTGCCACGTGGGGAGGCGCACCCTGAACCAGGTGGCCCTGTTCCCTTCCCAGGGCCATCCTGGGACTCCTGCGTGGGGGCCTGAGGTGGCGGGGACCTACCTGGGCCCTGGCCATCACAGGAGGGCCTCGCGGAGCTCCCCCGCCTTCCCCAGGCCGCAGGCTCTCCGCTGTGGGAAGCAGGTGGCCAGGCCGGACTCCTGCGCCTTTGGGGCCACTCTCCCTTGCTCTAGGGCAGGCTCACAGTCCGGATGTCCATCCGGCCCGCGTCCCCCAGGAGGTCCCTGGGCCTGGCCTCTGCGGACACACTTCTACCCTGCCCGTTTCTCCCCGAGAGGGCCCGGCTCATCCCAGCAGCGGCACAGCTGGCCGTGCAGGAGGCACCATGTTCCTTCCACGGCAGCTGAAGCGGAGCCAGGCAGTGCCGCTGGCAGACACCGGGGCTGAGGTCCCTGGGCGCGTCTGCCACAGCCTGCGGGGGCGAGCTCCTCGATGGACGCCCGAGCGCACCTCTGCCCGTCCGAAGGCCGCAGTGGGAGGGGCTGTGGCTGGCTGCCTGCTCCCTGGGCATGAGGGCGTCAAGGTCACTTCTCCCGCTGCCCTGGCCGTGCTCTCCACCCTCAGCATCCTGAGAGTCCCCACCCTCGATTCTGCTGTCCAGGCTCAGCCCCCGCCCCCAGCCCCACACTGCAGTCACCGGGTGGCCACACCGCCACATCAGACCACTGCGCCCGGGGACCCTGGGCCTGCTGGGGGCCAGCTCTTGCCTCGTTGTAGAGGATGAAGGACCATCTGTCCTGTGAGGGGGACTTCAGAGCCTGGCCGGGGTCCTGGGTGGCAGGTGGGGCCCAGCAGGATCCCAGCACCAGAGCCGGAGGCGTGCCTACACCAGCAAAGGTGACAGGGCTGCGCCCACTCCCCTCCCTTGCTGGCCTTGCAGGAGCTACCTCAATGCCCCCTCCTCCCAGGAGAGCCACCAGACTCTGCCCTGCCAGGCAGGGGGCCATTCCCAAGGACTCCCACCGAGGGAGCAGCCGGCCCCCTGCCCCTTCCCCCATGTCCTGTCCTGGCTGTGCCCCTTCGTGAGCCACTGCCTGCCCTTGCCCTCCTCCTGCCTGGCTTCCCGTCTCGTGCACATTCAGTGCCCAGGAACCACTGAGGGCCAGGTGCTGGTGGCCTCGCAGTCTGCCCAGGGTCAAGACCCTTCTGGTGCCTACAGGGAGGCCTTGGCCAGGCCAGTTCCCTTCCTGTCTGCTGCAGGCCTTTGTTAAGGGAGAAAAACCAAACACCACAAACTCCCTCGCTCCTCACCAGCCCTCTACACATGGGGAGACTGAGGGAGCAGGGCTGGGGTAAGTGACGCCGGGACTGCTGTCACTGCAGGTGGCGGACCCCTCCCCAGGCTGGAGGGCACCCCTGCCAGCCTCGCATCCACACGTGGGAGGACTTGTTGGCAGCTGTGGTCACAGCGCCTGGGCCTGGTTCTAGTACTGCCGCCCGTGGGGCCTCAGTGTCTGTGTCCAGGGATGGGACTCACCTGGGCCCAGAGCAGCCATGCTGGGCGTGGCCTCGGGCCTGTGTGGCCGTGGGGGCACCGTGTCCTTGGACATCTGCGGGGTGGAGGCTGACGGCGAGGACAGGCAGGTGACGATGGCTGTGGCGGTGGCCAGTCCAGGGCGAGGCTTGGCCTGGGTGTCACCCGGCCGCTGGAGGGCGTCGGCCGGCACTGGGTCGGGGGCTGCGGGGGCCACTGCCGCGGGGAAGAAGTTCTCTCGGCTGTCCTTGGGGTGCTTTGGGGTGGTGGGTGTGTCGCCTGAGGCCTGTGAGGGTGGATGAGAGGTGAGGGAGGCCAGCTGCTCTGGGCAGCCCTGAGCCCACGGTCCCGCGGCACACACGTCTGGCCCTGAGGGTACAGCGGTTTCAGGACAGCACTGTTGCCAGGACACGGTCGGGTAGCCAGTGAGGACTCTGGCCAGGATGCTGGGCATGGGGGTGCAGGGCCCGGTCTGGGGACCACAGGGGTGGGGGGTCAGTCTTGGAAGGGCAGCTTCCCAAGGGGAATGAGCAAGAGGACCTCCGGGTGCTGGGGTCACACGGAGCAGCAGCTGTGCCCCACGCTCCTGGGCTTGACACGGCAGCCTACTAGGACGACCCCCCTGCCACGGCGCCACAGTGCTCAGCGCTGCCTGCATTGGCCAAGCAGGTCCTCTGCCTGTAGCTCCCAGGTGAGCCAGGCCCTTTAGGGCCTCCGAGCCTTTATCTGCACAGTCCCCTCTGCCACAAACACAGGGCCACTCTGTTCCCCACCCAAAGCCCAGCTCTCCTTGGACAGGTGCCTGGGGGGAGGGGACAGGGTGGAGGCAGCCTCTCTGCCCAGCACCCAGCCCACTGCAGGTGTGAGTGCGGCTCTGTTTGCTTCCACCCACAATCCCGTTTCTTCCCAGCCCTATTTCCAGCTCCACGTGCTGGGAGGCAGCCCCGAGCCGAGGGTGTCAGTGACAGGCCTGGCCCTGTGGGAGGTGGGGCAGGAGAGTCCCGGGGGCCTGCGGCAGTGCCATAGTCCAGGTGGCAGGTTGGGCAAGTGCATGGCGGGGAAGCCGAGCGCGGTGTCCCTGGCCCTGTTCAGGAGGGGGCCTTGGCTATGAGCCGGGCCCTGAGCCTCTGATTGTGACCAGAGAGCCCTCCAGGGTGCACGTGGCTGCCATGGCAACAACTGGGATGGACTGTGAGCAATATGGACGCTCCCTGAGGGGCTGGACACGGTCCCCTTTCCTCGTGCTGGGCAGAGGTGGGCCCAGGTGGCTTCCAGCTGGGTATGAGGACTGTGGGCTCCTGTGGGTTGGGGTGCAGCTGGGGTGCCCCAGGGAGCACCCTGTCCCTGGGCCTGCACTGGACATGGGGCAGAGGATGCCATCGGGGGGCTTCTCTTACTGGAAGGATGAGGGGCAGGAAATGGCCCCCCAAGATTAGGCTGGACAAGGGCAGTCAGATTACAGCAGGCTCTCATCCTGGCCCAGGCTCTGGCAGTCTTGGGTGGGAGGTGCAGAGTTCCAGGGGCACCCACAACTCATTGGCACAGAACATGGCCACGTGGGCCTGAATGTCCAGGGGAGGCCTCAGGACTACAGGGCCACCTCCCCACACCCATCTGCACCCCAAGAGGGGACTGACATGGCCCTGCAGTAGGCAGCCCAGAAGGTAAGGGCCTGGGTCCCTGGGCTCTGGCCACCCCCATGCCCCAACCTGACAGAAATCCCTGCCTGCTGGGGCCTGGGCTGTGGCCTAAAAGGTAAAGCCATCGCCTGACATCCCATACAGGCGCCGGTTCCAGTCCCCGCTGCTCCACTTCCAATCCGGGTCTCTGCTATGGCCTGGGAGAACAGTGGAGGATGGGCCAAGTCCTGGGGCCCCTGCCGCATGGGAGACCTGGAAGAAACTCTCAGCTCCTAGCTTTGGCTTGGCTCAGCCCTGGTCCTTGTGGTCATTTGGGGAGTGAACCAGATGGAAGACCTCCCTGTCTCTCCCTCTGTCTCTAACTCTTTCAGAAAGAAAGGATCTGCCCGCCCACGCCCCAGGGGCCTGGAGCTGTGGCTCAGGCAGGTCCTGGTCTTGCCTGGCCTCAGTTTCCCTCGGGTACTGTCAGACGGGAGGGTGAGTTTTTCTGTGTCTGTCATCTGCCACGCCGGGAAGGTGTTCTGCAGCCTCCTCCTCTCCCGGGCGGTCCCCATCCACGTGGGCCCCTGCCCCACTGGGGCACAGATGCTGTGCCAAGGGCCGGGAGGGGCCGTGGTGGCCGAGATGTTCACTCTGGCTTCGTGGGAGTAAGGGAAGCTTCCGCGTGCGCTGGGGGCACTGCCCGCAGGCTGGGGCACATCCTCCAGGAGATTCTGGCCCCGGGAGGACCCCTCCCCCAAAGGCCCCCTGTCTGGCCCACAGCCTGCCTGGTCGAAGCCCATCTGCTGGGCTTCATCACACCTAGGGATGGAGGGCTCGGGCAGGCGTGGCAGCTGACAGCCTATTTTACTGCGAGGAAGCCTGTGTGGACCACTGGAGACCGGAGACCACCGCCGAGGACGAGAGGCTGCACCTACTCAAGCGGCAAGCCTCCACCGCCAAACCCTTTGATCTGCAGCTGCCTGCTACCTGCTATACGACCCCTCACTGAGTTCCGATCCCACCTCCTCAACCACTGGGACCCTTCCATGCCAGACCCTACCCTTGGCTCTTCCCCAGAGCTCAAGACCAGCGCTGGCCCCTGGGGTCCTGCCTCCAGCGGGCCCCTGGATGCCAGCGTCCAGGCCCGAGTCCTCTCCCTGCCCTGTGGTCTGCCTGAGGTGCATGGACTTCTCTCTGTCTTTTCCAGCCTCTGGCCTGGACTGTCCCTCTGGACTGGCAGGGGAGCTTGGTCTTTCTGCCTTCTCAATCTCCTCTCCCCACAATAGCGACGATGCCAACCTCTCTCTCCCCTGCTTTTACAATAAACACCGGGACCCCTCCCCGACCCTTGCAAGGTGGGAGGAGTCCCCCCTGTGCTCCCTGACCCAGCTCCTCATCAGCCAGGCTCCAGCATCTCTTTCTACACCTGTCTCTCGGGGCCACCTTTCCAGGTCAGGTCAGCTGCCGAGGGGGCCCCCCACGGGTTGCACATGCACATCAGCACTGGCAGGGGGGCTCCCCGTGGGCCCCAGGCTCCGCCCACACTGACCGCTAGCCCCTGGTGGGCCCGCAGCCTGGGCCCTTGGTGCAGGGAAGGGCTTACCTGTCTCTGGGCGGCGGCCCCAAGGTGGACCTGGCAGAACTTCACGGCCTGTTCCAGCGCAGCCTCCTCGTCCACCTGAGCAAGCAGACGCAGAGGTCAGAGGGCCTGGGCCCTGCCTGCACGGCTGTCACACAGCAGCTTCCGGGGCACCCAGCCCCTGTGAACGTCCCTGCCCGGGGAGATGGGCAGGTGTTCATCATCTCCCAGGTGGCAGGGAGCCAGGTGCAGAGCCAGCTGCCCCTCCCACTGCACCAAGCTCATGTTTGTGGCTGAGTCACTCACACCCTCGAGGGCTGAGGCCGGAGCAGGGAGTAGGGGCGGGAGTAAGGGTCACGACCAAGCCTGGCCAGCGCAGCTGAGGCTCAGCACCTAGCCCTCAGGCCATGAAGAGTGGGACAAGAGCTTTCCACAATCTCCGGCCTGCTGGGCGGGTGCACTGGATGGCGACCGCCATGTGCCACGTCAGTGTCCTGGGAACCAGGAGCCTGAGGCACATGGAGGCGGGCAGGGGACGGGAGCTCTGGGGGTCACCCTAGGCAGGTGCCAGGCAGGGTGTGAGAGGGACAGCCACACACGCACAGCTGGTGGATAGGGCCAGGGGGGAGGGCAAGGCAAAGGCCGACCGTCATCAGGCTGCAAGGCGACACTTGGCATTTCTGTGCCTAATTAGTCACCAAGACCAGTGGGAATTAACTGAGGATGTTGGTGAGGTGGGGCCAGCACATGTTCTCAGCAGTGTCTGTGAGTGACCATGATGGGGGAGAAATTACACAGTGGGAGCATCCACCCCACTGAAATTCTCAGAGTCTTTTAAGGGTAACACCCTGATGTTAACCTAGGAAAAGGGGCATGTATGCTTCCAAACAGAAAAGCTAGGGGCCAGCACAGTGGCATTGCGGGTAAAGCTGCCACTTACAATGCCCGCATCCTCTATGGGTGCCAGTTCGAGTCCTGGCTGCTCTACTTCCTATCCAGCTCCCTGCTAACGCACCTGGGAAAGCAGTGGAAGATGGCCCAAGTGCTTGGGCCCCTGCACCTGTGTGGGAGACCCAGAGGAAGCTCCTGGCTCCTGACTTTGGCCTGGCCCAACCCCAGCTGTTAGGGCCATCTGGGGAGTGAACCAGCGGGTGGAGGATCAACAAGGAGACTCATGCCTTCTGTCCCCTGGCCATCGCCGGGGGCTGCAGCCTCCTTTCGGTCTGGAAGTGCCCCAAAGGCATCCAGATGCCCCATCACAGCGGGGTTGGGGGTCCTGTGGCCCTGTGCTGGGCTTGCTTCAAGGTTGAATGGGCTTTTTTTTTGGTTAAGTTCATCACTTGGCTGGCTGTGGAAAACCTCCTCCTACATAGGAACAGCGCGCAAGTGTGCATAACCCCAGCAGGAAGAACTCCTGGTGTCGGCGCTGGTTCCCCTGGACGCCAGGGAGGGCCAGGGGCAGGGCCGGCGAGGCTGGGCACCCACCCACCTGCTTGATGAGCATGTAGGTCTCCGACATGATCCTCTCTATGCGGCCCAGGTCGTAGGCCACGCCCTTCTGGCCCTGCTGCCACACACGGTAGGCGTCCAGCAGCAGGGCCTTGCCCGACTCCGTGTCCTCTAGGAGTTTCCTCTTGCGGCTGGGCCGTGGGGCTGGCTCGTCAGCATGGCTGCCCCCCCGGGCCCCTGTGGCAGTGGTGGGGGCGGGAGCAGGCGGGGCTGGGGGTGCGGGCTGCTGCCGGGCACTGATGCTCAGCTCCTCCAGGGACAGCTCGGTGGGCCGGCTCTCGGGGCCCCGGTCCCTTGGAAGGCGACCTGGTGGCAGGGATGGCGTCCGCTCCATGTCTGGGCGGCGAGTGGTGGCCTCGCCAGTGTCCATAGGCTCGGTGGGCCCCACTCGTGGGCTCTCCTTGTCCTTCCGCTCCCCGCCCTGGTCTGTGGTGTCGCCAGTGTCCAGAGCCACCGACCGGTGGCTGGGGGGCCCCACTCTGCTCCCTGTCTCGGGCCCTGCCCCCGAGCCATCAGCCAGAGGGGGCTTCTTGGGATTGGGGAGGCCTTCCTGGCCTTCCTCGGGACTGGCCTTGTGCGAGACGTCGGTGGTCATCCTGGTTCCGGGGAGGCCACCCTTGGGCCCTGGCCGCTCTGACCCCTAGGGAAACCGAGGGAAAACAGCATCTTTCGTGTCTCCATGGCAACAGGGCATGCCTCGGGGTGCCAGGGATGCGCAGCTCGGGCCTCTCCCACCCAGGACCGTGGGAACTCTAGTGGCTGGCCGGGGCCAAACCTCAGTTAACAGGATAGAGGGGGGAATGCTGGGTGCAGAGACGGCCTGGGAAGGACCCTCCCTGCTAGGCTCCTCTGGTTGCCCCACCACCCGCTCAGAGGGGCTGATGGGACTCCTGAGTAGCCTTTGACCCCGGGACGACAGCCCAGCGCCCCTGCGTGTGCTTGCTGCATAGGCATTCTTGGCCTGGGTTGGGGTGGGGGCACCATCCTGAGTCCTTGCACCAAGCCTCTGCTGGGTACAGGCTCTGGGTGCTGAGCTGCACCTGCCCCGGGGGGGGAGAGGCCGGTGTAGGTGGCGGGGGAGCAGCAGGAGGGCGTGGGGAGGGGTGTGGGTGCAGCACCTCCGCGAGCTCGCTCAGCGTGTCCTCCAGCACTTTCACCGTGAGGATGAAGGCGCGCTGCGCCAGGACCTGGCGGTCGGCATCTCGCAGGTACTTCCTGTGGTCACGCGGGCGGCGGAGAAGACAGGAGAGCATCAGACACCACGTGGCCCGGCTGGGGGGTGGCCCTGGGCTCCGTCTCTGTTCTGGGGATGCCTGGTCCCGTCTCAGTGCACCCCCTCTTCTGTCCACCTGCTGGGGTCTGCTTCCCCAGAAGCCTCCTGGAGTACCCCCACCCCTCAGCAGGTCTCTGGCCTGACCTGGCTGCTGCCCTGGATCCACACTACCTGCTAGGTGCTCCCCTCCCTCAGGTCCGTCTCCCGTGTACTCCAGGATCGAGCTGGGGGCCTCTCTGAGCTCCTGGCACACCGCAGGTGAATGAGACCAGGGGGTGAGGTGGAGCAGGCACGGAGGAGGACCAGGCCAGTCCCCGTCTCCACTGTCGGTCCCAGGCGCCCCTGGCCAGATGCCCACCCCATTCTGAGCGGCCTTTGCCAGGGGTAGCACGGTTACCCCAGGCAAGTTCTCCCCACGACCTGGCAGCACCGCGCCAGCCCCAAGCTGGGGGAAGCGGGGTCCCAGCGTCACTCACTTGCCCTGGTCTGGGGTCCGCTGCAGCATGGAGGACACCTTCAGCAGGGTGCTGTGGTCCCGGAGCTGGGCCAGCACCTTGAGCAGCAGCACGATGGAGCGGTTCATGTGCCAGGCGAAGCTGCCCGGCCGGTCGATCTCGTCCACGGGGATCCGCCAGATGCCCTGCAGACGGGCGGGCGGGGAGGGTGTGTGAGAAGGGCCTCGGTGGCCGGAGCTCGGGGACACTGCCGCCACGCTGCCAGGACCCAAGCGCTGTCACCCCTGCCCGGTCCTTTCTCATCGATGGTGGCAGGTGCACAAGCACACCTGTCTCTGTCCCTTACGTGTGCCACTTGGGTCGTGCCTGATTAAAAGGGATGACGGCGAGAAGCCCAGTGCGTGCATCTCTCTGCCTCAGGTTTCACCCGGCGAAGGAGGTGGAACTGTGGGGGTCAGAGGGCGGTGGCCAGTCTGCGGCCACACTACTGCTGGCAGACCGGGCTCCTCCCGCCAGCCCTCCAGCAGTGCCCACAAGGCCATTGAAGCTCCCAGGACGCCAGCCCCTCCCCCCAGCCAAAGCTCGCTCACGGGGAGCCCCTCTGTTCCCCTTTCTTCTCAACATCCTGCCCCACTGGACTGTGAGGCCACCCCCATCTTCCAAGCTTAACCTGCTGTGTACCAGGCACCTCTGCCCACTGCCAGCTCCAGGGTCTGGTTCCTGGCGTTATCCTGATGCCATGGTGGCACCTGACATCCACTTGGGGAGGGGGTCCAGTTAAAGTGTGCCTGCCTAAACTGGGGTCACGAAGGGGAAAACCCAGAGCTACAGCCAGGCCGGGATCTGGGGGTGACCCTGCCTCTCGCCGACTCCCCCCAGCTTCCTTGCAGAGCCCCTGAAGCCCCTGAGGTCAGGTGGGAGGCCCCTCCTCCCGACGGACCCCTGACCCAGGTGGAGATGGGTGGGGCACTGGCCCTCCCTGGGGAGCTTCCAGGGGAAGATGGTGTTAGAACTACACTTGGGGGTGGGTGTGTGCAGAGAGGGGTGCTGACTCTTCCATGATCCTGAGAGCGTCTGTCTCGCTTGCACATCTGGGGAGTGCCCCACCTTCTTCACGGGGTGCTGGAACTCCAGGGTTGGCCCCTGGGGAACGAAGGCTGAGCTGCTGCCCGCCCCTCCTTTATCTCAACTAGGGGTACTCACAGCCCCCTCACAACCTCTGGCCTGACACAAGCTATGGATTTCATGTTGTGAGCCCTCACCAATGCCCAGACAGCTCCTCTGCAATGGGTCACCTCCTCTCTGAAGCCCTCCTGGCTTGCCACCCTCCTCTGACTCCCGAGGAGACTACTTGATGTCAGCCCCTCAGGTGGTCAAGGGTGGGTCTGTGGCTGGCAGCGTCCTGGCCGGCAGTAGGTTTGAGTCCCCGGGCCCCGATACAAGCCTGGCACAGCACGTGAGCAGTCTAGCCTGAGAAGGGCTTCCTGCCTTGGCCTGAGGGACCCCGAGTTGGCTCCTCTTCCCCCTGGACAGGGGGGTGCACAATCAACTGGACAGGTGAGAGGACACCACTTGCAGCTAATCGCATGCTCTGGGCCTCTCACCTATCAGAGAGTCGCTGCAAGGCGGCAATGCTGTGATTGTGAGCAGGGCGACAGGGGCACACACACCCCCACCTGGCCAGGCTCTGGGAGCAGGTGAGAGCCGGGGGCACACCCCCACCTGGCCAGGCTCCGGGGGCAGGTGAGAGCCAGCTCGCTGCTCTCCCAGGAGAGACGGGGATGGAGAGATGCACCCTGAGACCAAACTGCACTGGGCCCTCTGCAGGCTGGGCCAGACAGGCACGACAGACTTGGCAGGCGGAGGAGGCGTGAGCGGGTTGGGCTCCTGGACACTGGGACACCTGGACACCCCTGCTCCCAAGTTCCGGGAAGAAAAGACACAGCGCATTTGCCTGTTCTGGAGGGCGGGCAGTGGGGTGGGAAGGGACCAGCCTGAACACGGAGGCCACTGCGGCATCACCCGAAGGGGGCTACTCTGGGACTGCATGGGGTGGCATGGTGGCTGGGCACTGGCCCAGTCTCACCAGCTTGGGGCAGGGGCTGTCCCCTGCTTACAGAAGTGAGACAGTGTGCTCGGTGATTGGTGATAGAGCTGCAGGTTCACCCAAGCCCCACCTGGAACACCCGGGACATCCTCAGGGCTCCGCTTCAGAGGACACTGGGCCCTTCCCTCCTGCCTCCTCCACCCGGTGTCACCAGCCCACTGGTGCTGGTGCTGGGGTGTGATAGAGGCCAGGTTCACTCTGGGGACTTCCCGGAAGGGACAGGGGGTGCTAGGGGCAGCAAAGGACCCGACCACTCTCTTGACCGCAGCCAGGCCACATAGGAGACAGAGAACATCTGAGGGGGGTGAGGGGAAAGGGACCACCTACCAGACTGGGGCCGTGGAAAACACAGGCTCCCCGACTGCAGCAGCCACGTGGCCAGAGCCCCGTCCTGGGTCTGCGCCCAGGCACTGCCAGATGGGCCCAGCCCCTGTCACCCACGGTGGCGTGCCGCTGGGATCCCCATCTCCCTTCCACAACACCGCTGCTGACCGCAGGCAGGAAAGAAGACCAGACAGGACAGGGTCAAGCACCCCTCACGTCCAGGCTCCAATCCTGGAGGCTCGAGACCACCGAATCCCACTTGTGTGTGCCCTCGTTCCATCTGCTCTCTTGCTGGGCTTTTCCTGATGGAGGACACGCTTCCTGGGCGGGGCCTGGCTGCCTCACACGCCTTCATCACTCACTCACTCACTCACTCGTCCATGCACATGTCCCACAGTGGGAGCCCTGTCTCTGTCTCCCGGATCTGGCCCTCCTCATCCCCAGGGTGAGCCTCTCTTGGCCAGGCCTGGGGATGTGGCCACCAAGCAACAGGGCCAGGATCCCAGCTTCACTCCCCTCTGCTAACAGGAACCCCCAGGACGACCCCTTCCTCCCTGGGGCCTGGGTTCCTGGCCATGAGGCGAGCCTCCAGGGACAGCTGGCCTGGTAGAGGCCCGAGCAAGGCACCGAGCAAGCCCACAGCTCTGCCTTCTCCCGGAGTCAGGCCTGCGTTTGCAGCCAGAGTCCTGTGATGGCGCCAGTGGCCCCAGGACACATTGGACCTGGCCGTCCTCCACAGGGCACAGGCAGCCCCTTCAGTGTGTGCCCAGCAAGGGCTATGAAGCCCCCGAGGAAGCCAGGGTACTGGGCAGGGGACCGTGGCTGATCTGCCCCGCCATCCTCACTGTGATCTCCCACGGGAGGGAGGGGTACAGACGGGTCTCACTTGTGGCAGAGGCCCCACTGCACCCTGCCCAGAAGGCACAGGTCTCAGGGACTCAGGGAGGCCTGTAGGGCAGCTGAGTGGCAGCAGAGTTAAAAGGAGCCCTGGCTGGGAAAGATGGAGGGAGGCCAACCCCCTGCCCCCAAACCAGGACCGGAAGGGAGGGTCGGAGCAGGTCCACAGGCAGTCTGCGGTCCACACGGGCAGCCACGGGGCACTCAGCCCTTCCGGGTGGCCCTGGGCTCCTGCCTGGCAGATGAAGTCACTGAGACACTCAGGAGCCCCACACTCTGCGTCGAGCGCTGGATGCACATTCCTAAACCCTCACCTGCAAGAAATGGTTTCAGAAGCTGGTCCTCATTGGGGCGAGTTGTTAGGGGTGGTGGTGGTCCATGGAGCCCTTCCCAGGGGAGCTGAGAACTGGGTGAGTAAAGGCAGCCAGGGCAGTGACAGATGATACAGACCCATGGCCAAGGGTTCCCAGCCCTGTCTCCTTTGCAGACCCCACACTCAGTCACGGCTCTCCCTGGAGCCTCCTCTGTCCCGAGGGCACAGGCTAAGGCCCTCCCCTTAGGAAAACAGGTGCCCCTGGAAAAGCCAGGGCAGGGCGAGCAAGGGCACAGGTCCAGGTGAGAGCTACGCTCCTGACCTAGCAGCAGAGCAGGAGAGACTCAGGCCTAAGGACTAAGAGTTGTCTTGTACCTATACAACCAACACACCTCTCGTTCTGCAGGGAGAGAGGCCGAGTCAGGGGACCTGCCCCAGGCTGCTCAGAGGTCCCTAGGTCGCCCTACCACCCTGGGCCTTTGCCCTCACCTAACACTCGCACACAAAACACACAAAAACCCAGAAGTCAGCAGTCCTGTTTCAGATGCAAACGGGAAGCGTGGGGCCCACATGTGGAGAGGACCAACTGATTCAGTTTTGGCCAAGCACCTTTCAAGAACCAGGATGGGGGCTGGTGCTGTGGTGCATCATATAAAGCTGCCACCTGCAGTACCGGCATCCCGTATGGGCGCTGGTTTGAGTCCTGGCTGCTCCACTTCTGATCCAGCTCTCTGCTATGGCCTGGGAAAGCAGGAGAAGATGGCCCAAGTCCTTGGGCCCCACACCTGCAAGGGAGACCTGGAAGAAGCTCCTGGCTCCTGATCGGCTCAGCTCTGGCCATTGCGGCCATCTGGGGAATGAACCAGCTGATGGAAAACTTTTCTCTCTCCCTCTGCCTCTCAAATAAATAAATAAGGAAAGGAAAGGAAAGGAAAGGAAAGGAAAGGAAAGGAAAGGAAAGGAAAGGAAAGGAAAGGAAAGGAAAGGAAAGGAAAGGAAGAGAGAGAGAGAGAGAGAGAGAAGGGAGGCTGAGGGAGGGAGGGAACTGGAATACCCATCATGGGGCAGGCAGGGACTAGAAGCTCTGAACAAGGACACCCCCAATCCTCCCATTCCTGCCGGCTGAGCGGTGGCCCCCACACTGCAGGTACCTCAGAGCACCATCGCTGTGTCCCCGCAGCCCACTCTGCCATCCCCTGAAGGGGCTGTCTGGGTGCCTCACAGAGGCGCGGGGAAGGGCAAGGCAGCAGGATGAGCAGCCTGACGAGGGAGCAGCTGTGTGGGTGCCCGTCGGCAACACACAGAGGGTTCTCCCTCCCAGCTGGCCCAGGCTACCTCAATCCAAGGCGGCCTGTCTGCTTGGGGCTTTCTTGGACATTGGCCAGGCCAGCCACTCTCCACAGGGTTGCCCCTGGCTTGGAGTCCTGAACGGAAATGGCTGCCCTGCCACAACTCCCTGGGGTGGGCAGGCTGGGGAGGGGGGGCAGGAGAACTGCATCTCTCCTGCTCACACATGGACCTTGGGTCTGTTCAGCAGAGCCGGGCTTCCTGACCTGAGAGGGAAGTCTGCGCGCATGGGAGTGAGGCCAGAAGAGCAGGGTCAGAAGCCCACTGGGCCTGCCTGCAGACTGCCCAGAAAAGGAGCAAGAAGCATTCCAGGTCCAAACCATAAACCGTGGCCTCCAAGCCCCCCCCCCCATGTCAGTGCAGCCCTAGAGCGGCTCTAGGGGGTCCCAGGAGGGCCACACCCAGCCTAACGCTGAGCAGGCTCTAGGGAGCTTTTGCCACAGATGCACAGATCCCCCCAGGGGCTAGGGAGGGGACAGAAAAGAGGCTGGCTACGAGCATGAGAACTCTAAGGGTTCTTCGGGGAGAGTAGGGGGGGGAAGAAGGAGGCCCTGCCTAGCAGATGAAGAAATGCGGAACCCACGGGGTGCAGTGCAGACTCCCTGAGAGTCTGCCCCACTGGTGCTGTGGTGCAGCAGGTAAAGCCGCTGCGTGCAGGGCCAGCATCCCATATGGGCACTGGTTTGAGTCCCGGTCGCTCTACTTCGGATCCAGCTCCCCGCTAATGTGCCTGGGAAAGCAGCAGAAGATGGCCAAAGTTTCTGGGCCCCTGTACCCACGTGGGAGACCCGGATGAAACTGCTGGCTCCTGGCTTCAGCCCGACCCAGCCCTGATGGCTGGGGAAGTGATCATTTGGGGAAGTGAACCAGTGGATGGAAGATCTTTCTCTCTGTCTCTCCTCTCTAACTCTGCCTTTCATAAAAATAAATAAGTGAATCTTAAAAAAAAGAAAGAAAATAACTAAAACTCTGCTCCACGTAGAAGACCAGTAGACAGTGCACACCAATGTCCCCTGTTGTCAAAAATCTCACTGAAGATGACCATGGAGCCTGCCATGCCATGGGGAGGTGGCTGAGCAGGAGTCTGCAGGATTATCAGGACGGTGGGGCAGCTCACCCCAGGGGACAGCCAGGGGACATCGGCAGCCTGGGAGGCGAGCACCTGGTCTGCTGGGGCCTTCCCGTCCCGGGCCAGCCCCCTACGCCCACATGAGACAGGTGAGCAGGCGTCTCAGCCCTGTCCACAAAAGCAGCTGTGAGTACTCCCAGGGAGAGTCTGTTCCCCAGCAGAGGGATTCCTATAGCCCCCCCTTGGCACCGGCGCGACGGTGACTCAATCTCAGAACAGGCGAGGGCGGGAGCGGCTGGCATCCGTGCCCAGAAGCAGCGGGTTGCTTCCAGAGCAGGGAGGGCTCTGGGCCTGGAGGGTAAAGGGGCCCGTGTGTCCCAGAGAAGCACCAAAACTTTTCTGCTGCTGGGCCCAGGGAGACCTTGATGTTACAGCCAGGACCAGGACGCAGTCTGGGGTCTGGACCGTGGGCACTGGGGTCAGGAGCAGCTGTGCGCAAAATACCGGAATCCTCCTCCACAGTCCCGGGGATTCCCCTGTCCCGGCCAGCCCATCCCAACAGCAAGGTGCCTTGGAAGGGAGCCGGGCTGAGCTCCTGGGCTGCCCACTCCACAACACAGAGATCTCACGCACAGCTCACCGCCGGGAGAGCAGGCTTGTGCCAGGGCAGACCTCGGCCCACCAGGCAGGCGCTGGGCCGTCCACTCCCCCTCCCCCCCTGCGCGGGAGTCCTGGGCTTGAGTGCGCAGCTCCCATCGCCCTAAAGAGCTGTGGCTCTTGTGGCCAAGCCTAAGGCTGGCGGGGAAGGTGCGGGCTGCCCAGGTTGAACTCCCCCGGGGGCAGGAAGTTCCTGCAGTTTCCACCACCAACCCTCTGGCCGCAGGGAGGTTCGGAGGCCGCCAGGGGCGCCCTCGCCGGCTGCGACCCCGCCCCCTCCTCCCCTTCGGTGCAGCTCGGGTCCCAGTGGTCCCGGTTTGGTTACCGAGGGCGCGGGATTCCCTAGGCGATCCACAGGTAACGAGTCCTCCACGCAGCCGGCGGCTGGGGAAGCCTGCAATTTGCCTGCAGCTGGCGCCCGCCTGCTTCCAAATGAGACATCACGCACCAAGTCCCCAGCGCGGCCGTGCTGTTCCCCCCCCCCCCCCACGCACGCCCCACGCCGGGGCGGAGAAGGAAAAACAAAACAACGAGGTGCGTGAGCCAGGCCCGCCCACCCCCCAGCTCCGCGGCGGCCCTGAGACCCTCACCCTCCACCCCCAGGCCTCCTCCCACCCTGCCGCGGGGCGAGGTCCTGGCCCAGCGCGCAGCCCCGAGCGAGCGGGCCAGCGTTTGCAGAGCGCTGGCACCATCTTCCCGCCCCCGCACGGCGGCTATTTATAGCCCGGGAAGCACCGCGCCGGGGTGGCGCTGCCCACCCGGCCGGCCCGCCCGCTCACCATCCCCGGGAGCGGCACCGCGCGCGGCTCCTCGTCGGTGCCTTCCGTTGCGAAGTTGCTCAGGCGGGCGGCTTTCGCTTTCGCGCAGCGCACACCTCCGCACGCTGGCTCCTGGGCCCGGGCTTGGCGGGGCCGGGCTCGCCGCCGCCGCGGGCACGTGTGCGGGCTCCCCCCGGCGCTGGCCGCCCCCGCGCGCCAAAGCCGCCGCCCGGCTGCCCACCTGACGCCGAGCGGGGCACCGGACCAGCCCGGGCGTGGGGTTGCCGTTCACGGACTTCCTCCGCCGGGGCTCCAGGGAAAAGACGGCCCCGCGGGCTTCCTGCTGCGCCCTGCGGGCTGGGGGCTACGGCCCACCCGGGAGGGACCGAGCGAAAGCGCAGGGAAGCGAGGAGCCCCGCAGGCGAAGGAGGCACAGCGGTCCCCGGCCCCCGCCCCCTCCCCCGGGCAAGTTCCTACCCGCCGGCTCCGGCTCCGGCGTGGCATCTGTGCAGTGGAGCTAGGGCGGGCGCCGGGCCATGGCCGCGGAGCCTCGCTCGCTCGCTCGCTCGCTCGCAGCGGGCCGGGGCGGGGCGGGCAGCGCCGGACGGGGCGCCGGCGCTCGCCTGGAAGCGGGCCCAGCAGCGCGACTGACTTTGGCTGGCCAATCCTCTCGGGTTCCCCGGCCCCGCTGCCGGCGCGGCGCTCAGCGCGGGAAG
The DNA here is from genome assembly GCF_051225735.1 of Oryctolagus cuniculus. Taxonomy (NCBI): domain Eukaryota; kingdom Metazoa; phylum Chordata; class Mammalia; order Lagomorpha; family Leporidae; genus Oryctolagus; species Oryctolagus cuniculus. Next base: position 31,266,938 of record NC_142887.1, read on the forward strand.
CTGTGGGCCTGGGTTAGGGGTGGCGGGGATGGCAGCGGCCAACTCTGTGCGGGGGCTGTTTTCGCTCCCGGTGGTTGGGGGGCGGTGGCAGTGGCGGGATGTGCCACGCAAAAGTGTGGGGCACACATGGCCACACCTGCGCTGTCCCTTGCAGATCCACTCAGGCAGTGTGTGTGTGGGGGGGTAGGGACTGGAAAGCCTTTCCCTAGCAGGGCCAGGGCTGGGTGTGGCAGGACGGAGCTGCAGCCAGGTAGGTCTCAGGACACCCCCTCCCCGCGTTTCACAAAGAGCCTTGGTACTCCTTGCCCCAGCACAGAAGTGCAGGCCCCCTGCCTGGAAGAGGAACTGTGCCCATTCTACAGATAGGGAATGGCCCAGAAGCGGCAGACCTTTACCCCATGGCATACAACCACCCCCAGCACCCACAGCTCTGCGTGTATCAGCCTCCCAGATTTCCCAGCTTGGGGGAGAACCAGGAAGGGCGGGGACAGCCCAGCAAGGCCAGCCTGGCTGGGCTAGACGCAGGTGCTGCCGTCCCCTCACCACCTCATCATGGGGAGCTCCCTGGCTTCTCCATACTCAGAGGCCTCAGACCCACCAGGCTCGCCCTGAGGATGTGTCCTCATGACATGGCACTCACCTGTCCTAGCGCCAGGCTGCCTCCTGCCCACCCGCATTCCCAGGCTTACCAAATCAGCCTGGGTGCAACCTGTCCTTTCACCCAGGTACTGAGCTCTCTCTGCCTGCCCACCCGCCCGCCCGCAGGAGGCTCCCTGGGTGGTGTCTTCTGTAGCTCCTGGAGGGCTACCAGTCCCTGCTGGCACTGGGCTTGCTGCTGGGGACTCGGAAGAAGCAGGCCTGGTCTCCAAGAGGTGTAGCTCACAAGCAGAGGGGACGCAGGTGACCATGGGTCACCCCCATGCTGTGTGAGGACAAGGACTCCTCATGGCTGGACGGTCTCAAGCAAGGACATCTAAATCCACCCATCAATAAAGCCCCAGCAGCCCCTCACCGTGCAGTCAACACGTACAGGTGGCGCTGGGTTCAGAGGGAATGGACACTAGTACACCCATGTGGCAATCAGGCCAGGACCCATCCTCCCGGCCTGGCTGGCTCCAGAGCTGGCTGGGCCACTCCTCCCAGTTGTCCCCAGCGCTGCTGGAGCAGACACAAAGACTAGGTGCCAAAGTGAAACTTGCGCCTCGCACAGCTCATGACCTTACTTCATACCGTATCTACTTCCTGTAAGAGCAGGTTGGACCGAAAGGAGCTGAGAACGCGCTCGTGACACCCAGGCCAGGACGAAGGTTGTTAGGTGCCTGTGCTAGGCTGTGTGTTTCTCTCGATACCAGTCTCCCACCTCCTACAGGCTTCCAGACCCATCCCTGGCAGGCAGCACCCAGCTCTCCACAGCCCACATGCCTGTTCCACAGAGCCCAGGAGCGGGCTGATGGGTGCACTCTCCCACACGCCGAGATGGAAGGGGTCTGCAGGCCAGGACAGGCGAGCGCACTGAGGCCCCGGCTGCTGTCACAGCAGGAGGGAGACCGGTGGTGGGTGAGGGGATTCAGGGGCTCTGTCCAAGCTGGCACTGAGTGACGCCTCTGGGATGACTTCTCTGAAGGGAGACTGCTCCCAGCTGGGCTCTGGCCTCCCTGGCGTTACTGGTGCCCTGCACCCCGAGCCCTCCAGAGCCGTGTGGGGGGCATCATCACCTTCTAGCTGACAGTGGGAACGCCACAGCCCACGGCAGAGCCACTTCCTTGTGGCCCCCAGGGGGGCTCCTTGTGACAGCACCGTGACAGTCACAGACTGGGGGGCCTGCTTGTCTCAGGTCCCAGAGAGTTCTCTGTGATTCCTGGCACCTGGCAGCAACCTATGCAGCAGAGTCCTGTGAGTTCTAGTTACCCATAAAGCACCTGGACATCCAGGGCCTCTGACTAGAGCCCCATAGAGACAGCTGCTTACCCACCTCTAGACCACCGTTGAAGGTCTAGGGCTCCAGCAGCTCTTTATCAGCTAGCTGTAGGGGCCCAGGAGCCCAGGCCACTTCCACCAAGCTCCCCTACTACAGGCCAGGAGCGGCCCCTTTAAGTTGCCATAGCTCTCCTTGGAAACATGTGACTGGCCTTTGGCTTGCTGTAACAGGTTCCTAGCCCTGCACAGCCAAGGCCCAGTCCCAAGGGGCTGCCAGCTGAGCTCCCCAGGGGACCTGGGGCCTCGATGCCACTCTGCAGCCATCCTTTCTCAAGAGCTGAGCCAGTGCAGATGTGCAGGTCAACCCTGGTTCCCGCCTGGCCCAATGCTGTGGCACGGACGCCTGTGAGTGCCACCAAGAGGCACGGTGCTCTGAGGCTGCCAGCTGGTTTACCGGCACTAGGTCTCCCCAGGGTGCACCTGCCTCCTGCTGTGGCACACTGGCTCTGTGTGACCAGGCTGGGTTTCTGTTTGGAGTTATGGTGGCTGAAGGCTGCAGGTTCTATGCCAATCTCCTCTCCCTCCTCCTCCCCAGGCTGAGATGGAGAAACCTGCCCCTCGTCTGCAGACACACGGACCCCCAGCTCCTCCAAAAAGCTGCGCAGTCCAAATGCCTCTGAATTCACTTGATTCTCACAAGGCAGAGCTTATGGGACTCAGAAGCTGCTCAGCCTACATGTTGCAGCTGGAAGGCCTCTCCCTCTTTCGGCATCACTGAGAACAACTACCCTATCTGTTTCACCCCTGAGGACGCAGGTGGGGAAGAGAGATGGCCGGCCATGGCAGAACTCCATTCAGGGATGCCTGTCCCTTGGTCTGGGCTGCATCGACACCGTGGTCCCCTGTCACCAGGAGGGAGAGCTCCAGCGGGCAGGCGATGATAGGGCCATGCCCGTGCCAGCACAGCTCACCTGGCAGCTTGGGAGCAGAGCAGACCACAGAGGGAGAGAAACAAGGATGGGGGAGGGGAGGGAGGGGACGGGGCAGCTTCCCAGGGAAGAGGGACTGGGTGAGGACCAAGTGAGGGAGAGGCAGGCTGGCAGGAGGAAGGCAAGGACAGCAGGGGCCTGGGATGGGTAAGATCACGTGGATGGTAAGGGTGCTCAGTGTGTGCAGGGGCGTGTGCATCACACCTGGAGGTGACCTCCGTGGAGAGCGGGGTTGCATAGCTTCTGGGGGAACAGGCAGGGTGAGGAGCGAGGCCAGCAGCCTCCGAGGCTCCTTGGGCCGAGATCCGAGCAGCTCGGGGTCCCACGAGGGCTTCTGAGAGCAAAAGGTGCTTACGCTGGGCTGCTTCAGGCCCCGCCCCCACCTCAGGGTTGCAGACGAGCCGCAGCCCACTTCGAGAATAGCCCACTCTTTGGAGGGCTGCTGAGCTGCCTCTGTTTCATCTCAGGAGGAAGCCCGAACAGAAAAGCCGTGTCTGACATGCACACCGAGGAAACTAGGACAGTCCCTCCGACCCCCGGTCCCTAGAGAGTGGTCCTCCGGCCCAGCCAGGTGTGTGTGCTTGGGGGCAACGGGGAAGCCACAGAGGAGGGGCACATGCCTTGTGACCAGACTGGGTTCAGGCTGTGAAGGGGTGGCAGCGGCCGTGGCCTGGGCCCAGTGTCCTCCCTGCACAGGAGCGCCATGTGGGGAGGGGGCTGAGCTGAGTGGCAGTCTGGTGGGACAGCGGGCTTGACCACGAGACACAGGTGAGGGCCGAGGCGGAGCTGATGCCTCCACAGGTGTTCAAGGTCTCAAGCTGGCTGGAGTCCCACCACTTCCTTATGCACAGTGACAGCAGTGGGAGGGGAACAGGTCTGTCCCCACAGAGCAGGGCTCAGTCTCAAGTCTGCAGAGCTTGCCCCAGCCCAGAGGGACACAGCGCAGACGTGACCACAAAGACTCAACCCAGGCACAGCACAGGGCCCTCCAGCACGGGGCCCTCCGACCCAGGGGTCCTCGCAGGAGTGGGGCCACTTACACAGAGCGGCTCCCACACCCGCAGGGTGTTCCTGTGCCAGTGGCAGAACCCAAGGCTCTTCCGGGAGCTGAGCTGAACCATCGTCTCCCACCGCCACTCCTCAGCCTCAGGCACGGGGTCTTCTCAGCCCTGCTGACACTCTCTCCAGCTCCTCTAGCCTCTTGGGCCTGCCTGCCCTCTAAGGCCTGAAGTCTCCCCACCCTCAATCACGGTGCTCCCTGCCTGGACACCCTGGGGTGTCTGCTGAGGACAGAGCGGCCTCCTGGTGGGGATGGTGGCCGCTCTTCTGCCGTCCCCTGCAGCCCTGTGAGGGACCCTCACACCCCCACTGCCTCCCCTGGCTTTTCCTCCTGGATTGCCTTCTCCCTAGTGTCTGACCGTCTGGCCTGGCCAACTTCAAGGTCAGTGCGGGCCTCTGGGAGTGTTCCTGACCGCATTCACTGTGGACTGGCAGACACCCTGGGGGCTCCTGTACCCACAGCACCTGAGTCTCACACAGTACACTCAGGGTGCCCAGGCTCAGAGCTGGCAGTGGGTGCTCACACCCCAGCCTCATAGCAGGGAAGCTGAGGGCGGCTGGCTCTGAACGGGCTGGAAGCCTCCCTCTCCCAGGAGAAGGGCTCCTTACCAGCCATCCTGGGAGGCCTCCACAGCACCACCTAATTGGGTGCTCATGCCCGAGGCACTGGCCGGGAGGGATGTGTGGATCCTGGATCTGAGCCGAGGCATGGCCCCAAGTCCAAGGCTCCCTCACCCCTCCTCTGAGTACAGCCAGGCAGGTCCCTCCCTGGGAGTAAAGCCCAGAGACGAGACGACAGTGGCCACTTCCTTCCAGATGACGCTCCCACTGGCCCTGGGCTCCCCTCACGGAAGGTGCTGGGGTCATCTCCCTTGTCACTCAGGCTTGTTTGGCCAACGATCCGCCGTCTAGAGTCCGTGGCTTGCTGGCAACAGGTGCCGCATGCTCTGACCTAGCCTCAGGCTGCTTCTGCGTATTCAGAGGCCAGAATTTCAAACCCTGTTTTTTAATCAACCACGTTTCTGCAGCTCCTTTCCAACTGATCACGATCCGACCCATCTACCCGTCTCCTCGCCCGCCCTGGTGAGCCCTGCCAGCTGTGTGCCTGTGTCCACCGCACACCCCTTGGACACAGTGGCCTTCGTTGTGCAATGCGTTCTTGGGTGACCCTCACCACAGCCAGCACCCCACTTCGCAGGTGAAGAACCTGGGCCTTGCCAGCGCCGACAGCCTGGGAGCCGGCTAGGGCGCTCATCCCGAGGCTCCTGGCAGGGACGGGACACATGCCACAGAGGCCCCAGGGTGTGGAGGAGTCCTCTGCCTGACCTCCCGGGCAGCTCCTGGCTCCCCAGGGGCATTTGTGGGCCACAGCCTGTCACCATGGTAACCAGGCAGGGGCTTTCGTGGCGCTCTGGTTTGGATTCCAAACCCAATGTTGCTCTTTCAGAAGCGACTCAATCAAACTTTCCAAATAGGAAAAGTAGGGGGAAAAAAAAAAGGAGGCGGGGCGGGTGAGAGGAGAAAGGAGGGCGAGTGAGATCCCTAGACTAAGGCCACCCCAGACAGGAGGCCTGGCCACTGAGCTGGAGAAGGCTCTTTTGAGACAGCAGAGTGGGTGCCAGCCGGGGCGGAGAGGAAGCCCCTGGCCTCTCTTGGGCTCCCACTCCTCTGCCCGGGAGCCTGGGCCGGCAGGGGTGCAGCCCCGGGGCGGGGCCTGGCCCTTCCTGTCCTGCTGGAGCGGCTGCCCTTTCATCTGTTTTCCATTGGGCCTGTGAGAAAGGTTTCTTTTGGAAAAAGGGCTGGAAAACCGCTGACCTCATCCAGCTGACCCACCTTTGGAGATGAAGAAACAGAGGGCAAAAGGGGCTGGGAGGAGGGAGTCCACAGCAGGACGGAGCTCTGAGGCAGGGCAGCGCCCGCACCCGCAGCAGGCACCCCAGGGAAGATCTGAGCATCTTTTGTGCTGGTTGCGGCCAGATGCTCTGGTCTTCCAGGCTCTTACTGTGATCCACGAGCCTGGGCCGCACCTACAGAGACTCCTGGCCTCAAGGTCTCTGCAGAAAGTGTAGGGCCCTCACCCCACGCTGTGCCTCTTCGCCCTGGGCTCAAAGGTCAGCCAGGGTCCCCAGACATCTTTGGCCAGTCACAAGAACTTATCATTGAGCTAACCCTGGGAGTTACGCACTGCAGCAAATGTCCCAGTGCCCATCTCTGGGCCATGGGAGGCAATGCCTGGCCCCTCACCTGGGTCCCCGGGCCAGTGCATGGTGGGCCGAGTGAGTGCAGCGGAGGCAGCCCTCGCCAAGCCTCCCGGCCTTGAGATGGGGTGCTCACCAGCCCTGTCTTGGCCTTCCCGCCTTTGCCCAGGCTGTCCTAAGTCTGAACAGGCTGCCTGCCCAGCCTAAGCCTGGCTTTCTAAAGCCTTACCTGGGGCCCCATGCCTCTGTCTGCTGCCGCCCTTGGCTGTGTGCTGCCCCTGGAGCAGTGTCCTGGGAGGGCCGTCCACCAGCTGAGACTGTCCTACCTGGGACCTCAGAAAGATGCCATAGGGACGGCAAATTCCTGAACGAGGCCTTGTGGTGGTAAAAAGAAGTCTACCCTGAAAAATGCTCTTCTCTTCAGGAATGTTAAACAGGGAGCGCTCAGCTGAGCCCCAGGGGCAGCTGGGAGTGGAGGGGGCCCTCCTGGGGCTGGGGCCAGACTGCATGTGTATACAAATACTGCTGTCCCTCTGGGGATAAACAGCGCACCCCTGAGAGGCTGGGCAGAAACTCCGGCATGGAGGCCGGCACGCAGGACGCGGGTCTCCTGGCCTGGCTCTGCCCCTCGCTGGCCGTGCAGCCTTAGGAAGGCATGGCACCTGTGTGCCCTTGCAGGGCCATGGCGAGGGCTCAGCGGGGTCGCAGGTGCTGAGGGCTTGAGTAGATCGACCCCCTCTGCCCCAGTGTCCTGGGTCGCCAGTTTTGACTCCACATCTGAAGATGAAAGCCTCTCTTACGGCCAGAAGAGATTTTGCACCAGAGAATGGCAGTCTAAAGGCTGCTTATATTTGATTGCGTTTTGGAAAAAAAAAAAAAAAGCCAGCAGTGACTGTGGTAGGCCTGGCCTGGTGGGGACTTCTGTGCTGTGGTCCTACCGAGGCGGAGGCCTGTGGCTTCCCCTGCAGCCTCTCCCCAGAGACAGGGACCTGACAGGGAGGTTTCAGCCTCGGGGCTGAGCGAGCTGGGAGCCTTCAGCGCCCGGGACATGGGAAGGAGGGAGAGTCCGGGAGCCGCTCAGAATCCACGCAAGAGCGCTAACCTTTTAAGACTTTTTAGAAAGGGACTTTTCCCTGGAGAACTTGAAGTGTTTCTTTTGTTTACTCTGCTTGTGCAATTGGCCCACAGATCATCTCAGCGATGCTAAAAATAGCGCTATTGCAGCAATTCCTACTATAGCCACGTAGCTCATGTTTCCTCAATTTGAGCGTTCCCCCTTCTCTTCTGTCCTCGACTCCCACTGTGAGTGACTTGACTGGGCTTCCTCTGTGACCTAAGTGACAACGAGGAGGCGGCTGGGAAGCCAGGTGACCTGTCAGTCACAGCCGCTGAGGGCGGGGCGAGCAGCAGACACCTGGCCGGGGAGACTTGGGATTATGGAGGAAGAGGGAAAGCCACAGCCAATTCCAGACTATTTCTTTCGGGAATCCCGGGCTGTAGGTGCTGAGGCCATGCCTGCGTGGGACAATAAGCAGCCCCTGCCGGGTGCGGCCTCGGGTGGGAAGCACAGCTGCGCCCAGAGCCAGGGCCCTCCCTGAACACGCTCCCCTGCTAGTCCATGTGTTGCCCCAGGAGCCCCGCTGCTGGCTTCAGAGCACCCGAGTCCCAGCTCTCGCTCCTCCTCTTCGCTGGTGAGGATTCGGGGCGCTGCTGTGCAGGGAGTCGCTGAGGAGTGGCAGGTCAGCAGTGCTCTCAGCGCCCAGTCTGGGCCCCTGGTGCATTCAGGGTGGCTGGTCGCTGGTGTGACGTGGGGAGGACGCTCCTCCACCCCGGCCCCTCTGCCCTCGTGAGGGGGTCCACGTTCTGCAGCTGGCCCAGGACGGCAGGGCCCCGAGTGCACTCATGGCCTCCCCATGCTGTGCACGCAGCGCCTGCTCATGGCTGCACCGTGGCCTCCACGGTGGCTCACGCTGCTCCCTCTGCTAGATCACCTGGCCCTGTCCTCACTTTCGGGTGATGGGGCCCAAGCCTGGGAGTGGGTGAAGGGGCCTGTTCAGGCCTGGAGACCGCAAAAGTCAGACTCATACATGCCGAAGTGAGTCCACTCGGGGCTCAGGTAGGCCTGACATGGGCAGGAAGAGGCTGGCCCTGGGCAGGGCTGGGGAGGGGGTTTTGGGGAAGGCTGGGCTGTATGGTGACACTGAGCACAGAGACACCAGTGAGGGAGGCCAGCAGGTGGGAACAGGCCCGAGGAAGGCGCTGAAGGAGGCCAGAGGCCTGCAGGCAGGGAAGGCACGAGATTGCAAGGGGAGGTGCCAAAGTTGGAGGGGACGCACTGCAGTTTCTGCAGATCAAGGCCAGGGCAGCCCACACGTCCTGGTTGAAGCAAGGGAGGGGCAGAGACTCCAGCTCCAGAAGGGAAGAGGGACAGGGCAGGGCTGAGGATGCGCCCTGTCCCTTCCCAACTGCATGCCCAGGCCAGATGCTACAAGCGGGACAGGGAGAGCAGCGACTTGGCCTCGCAATTCCCAATAACATCGTGGCTCAGGGTGCAGGCCTTGGAATTGGGCAGCCCTGGATCCAGCCTGGCCACTTGCTAGCCGGGCCACGCCCTCAGCTTCTGTACTGGCCACTGCTGCTGCAGGAGCTCACTCGGCAAACATCCCTTTGCAGGCATCTGGGTCCACCTGGGCAGGGGCCTGTCGACAGGGCCATGAGCTCTGCTGTCCAAGGAGGGGAGCCAGGCCTCTGATCAGCCCAGGGGGCGGAGGGTGGAAAGGGGCTTTTGAGTGACAACTGTACAGCCTATGGCTAACGGTTTCCTCATCTGTAAAATGGGGCTTAGGATAGTGCCCACGCCCCCCAGACATGCTACGGGAGACCAAGGAAGGCACCCAAATAAAGTCCCCAGGGAGTGCTCAGAAGCGGGGCCAGTCCTGCCCCTGCCTCCAGGCTAGGCCACATGGGTGCTATGGCGCTGCAGGTGAAGTGGTGGCCTCCTCTGCCACTACGGTCAGCCTCACCAGCCCCAGCCCCTCGGGGAGTGGGGGGCTACCAAAGAGTGAGGTCACCACCCACAAGGACAGACACTCAGGACCATACCCTGAGCCAGCCAACAGTGTCACCCTGGCCTCTATGGGCTGCCTTTTGACACCACAGTCAGCTCCTGGCCCCCATCAGTGGGAATCCCAGCTACACTTCCTAGGGCAGGGCTAGATGCCCATGTGCCCCTCTCGCCGATGTGTCACTCCTGCTTGGGACAGCTGGAGTGCCATCCACACTCCTTCCCCAGCATGGACTGGCCAAACCCCCTTAGCCATCAGCCCCTTTGTGAACTGGGGACTAGAACCCAGCCTTGTAGAGTGGCGTGTGGATGTGAGCCTTTGGTGACAGTGCAGCTGGCACGCTCTTGGAAGTGTGGGCACAGGGACAAGACCAGACACAGCAGTCCCCAGTGGGGAGAGGGAGATGCGAGACGGACTTGGGAAAGGTGTGGAGCTTTTCCTATCCTGATGTTCCCGGGCCCTGTGAGAGAGGGTGGGTGGGAATACCCTGTGCTGACGGCCGTGGGAGGCGGCCCATATTTGCCAATGCCAAGGGTGGTGTGGAGCGTCGGGGACTGGGTGCAGCCCAACCTCCCGGGGTCATGCCTCGGTGTTCACTGACATCAGCCTGCAACAGGCCCTGAACTTGGGGCTGGTGTCTGGGGCAGGGGCCATCCACAGGCCCACCAGGCACAGAGTCTTGTGAGAGCAGGCAAGTCAGGCTTGGGCTGGCAGGGGGGCGAGGTCAGATCTGGCTCCGTGACAGGAGGTAGACATGTTAGGTGCAGACCCGGGGATCTGGCCGTAATACCCTTGTTCCCTCTTTCTTTGGGGGCTGCTGCTTGCATCCCAGGGGATTCTCTTGGTCCCCAGGCATGCCCTGCCTGCTGGGCATGAGCCAGGGCGAGTTGTTGGGAAGGCAATGGCCACACTGTTCTAGGTGAGGTCTGCACTCAGGGGAGCCCAGCCCCCAGTGTGAGAGGGAAGGGCACTGGCTGAGGCCTGGCCTGGAAGGTGGGCCCGCTGCACCTGCCCCTGCTGAACACTTGGCACCTGCTCACCAGTAGGGGGAGGGAGCTCCCCCAGGTCACATCCCAAACTGGTGACAGTTGCTGTAGAGTAGGTGTGACTGACTCCTGCCGAGAATGGAGAGCTGGGGGCTTTGAAAGCCTTTTCTACTCCCCTCAGCATTGGCAGTTGGTGGGGCCACAGCTGGCGGCCCAACCAGTGGGGGCCCTTCCTCCCCACCACACCACATCAAGGCCTTCTGTGAAGACGCAGGCTCCAGGGCTGGGGCTGGCACAGCACAAACAGTTGAAAGAAACAAAGACAGCTCATGACGACCGTACCTCCCTTCAAATTAAGCAACATAGTCAAGACAAACAGAACCACCTGGGCCTGTGTGGTGGCCTCCAGGTAGGCTAGAGCACTCCAGAGCCTAGCCAAAGGGGACTGGCCACCAGCGTGGGAAGGCTCGGCCTCCCCACGCACCGGCAAACCCAGACTGAAACCACCTGGAATTCCTTGTCACACCCTACAGATGGGCCAAAATGAAAAGTCCTCTGTGATTCTCACTGCTGGGGGTGGTGGTGAGGCAATGGCTGGTGGGAGGGGACCTGGCCAAGCCCTGCAGAACCGCCTTGCAAGGTGTGGCGACACCGGGTTTGGAGAGCCTGTGTCCTGGATGGCACATCTAGGCCTCTGTCCGAGAGACTCCTGCACAGGAGACCAGAGAATGCAGCATGAGTTGTTGACTCTGGGGAGTGAGATGCCACCCAGGGGAAGGGGACAGACAGGCCCTGAGACAGTCAGGTAGAGCAGCCTCAAGCAGCGGTGACCAAAGAGGAGGGAATGTGTGTCCACAGGCACCTGCTGCGGCACCAGGCCATCAAGAAAGGAGCCTGTGTGGTGGGTCGGACAGCTACGTCCTCAGCGCCGGCTGCTCCGCTCGAGCTGGGGCAGGGCCTTGCGCCTCTAGAGGCCCCTGGCCAGGCCTGAGTTGGGGCTCCCACCACCCAGCCCCTCTGGGATGCAGAGATTAAGCCCCAAGGCCCCAGGCAGGTGGCTCTCTCCACCTGACACGGCAGCCAGCACGTCCCCTCTGCTCTCTCCACCCTGCACAGCCTCAGAAGCAGGAGGCGATGCCAGCCTGGCCCTCAGCTCCCCTTGCTTCTTTCAGAGAAGCTGGAAACTAGGTTGAAACAAGAAAAAACCTTGCCTGCTAAAATAAGCAAACATTTTGGGGAAGGAGGGAGAGCCATCCCTGGCTCGGTTACTATGGGAACATGTCTGAATCAACTTTAAGACCGGGGAAAAAAGTTCACCCCGGACGAAGCAGCCTGCCTCCAGCCCATGAGGGCCTGCCTGTCGGCCCAGAGCTGCACACACCTGTGCAGGAGGCCCTGAAGCTTCTGGGCACCAGAGACGCCCTCAGCCTCTGTGGGGGTGGGGAGCCACCTGCCCTCCAACCTGGCCTGGACCTCCCTGGCCCCTCTGCCTGGGGTGAGGGAGGAACTGCCCTCGGGCTCCTCCCGTCCTGCAGCCCCCACAGGCCTGGCGCTGCCTCAGGTGTGCTTGAGCTCGTCAGCCAGAGAGGCCAGTTCAGGATCACATAGCCACCTGTCTTCCACCAGGCCCTCCTGACACTTCAAAAGGGTGGGCTGTGGCCGGCGCCGCAGCTCACTAGGCTAATCCTCCGCCTTGCGGTGCTGGCACACTGGGTTCTAGTCCCGGTCAGGGCGCCGGATTCTGTCCCGGTTGCCCCTCTTCCAGGCCAGCTCTCTGCTGTGGCCAGGGAATGCAGTGGAGGATGGTCCAGGTGCTTGGGTCCTGCACCCCATGGGAGACCAGGATAAGTACCTGGCTCCTGCCATCGGATCAGCACGGTGCGCCGGCCGGGGCGGCCATTGGAGGGTGAACCAACGGCAAAGGAAGACCTTTCTCTCTGTCTCTCTCTCACTGTCCACTCTGCCTGTCAAAAAAAAAAAAAAAAAAAAAAAAAAAGGCTGGGCTGCAGGGGCCAGGCCAGGCTCCAGCCAACGATGTCTAACAACTCTGGCTTTGTTTTGGCAAAGGCCAGCCTGTTCTGCCTGGTGGGAGAGGGCTGGGCCACAGGGGCCTTTAGCTGGGGCTCTGGTTTACCCTAGAGTGGACAGCGTCACAGCAGGGGATTGTCCACAGCAGAGGTGGGGGAGGCAGGAGGAGGGCTGGCCGCAGGAACCCTGGGGCTGCTGGTTCAGTCATCGTATGGAACAGGGGCCAAGTTCATCCCTTCTTTCCTCATCTGCATATCCAACCCCACCCCAGGGGGTGGGGTGGGGGAGGGCCCTGCCACAGCTGTGTCATAGTGGGGCGGGCCCAGGGCACAAGGAGTTTCCAAGGAAAGCCGACATGGAATCCAAGGTCCTGCTCTGTAGGCCCTTGTCGGCTCCGGCTCCGTCAGCAAGGCCTCAGGCTGCGGCCCGGCCTCAGGCTTTAGCTCAGCCTCGGCTCCTCCCAAGGGCACCTCTGGCCTCCCTCTCCTGCCCCCTTCCTGGCTAAACAGCACCTACCCCACCAGTGAGGGCCCTGCTCCTCGCCCCTCCCACATGCCCTGTGGCACCCACAGAGGCTCCACATGAAGACGTGTACTACCATAATCCTCGAGTGTCCTGTGGCCAGGGCCAAGGGTCTCGCTGTCACCTACGACATCTACACAGACCAGGAGACTGCGGCAGGAGGCCAGCTGTTAATGGAAAGGGACGGGCGCAGAGAATGAAGTCACTGCTTGTGATGCCTGCATCGCATACGGAGCACCAGTTCAAGTCCCAACCACTCTGCTTCAGATCCAGTCCCTTGTCGATGCACCTGGGAAGGCAGCGGAGGACAGCCCAAGGACACGGGCCCCGGCCACCCACATGAGAAACCAGGATGGAGTTCCAGCTTCCTGGTCTTGGTTTTGCCCAAACCTGGCTACCGTGGCTACGGGGGAGAGAACCAGGAGATGGAAAGTCTGTCTCTATCTCACCCTCTCTGCCTTTCAAATAAATAAATTTAAAAAAGGAGTGGGTGGGTGGCAGGGATCAATGGCATCAGTGGGCACCTCCTCTGGGTCAGGCTGGGCCAGCCCAGGGGGCTCCAGGAGGAAGGCGCTGACTACACAAAGACACACGCAGGAGGCTGGCGAGGCCATCGCTGGGCCACATCCATGCCCGCCTGACAAGATGGCACAACTGTGAAGGACGAGAGGGCCTGAACTTATCACACGGAAACTTCTCCACACACAGGCATACACACATGTGCACGCTAAGTCTGACAAGTTCACAACAAACCTGCTTTTGTACACTTGCCTGAAGAGACTAGCCCAGCTGCTCACAGGAGCACCTCTGAGAAGGGCGTGGCTCCTGGGGGTGGGCGGTCGAGGGGTGTGGGCTCCCCTGTGCCTCTGAACTGTTTGTGGCGACAAGGTGCTACAGCACAGCTCATACGATTTTCAAAAATCATCTTTAGAAAGTAACAGGCGTGAGGGGCGGGTCTGTGGCTTAGTAGGTAAAGCCGCCAGCTGTAGTGCCGCATCCCATGTGGGCACTAATTCGAGTCCTCGGCTGCTCACTTCCAATCCAGCTCTCTGCTGTGGCCTGGGAGAACAGTGGAAGATGGCCCAGGTCCTTGGGCCCCTGCACCCGCATGGGAGACCAGGAAGAAGCTCCT